>NW_028234436.1:23507736-23522736 GCF_977035675.1 Penaeus japonicus
TATTGCAAGCTTGTGTGCAATGAAAACTAGTTTACCTTGTGCATTGCTACTGCACAGTGCATTATTTCAAAGAGCTTTTGTATGTCATAGTGTTCAGTACGAAGGCTGAGTATGTGTTCTTGTTTATGTCTTATATTTTTTGGGGATAAGAAGAAATTGTGAAATGCGGAGATAGATAGATTGGGTGATGAATTTAAAAAAAGATTAGAATAAGATAAAAAAGAAAAAAAAAAAAAAAAAATCAGGAAGATAGAGAGTAGATGAGATGAATGGAGATAAAGTTATGATGTAGATATTTCTATAGGTGGATAGATAGAAACATAGATTGATAGGATAGGCTGATAGATAAGAGGTAAATGGAGAGAGAAACAGATAGATTTGATAAATAGGAGATAGATAAACGTACAGATAGATTTTTATTCATGTGCATGGATAGATGTATTGAGAAGTAGATAGATACAGGTAGATATTATGGATATTTACATAGACAGAAATAGATGATGAGATATATGGATATCTTAATAGATAATGGAAGATGTGTTGAGATAGATATAGAGAGATCGATAGATGTATAGATATATAGGAAGAAATATGTACAGATAGATAAATCGATACATGGATAATAGATAATGATGGTAGAAAAATATATGTAATGGAGGCTAGATACAGGTAAATATATAGATGTATAGATAGTCGGATTTCTAGATGATAGATATATAGAAATGAAAGGCGACATACGGAGATATTTAAAGATAAATGATTAAAAAGTTGGTAAAGAAATATACTACCAAAGAACCAAACTGACACACAGATATAAAACGAGAGATAAAGCTTTGAGTAGAGGTAAACATAAAGTGAAAGATATATACATATACATATATGTAAGGGTATGTTATATATTATATTATAGGTATGTATTTATATTTAATATAATATAGTTATAAATATATATTAGTATTTATATATGTATATATGATTATCAATATATATATATATGATATATATATGATTGATTGTACTACGTATATATATATATATATTTATATATACTATATATCATATATCTATACATATACGATATACATATTGTATATGTATATGTATGTAGTGTATTGGAGTGATATATATATATATATATATATATATATATATATTCATATATATATATATATGTGGATATTACATTATATTTATCTATATAGAGAGATATATAAATATATGATATAGGGATAGATAGATAGATAGATAGATCAGATATAAATATAAATAATTTTAATATTATTATATCTATAATTATGATATATATGTACATATATATTATATATATATATAGTGAAATTATATATGATATATATATCGATATAAATAGTATATATATATATTATAAAATATAGTGATTATATATAGTATATATATATCATATATATATCATAGTATACTAATATAGGCTAGTATATAAATAGTATCGAGACAGAGCAGAGTAGAAGATGGAGAGGTATTAGAGGAGATTATGAGACGAGAGAAGAACGGAGGATGTTTTTGTTGGAGTAGAGATGGGAGAGATGAGAGAGGAGAAGTGAGGGAGAGGAGATTTGTCCGAGAGAGAGAGAGAGAGAGAGAAAGAGAGAGAGAGAAATAAACAAAGAGAAACAGAAAGATTGATAGAAAAAAAGAAATAAAGCTAGAAAATAAATAGATAAATAAATAGATAAAGAGACTCCGAAATGATGTAGATAAGAGCATAATCGTAATAAAAATGTTACAGTCAAAGATTAAGAGGCTAAAAAAGACCACAGCGGATGCTGCGTTGAACAGACACATAAGATAGACGCCTACTATAATCCCATGTGGCTGAGTTGTCGCTGTGCGCGGTGTCATGGCAACGGAAGCGACGAAGAATTCTGAAAAAGGCGGGATTTTCGGTCAGGATTTTATATTTATGATGAGAAATCATCGATGAAAAAAGAAAAATCGTTTTGTATCGTATGTGTGAGGTAGATGTAGATGGTGAATGGTATGTTGTGTGAGTATTTTTGTTTTTGTTTATTGTTTTTTTTATTATGATGATTATTATTAGTTATTCATTTTTTTCTTATTTTGATGGGTGTTATCATGGTTGTTATTAAAGTTATCATGATTATCATCCATGATATCGTCAGCATTATTACTATAATGAATATCTTTGTCATTATAATTATCATAATTATCACGTTCATCATCATTATTATTATTGTGATTATTGTTATTATTTTAATGATTATTATCATCATTATTATCACTACTAATTTCACCGATATTATTATTATTATCATCAGTATCATTGTCATTATCACTATTATTACTATTGCTATAGCCTAATCATCATTATCATATCATTATCATTATTATTTTTATGATGAGGATGACGATGGTGATAGCAAAGATAAAGATAAGGATGAAAATGATAATGATAATGATAATGATAACAATGGCAATAATAATAATAACAGAAACAACAGTAACTGATAACAACAAAAATAATGATAACAATAATAACAATCATAATAACAATGCTAGCAATGATAACAACAACAACAACAACAACAACAACCACAAAAACAAAAACAACAACAACAACAACCAATCCACAACAACCACAACAACAACCACAACAACAACAAAAAACAACAAAAACAAAAACAACAACAAAACCCAAAATACTCATAATCATAACAACACAAATACCAAACACCAATCACAACAACAACATCAACAACAAATGACCCGAAGAGCAACATCAATGCATCAATGACAAGCTAATTCTCAACCTTAGTCCATTATCTGCAGAGTGGGACCAAGAGGAAGGCAAGAAAAGTTGCAAAAGGTCATCTAAGGTCAACGAAGGTCAATGGGAGAGGAAAAAGTTGATAAAGGTCAGACTATAGAAGACGAGGATAAATCGAAGAAGAGGAGGGAGGAAATATTGATGATGATGAGGATGATTGTGATGGTGATGATGATAGTGATGATGATGATGATGATAATGAGGAGGATAATGATGTTGATAATGATAATGATTAGGGTAATGATAATAATGATAATTAAGGATGATAATAATGATAATGGCAATGATAATCACGATACCGGTACTATTTCTACCACTAATGATAATGTTAATAAAAAAGATAATGATGATGGATAGACAGATACAACGATAAAGAGGAGTGCTATATAAATAGGAATGATGACATGAAGAACAATAAAGAAACAGAAGAGGAGGAGAAGGAAGAAGAAAAAAAAGAAGAGGAAAAGGTAGTAAGAGAACGAAGAAGAAGATGAAGAAAAAGAAGAAAAAAAGAAAAAAAAAAGAATGAAGGAGAGAATACCAACAACAATAAGAATCAAAATAAGGAAGAACAAAAACATGACAATAAGAAAAAATAAGAAAAAAAACTACAAGAAAAAAAAACAAGAAGAAAACAGAAAAGAAACAAAAGAAACAGAAACAAAAAGAAAAGAAGAAAAAAGAAAGAAAGCAAAAAAAAGAAAAAAAAAAAAGAAAAGGACACAAACTCTAAGAAGAAAGGAAGACAAGGCAATGGGAACCAGAAAGATAGTCACTCCTTTAAAAGAATCAGCGCAGACTGTCGGGAGGATCTAAGCCACAGGAATACCTTCAGGATGTGACGGATGACCCAAGGATGAGGGCGAGACAAGGATCTAATGGACGAGATGCGAGATCCCCCCCACCCCCCTCTCTGTTTTCCTCCGCCGCCCACTCTTTTTTCCTCCGCCCCCCTCTTTTTTCCTCTGCCCCCCACTCTCTTTTTTTCCCTCCGCCCCCCCTTTTTTTCCTCCGCCCCCCCTCTTTTTTTCCTCCGCCACCACTCTTTTTTTTCCTCCGCCCCCACTCTTTTTCCCTCCTCCCCCACTCTTTTTTTCTTTTTTTCCTCCGCCCCCACTCTTTTTTCCTCCGCCCCCCTATTTTTTTCCTCCTCCCCCACTCTTTTTTTCCTCCGCCCCCCTCTCTTTTTTCCTCCGCCCCCCCTATTTTTTTCCTCCTCCCCCACTCTTTTTTTCCTCCGCCCCCCCTCTTTTTTCCTCCGCCCCCCCTCTCTTTTTTCCCTCCGCCCCCCCTCTTTTTTCCTCCGCCCCCCCCTCTTTTTTCCTCCGCCCCCCTCTCTTTTTTTCCTCCGCCCCCCTCTTTTTTCCTCCGCCCCCTCTCTTTTTTCCTCCGCCCCCCTCTTTTTTCCTCCGCCCCCCTCTTTTTTCCTCCGCCCCATCTCTTTTTTCCTCCGCCCCCCTCTTTTGTTTCCTCCGCCCCATCTCTTTTTTCCTCCGCCCCCCTCTTTTGTTTCCTCCGCCCCCACTCTTTTTTTCCTCCGCCCCCCACTCTTTTTTCCTAGGCCCCCCCCTCTTTTTTCCTCCGCCCCCACTCTTTTTTCCTATCCCCCCTCTTTTTTCCTCTGTCCCCCCTCTTTTTTTCCTCCGTCCCCCTCTTTTTTCCCTCCGCCCCCACTTTTTTTTCCTCCGGCCCCCCACTCTTTTTTCCTCCGCCCCCTCTCTTTTTTCCTCTGCCCCCCCACTCTTTTTTCCTCCGCCCCCCACTCTTTTTTCCTCCGCCCCCCCCGTCTCTTTTTTTCCTCCGCCCCCCTCTTTTTTCCTCCGCCCCCCACTCTTTTTTCCTCCACCCCCTCTTTATTTTCTCCGCCCCCTTTTTTTTGAGGGGTAGGGGGTTAGGGTGTACGCTTTGGGAGGCTGTGAAAATGTGTGATGTTGGTGTGTGTGTCTGTGTGGGTGCGTTTAGGGAGATGGGGGCTGTGGGTGGCTGTGGGGGGTGGGGGGAGAGGTGAAGCTGTGTGTGTGTGTGTGTGTGTGATGTCTGTATGATGTATGTGTATTTGTGAGTGGTAAAGAGAAAGAGATAAATAGAGATAGATAGAGATAGAGATAGATAGATAGATAGATAGAGAGAAAGAGAGAGAGAGAGAGAGAGAGAGCGAGTAGATGAGAGAGGAGAGAGGACGAATGAGAATTACGGGTGGAGAGAGAGGAGCCCACGAGAGAGAGAGTATCGAAGATGCTTGGAGAGAGAGTCAGAGATGAGAGCAGAAGACGAGGAGAGAGAGACATAGGATGGTGGAATGGATGGTAACGAGAGATGACGAGTCGAGGAGACGAGAAGGTGATGAGAAGCTGAGAGAGCGATAAGTTAGGAACGAAACAACACACACCAATAGACTCAAAGAAAGAGAGAAGAAAACAACGAACAAAGAAAGTAGAACAACAGACGTAACAATAGACAAAGACCATAACAGACAAACACAACAAGTAAACAGACACACAAACCTGCAAACAAGGGGGGGGGGGAGGCGGGGGGGGGGGGGGGGGGGGGGGGGGGGGGGGGGGGGGGGGGGGGGGGGGGGTACACTGGGGTCATATAATCGCGAACAAAGACAGTGAGAGACAGAGAATCACGGAGTTCCAGAGAGTTAAAAAAAGGCGAAATAGATAGATAAAGAAAGAAAGAAAGAAAGGAAGAAATGAAAGAAGAAAGAAAGAAAGAAAGAGAGGAAGAAAGAAAGGAAGAAATGAAAGGAAGAAAGAAAGAAAGAAAGGAAGAAATGAAAGGAAGAAAGAAAGAAAGAAAGGAAGAAATGAAAGAAGAAAGAAAGAAAGAAAGGAAGGAAGAAAGAAAGAAAGAAAGAAAGGAAGAAAAAAATAGGAAGAAATAAATAAATAAAGAAAGAAATGAAACATCCAAACGACACCGCAAATAGACAGGCCAGACGACTCAATGATAGACAGGAGGAATTCGTGAGGAGGTTGAATATTGCAACTCCTGGTCAAGGCAGTGCAACATCCTAAGAAGTGAGAGTTTTTTTCTTTTTTTCTTTGTGGACTTTGTTTATCTTCGTATAACTGAACCGAAGCGAAGGCGAGAGAGAGGGAATTATAGAGAGATAGATGGATAGATAGGGTGATAGATAGATAGATAGATAGATAGGCAGATATGTAAATAGATAGAGAGATATAGCTATATATTCAATTGTATCATATAAATATATAATATATATATAAATATATAATATATATATATATA
Source organism: Penaeus japonicus (assembly GCF_977035675.1). Lineage (NCBI taxonomy): Eukaryota > Metazoa > Arthropoda > Malacostraca > Decapoda > Penaeidae > Penaeus > Penaeus japonicus. The sequence goes on from NW_028234436.1 coordinate 23,513,819, forward strand.
TATATATATATATATATGTATATACATATATATATACATATAATATTATATATATATAATATATATATATATATATATATATATATATATATATATTTATATATTATACATATATATGATATATATATATGTATATACATATATATATATATCATATATATATAATATATATAATATATATATATTATATATTCTATATAGATAGATAGATAGATAGATAGATAAATAGATAGATAGATAGATAGATAAATAGATAGATAGATAGAGAGATAGAGAGATAGATAGATAGAGAGAGAGATAGATAAGTAGATAGATAGATAAAGAGATAGATAGAAAGATAGATAGATAGATAGAGAGATAGAGAAATAGAGAAAGAGAGAAACAGAAACATCAAGATAAGAGTATTATCAGAAGTGTAATAAATGATATGATCTGACATAATCCCAAAACGACCGATTCCCTCCACCCATCCGCCCACAATCCGCACCAATTGCCCACTTGCCCGCCCGCGCGCCCGCCCGCACGCCCATTCATCCTTCCCGTACGCATACCCACCTACACGCCCACCCACCAGTCGTCCCTGTCCCAACACCTTTCCCTCTCTCTCTCTTCCTTCTCCCTCTTTTCTCCCACAATTTCCCTGTCCCTTACTCCTCCTCATTCCCTCTTTCTTCCCTCTCCATTCTGTCTCTCTCCATTCCCCTTGTTCTCTTTCCCTCTCCTTTTCCCTCCTTCCTCCTGTTCCTTATTATCTTTCTCCCCCTATTTCTCTTCTCCTCTCCCGTAACTCTGTTTATTCTCCCTTTCTTCCCTTACCCATTGTTTCTTTCTCATTTTCCCCTCCCTCATGTTGTCTTTCCCTTCCCATCTTCCCCTTATCTCCTCTTCCTCTCCCTTCCCCCTACCCCCCTATCCCCTCTTCCTCTCCCTTCCCCCTACCCCCCTATCCCCTCTTCCTCTCCCTTCCCCCTACCCCCCTATCCCCTCTTCCTCTCCCTTCCCCCTACCCCCCTATCCCCTCTTCCTCTCCCTTCCCCCTACCCCCCTATCCCCTCTTCCTCTCCCTTCCCCCTACCCCCCTATCCCCTCTTCCTCTCCCTTCCCCCTCCCCCCCTATCCCCTCTTCCTCTCCCTTCCCCCTACCCCCCTATCCCCTCTTCCTCTCCCTTCCCTCTACCCCCCTATCCCCTCTCCTTTCCCCCTATCCCCTGTCCCTTCTCCCTTACTTCAATATTCTTATTCAACCCTTCTCCTGTCTCTTATCCCTCCCATCCCCTCTCCCTCCCCTTCTCTTCACCCTCCCTCCTGCCTCCTTACAATACTCCCTGTATTATCTAAAGTTTTGGAGAAAATCGTAGCAAATCAACTAACGAATTTCCTGGAGGCCAATAACCTATTATCTAAAACACAACATGGCTTTAGAAATAGGTTATCCACTGAAACAGCGTTATTGCAGATAACTAATAAAATTTATGATAATATAGACAAAAAATCAAGGTTATATTACTCACATTATGTGATCTTTTCAAAAGCTTTTGACAGGTGTAAATCACAAAATTCTTCTTCACAAACTAAGATCCCCCATAAAATTGATTCTTTCTGGTTTACTAGTTATCTGAATCAATAGAACGCAATCTGTAAAAATTAATGAAATCATATCTATCGAAACAACCAATATGTGTTGGTGTTCCACAAGGATCCATCTTAGGCCCAATCCTATTTACAGTTTTTCATAAATGACTTATCAACCATTGCTCATAACTGGCCTGCTAGTGCAACGTACCGCGGCCGATGATTCACAGTTGCTCTCTCCATAGTGACTCAGTAAATAACTTAAAATTACATTAATAAGAAATACTCAAAAACACTTCTTACACAAGCTAAAATATACTTTGAAAGTAATGGGTCATTAAATTAAAATCCCCATAAAACTCAATCATATTCATAAGGTATCGACAGAACATTGCCAAAAATCCCCATCGAACGACAACCATAGAATTTGAAGCCACCCTATCAAACCAAACATTTCAGTGAAAAATTTGGAGTACACTTGGACAATACATGACATTTGAAACACAACGTTGATAACATACACAGGAAAGAATGGGTACATTAATATTTCTAAATCACAATAAAAAATCAAATCACTAACGGAATACTAGAAGTCATGGTCGTTGCAAACACTAGCTCCTTAGCATAATGAAACTACTGCTTCAAATGTATGGGGTTCAACCAACAAAACACAAATTTCAAAAAAGTACAAAAATTACAAAATTTTGCTGCAAGAGTATTTGTCACTGGGTAATGGTCAGTAAATTCGATCATATTACCCCATATATACAAAAATTAAAATGGTTAAAAATTCTTTCCTAAGTGCATTTATGATACCTGGTCCTCTTTTAACCCTTCAAAATTTGAATACCATGGGATTCTATCCACCATGGTTTATTCCCCCTGCAAACCTGTAGGGAACACAGCTGGCATTCACAACACGCCAGGTAAATTCCCTATATGTTTTAAAAAGAGATCAAATACAGAAACCAGGGGCAAGACCCGGTACATATTCCGTGGACCGAAAATGTGGAACTTGTTACCAGATAATATTAAAAACATTAACAACTTTTGTAATTTTAAGACAAAATTGAAAGAACACCTTTTTACTCATCAAGTGTAAATATGTATGTATTCATATAAGAATAACCATTGTAATTTATGGAATAAAATATTTGAATTTGAATTTGAATCCTCTCCCTCCCGCTCCCCATCCACTCTGCTCGTCCTATCCGCTCCCATACACCGTTCCTCTCCCTCCCAACCCATCCCACACCCTCCTTCCCCACCCTTCACTCCCCTCTCTCCCGCGCTCCCTAGCTTAACACCCATACACCAAAACCCTTTATCCTCACATCCATATACACCCCCCTCTCCCCAAAACCCCCCTTTCCCCTCCCCTGCTAACCACCAACTCCAGTGCTGTCAACAGCACTCTTCGCGCCAGTGGCCGGGCCCGCTGAGCCCCCCCCCCCCCCTCCCATGCCCCTCATTGCTCCTCCCTTCCCGCTTACACTTCGCACCCTGTCTGTTTTACTGCTATCTTCTCATTTAGATGTAAATTGAATGTGAGAGAAATGCACCTGCCTCTCCGCTACCGCCACCGCTACCGCCGTTACCGCCACCTTCGCCATCGCTATCGCCACGCACGCGACCGCCACGCGAGTTTAGCTTAGCGGTCGGTCGGTCGGTCGGTCGGTCTCGGGTCATTTTTAGAGTCCCGACGGGGGCACGGGGGGTGGGGGTGGGGGGGATTCTCCGCTTGTTGTTGGGTTGCGTTGGGTTGTGTGCGCTTGCGTTGGATTGCATTAGTTTAATGTCGCTTGCGTTTCCTTGCGTTAGCTTGCTTTAGCTTGCGTTAGTTTGAGTTCACTTGCGTTAGGTTGAGTTGGCTTGAGTTCGCTTGCGTTAGCTTGTGTCCGTTTGCGTTAGCTTGAGGTCGCGATGTTAAGAAATGATTAGGGTATATCATACACCTATTTCTATATCTATCTATTTTATACATCTTTCTGTTTATTTTCTAAAGACATTGTTGTTATCATTATCATCATTTATTATACTAAATTTGTCAGTATTAGTATCCTCAGGGAAATAATTTTATTTGCCTTTTAGTGTGAATTATTCTTTTTTTTTTTTGCTTGCTGACATGACCGTTGATGGACTGACACATGTCATCATGTCGATGTATCATGTCAAGTCTTTATAATTCGTCTGAAATATATTACGAAATGTATACACATACGGACAAACACACACTCACATGAACAGAAACATACACATGGACACACACACACACATACACACACAAACACGCACATACATGCATGCACACACACAAACACGCACACATGCAAGTACACACACAAACACACACACACACCCCCGCCCACCCGCCCACCCACCCCTAGAATCCATCAAATGATTTCATCGTCATTATCTCCAATGTTTTTTTGTTTACCATAATGAAAATAAAAAAATAAATAAAAAGGAAAAAGAAAGAAAATAAAAGAAAAAGAAAAAAGAAAAGAAAAAAGAAAACAACAACTAATTCCTAATTCCAGGTCGGATCCTGGATTTAGTATTTTTTTCTTTACTTTAATTCCGTGTCGGACGTCCCTCTCTCTTTTTTTTCTCTTTCTGCTCCTTCCCCTCTCTTAATCTCTGTCTGTTTGTCTGATTCTCCTTTCTCTCTCGAACTATCTATCTATCTACTATATATGTTTACACACACACATACACACACACGCACACGCACAAGTACACGCATACACACACACACACACACACACACACACACTCACACATATATATATATATGTATATATATATATATATATATATACACACACACACACACATATATATATATATATAAGGAGCATATATCGCAACAAGAACGTAGATCTTAGACGGGGTGGGCGGGACGATATGATATATATGATGGGGGTGAGGGGGGAGAGGAGGAGCAGGACGAGCGGGGATATATATTTATCAAGTATGATATAATATATATATATATATATACGCGTTATATACATATATAATATATAGTATATATATATATAGGTATATATGGTGTGTGTGTGTGTTTGGTGTGTGTGTATATAGAATATATATATACGTCTCGTAATATATATATATATATAATGTAAGATATATATGTATATATATATAAAAAGCATACATATGGAAATATATCCCCTCCTCTCTCTCCCCTTTCTCTTTCCCTCCCTCTCTCCCTCCTACCCACCCTCCTACCCACCCACCCTCCCACCCTCCCTCCCTCCCTCCCTCCTTCCTTCCCACCCTCCCTCTCTCCCTCCCACCCTCCCACCCTCCCATCCTCCTTCCCTCCCTCCCCCCCACCCTCCCTCCTTCCCTCCTTCCCACCCTCCCATCCTCCCCCCACCCTCCCTCTACCTTTAGTCATCGAAATTCCTTATGATCCAAACTCACCTATTCCCGCGCAAAATACCAATCACATAATTATTCTCCACAGTTTAAAAAAGTCGCTTATCCATTCCCACTTCCGGCATTCAACAACACTCAAACTCGCTGAGAGATTTATAGAAGCAAAATATTGAGTGTGATGCAACGAAACAACATTTGGATCAACACCACCACATGCTGGCAGTTAAGAGACGATGTTGCTAAATGGCAGTTAAGAGACGATGTTGCTAAATGGCAGTTAAGAGACGATGTTGCTAAATGGCAGTTAAGAGACGATGTTGCTAAATGGCAGTTAAGAGACGATGTTGCTAAATGGCAGTTAAGAGACGATGTTGCTAAATGGCAGTTAAGAGACGATGTTGCTAAATGGCAGTTAAGAGACGATGTTGCTAAATGGCAGTTTGTTTTTTTTTTTTTTTTTTTTGTTTTTTTTTATTAAGGAAGAAGAGACGATGTTGCTAAATGGCAGTTAAGAGACGATGTTGCTAAATGGCAGTTAAGAGACGATGTTGCTAAATGGCAGTTAAGAGACGATGTTGCTAAATGGCAGTTAAGAGACGATGTTGCTAAACAATTCGGAATTATGTACCTCTTGCAGGACTTAATACCGGGTGATTTATGCGCGACATTGCACTGTTCTCTTGTATACCCGAACCGAATATATTGCAAGACGGTTTGGGGATGTGCCAGCAAGGAGACGCTGGACCCACTTGCAATTGCACGGTGGAAAAGAAGTGTTGTGCGTTCCATTGCGCCACTTAATTAAGATGCTAGACCGCACGAATGGCTATTTTCAACGCTATGAGATATTAGAGTTGCCAGGAAGTTTCGTTTGATTGCTTTGTAAAAAAGAAAAAAAAAACAAAGAAAAAAAAAAAGAAAAAGATAATAATAATAAATAAATAAGAATAAAAAAAGGAGCGTATATGGTCTTGGCTTTAAAACAAACAAACAAATAAACTAAAAATGAGCGCATATGGTCTCGAGAAACAAACAAACAAACAAACACGATAAAGGCCTTTTTCATCAATCACTTTTACAGAACATAATGCAATGATTTTTTCCCCCCCTTCGTTTTATTTACAATACTTTCATCTTGAATCTTCAACGCGGTATTATTAACACGGATACATCCTTCGGTGCAAACAACAACCATAACAATAATAATCATAATACTATAACTAATAACAATAAAATCCCACCCCCTTCCTCCCCCCCTCCCCCCGCAGAAGAAAGAAGCCAGCCTCGGCCTCAAAGCCCCCCCTCCCCCCCGCAGAAGAAAGAAGCCAGCCTCGGCCTCAAAGCCCCCCCTCCCCCTCCCCCCACCCCCGCAGAAGAAAGAAGCCAGCCTCGGCCTCAAAGCCCCCCCTCCCCCCACCCCCGCAGAAGAAAGAAGCCAGCCTCGGCCTCAAAGCCCCCCTCCCCCTCCCCCCCGCAGAAGAAAGAAGCCAGCCTCGGCCTCAAAGCCCCCCTCCCCCCACCCCCCAAACTTTAAGAAGGACCACCCTCTCCCCCGCAGAAGAAAGAAGCCAGCCTCGCCTCAAAGCCCTCCACCCTCCCCCTCCCCCCCGCAGAAAAAAGAAGCCAGCCGGGGCCTCAAAGCCCCCCTCCCCCCCCCCCCCCCCCCCCGCAGAAGAAAGAAGCCAGCCCCGGCCCCAAACCCCCCCCCCCCCCCCGCAGAAGAAAGAAGCCAGCCTCGGCCTCAAAGCCCCCCTCCACCCCACCCCCCACCCCCGCAGAAGAAAGAAGCCAGCCTCGGCCTCAAAGCCCCCCTCCCCCTCCCCCCCGCAGAAGAAAGAAGCCAGCCTCGGCCTCAAAGCCCCCCTCCCCCCCCCCCCCACCCCCCCAGAAGAAAGAAGCCGGCCTCGGCCTCAACGCCCCCCCCCCCCCCCCCCCACCCCCGCAGAAGAAAGAAGCCAGCCTCGGCCTCAAAGCCCCCCCCCCCCCCCCCCCCCCCCCGCAGAAGAAAGAAGCCAGCCTCGGCCTCAAAGCCCCCCACCCCCCCACCCCACCCCCGCAGAAGAAAGAAGCCAGCCTCGGCCTCAAAGCCCCCCACCCCCCCACCCAACCCCCGCAGAAGAAAGAAGCCAACCTCGGCCTCAAAGTCCCCCCCCCACCCCCACCCCCGCAGAAGAAAGAAGCCAGCCTCGGCCTCAAAGCCCCCCTCCCCCCCGCAGAAGAAAGAAGCCAGCCTCGGCCTCAAAGCCCCCCTCCCCCCACCCCCCACCCCCGCAGAAGAAAGAAGCCAGCCTCGGCCTCAAAGCCTCCTCCCAGCCCCCCTCCCCCCCCCCCTGATAGCCCCCCGCCCCCCCCCCCCACCCCCCCACCCCACCCCCGCAGAAGAAAGAAGCCAGCTCGGCCTCAAAGCCCTCCCTCCCCCCCCCCCCCCACCGCAGACGAAAGAAGCCAGCCTCGGCCTCAAAGCCCCCCCCCCCCCGCCCCCCCCCCCCGCAGAAGAAAGAAGCCAGCCTCGGCCTCAAAGTCCCCCCCCTCCCCCACCCCCCACCCCCGCAGAAGAAAGAAGCCAGCCTCGGCCTCAAAGTCCCCCCCCCCCCTCCCCCCCCCCCACACTTGCTTCCCTCCCCCCCCGCAGAAGAAAGAAGCCAGCTCGGCCTCAAAGCCCAGGGCAGAGGCCCCCCCACCCCCACCCCCCACCCCCCCAAGAAGAAAGAGCCCCTAGCCAGCTCGGAAGAAGGCGCATGCTCAAACCCCCCCCCACCCACGCCAAGAGGCGCCAGGCAAGCAAGCTAGAAGCATCCACAAAAGGAGCGCAAGCAAAGAGCAAGGGAAGAAGCAGCAAGCCTAAGGCGAAGTGTGCGAGAAGGCATCAAGAAGGGGAGCGCGGCTCAGACCCACCCCCACAGAAGAAAGAAGCCAGCCTCGGCCTCAAAGCCCCCCCCCCCCCCCCCCCCAGCAGAAGAAAGAAGCCAGCCTCGGTCTCAAAGCCCCCCCTCCCCCTCCCCCCACCCCCGCAGAAGAAAGAAGCCAGCCTCGGCCTCAAAGCCCCCCCCCTCCCCCCCCCCCCACCCCCGCAGAAGAAAGAAGCCAGCCTCGGCCTCAAAGTCCCCCCCCCACTCCCTCCCCCCCGCAGAAGAAAGAAGCCAGCTCGGCCTCAAAGCCCCCCCCCCCCCCCCACCCCCGCAGAAGAAAGAAGCCAGCTCGGCCTCAAAGCCCCCCCCACCCCCCACCCCCGCAGAAGAAAGAAGCCAGCCTCGGCCTCAAAGCCCCCCATCCCCCCCTCCCCCCCGCAGAAGAAAGAAGCCAGCCTCGGCCTCAAAGCCCCCCCCCACCCCCCACCCCCACAGAAGAAAGAAGCCAGCCTCGGCCTCAAAGTCCCCCCCTCCCCCACCCCCCACCCCCGCAGAAGAAAGAAGCCAGCTCGGCCTCAAAGCCCCCCCTCCCCCCCTCCACCCGCAGAAGAAAGAAGCCAACCTCGGCCTCAAAGTCCCCCCTCCCCCCTCCCCCCTCCACCCGCAGAAGAAAGAAGCCAACCTCGGCCTCAAAGTCCCCCCTCCCCCTTCCCCCCTCCACCCGCAGAAGAAAGAAGCCAACCTCGGCCTCAAAGTCCCCCCTCCCCCTCCCCCCCTCCACCCGCAGAAGAAAGAAGCCAGCTCGGCCTCAAAGCCCCCCCCCCCCCCCTCCCCCCGCAGAAGAAAGAAGCCAACCTCGGCCTCAAAGTCCCCCCTCCCCCCTCCCCCCCTCCACCCGCAGAAGAAAGAAGCCAACCTCGGCCTCAAAGTCCCCCCCTCCCCCCGCAGAAGAAAGAAGCCAGCCTCGGCCTCAAAGCCCCCCCCCCCCTCCCCCCGCAGAAGAAAGAAGCCAGCCTCGGCCTCAAAGCCCCCCCTCCCCCTCCCCCCGCAGAAGAAAGAAGCCAGCCTCGGCCGCAAAGCCCCCCGCCGCCGCCCCCCGAAGAAGAA
>NW_028234436.1:23527736-23530236 GCF_977035675.1 Penaeus japonicus
CTTCTCTCTCCATCTCAGCCTCTCTCACTTCGTCTCTCTCGCTCCTCACCAATCTCCTCTTCTCCACTCTCTCCTCGCTCGCATCTCCTCTATCTTCTTCGTCCTCTCCTCTCATCTCTCTCTCCTCCTCATCTGATGCAACGCTCTCTCAGCAACCTCACTCTCGCTCCCGATCCTCTTCATCTCCCTCTCTCTCTCAATCCCGCGCCCCTCTCTTCTCCTCACCCTCTCTTCTCCTCCTCTCCCCGCCAGCTCTCGCTTCCCCTCTCTCCTCTAATCTCATCTCTCTTTCCCTGCTCTCTCCGCTCCTTCCTCTCTCTTTATCTCTCCCTCCTCCCTCCCTCCCCCCGCCTCGTCTCCTTCCTCCTCTCTCCTCTCTCCCTCTCATCTCCCCCTCTTTCTCTTCCCCTCTCCTCTCTCCCTCTCCTCGTCTCATCCCTCCTCGTCTCGCGCCTCTCTCTCCCCTCCTCTCTTCTCCGTCTCATCTCAACTCTCTCTCCTCCTTCTCTCATCCTCTCTCCCTCTCTTTCTCGCTCCTCATCTCTCCTCGCTCTCTCCCCCTCTCTTCTCTCTCCTCATCTTCCTCTCTTCTCTCTCCCCCTCTCTCCTCCCTCTCTCTCTCTCCCTCTTCTCTCCCTCCTCCTCTCCTCTCCCCCCCTCTCTCTCGTCTCGACTCTCCTCTCTGTCCTCCTCCCTCCTCTCCTCTCTCTCTCTCATCCCTCTCCTCTCTCCTCTCTCTCTCTCTCCTGTCTCTCTCTTCCCCTCAGGCTCTCCTCGTTCTCGCTCTCTCTCCTCTCTCTCTCTCCTCTCCTCTCTCTCCGCCGCCGCTCCCTCTCTCTCTCTCTCCTCTCTCCCTCCTTCTCTCTCTCTCTCTCTCTCTCTCTCTCCTCATTTCCCTGCACTCTCTCTCCACTCTCTTCCCTCCTCTCACTCCTCTCGTCTCTCTCTCTCCTCTCTCCTCTCTCTCTCTCTCTCCTCTCTCATTCTCTCTCACGCTCCTCTCCTCCTCTCTCTTCTCTCTCGCCTCACCCTCTCGTCTCTCTCTCTCCTCTCAGCTCCCTCTCTTCTCTCCCCCTCTCTTCTCTCCCTCCCTTTCTCCTTTCTCTCTCTCTCCTCTCTCTCTCCCTCTTCCTCCTCCCTCTCTCTCCTCACTCTCTCTCTCTTCTCTCTCTCCTCTCTCTCCTCCCTCATCCCTCCCTCTGCCCTCTCTCTCGCTCTCTCTCCTCTCATCTCTCCCCATCTCTCTCTCTCCTCTCCTCTCTCTCCTCTCATCTCACCTCGTCCCCTCATGTCCCTCCGCTCCCTCTCCTCTCTCTCTCTCTCTCTCACTCCTCTCTCTCTCTCATCCTCTAGCTCCTCTCTCTCTCCTCTCATCCTCTCTCTCCTCCTCTTCTCTCTTTCTCCTCCCTCTCTCCTCATCTCTCTCTCCTCTCTCTCTCTCCTCTCTCTCCTCTCACTCTCTCTCCTCTCCTCTCTCTCCCGTCTCTCCACTCCTCGCTCTCCTCTCTCTCTCTCTCTCTCCCCTCTCTTTCTCCTCTCTCTCTCCTCCTCTCTCCTCTCTCTCTCTCCTCCTCTCTCTCTCCTCACTCTCTCCTCTCTCTCTCCTCTCTCTCTCCTCTCTCTCCTCTCCTCTCTCTCCTTCTCTCTCCTCTCTCACCTCTCTCCCCTCTCTCTCTCTCCTCTCTCTCTCCTCTTTCCTCTCCTCTCTCTCTTCTCTCTCCTTCGTCCTCCTCTCTCTTCCCTCTCTCTCTCTCTCTCCTTTCCTCCTCTTCCTCCTCTTCTCTTCTCTCACTCTTCTCTCTCTCCCTCTCCTCCCTTTCCCTCTTCTCTCTCTCTCTCTCTCTCTCTCCTTTCTCTCTCTCCTCTTCTCTCTCCTCTCTCTCTCTCTCTCCTCCTCTCTCTCTCTCTCTTTCTCTCTCTCTCTCGCCTTCCTCTCTTCCTCTCTCTCTCTCTCTCTCTCTCCTCTCTCTCCCCTCCCTCTCTCTCTCTCTCCTCTCTCTCTCTCTCTCCTCTCTCCCCCCCCCCTCTCTCTCTCCTCTCTCTCCTTTCTCTCTCTCTCTCCTCTCTCTCTCTCCTCTCTCTCTCTCTCTCTCTCCTTCTCTTCTTCTCTCTTTCTCTCCCCTCTCCACTCTCCCCTCTCCCTCTCTCTCTCCTCCTCTCTCCTCTCTCTTCCTCTCGTTCCTCTCTCTCTTTCGCTTTCTCTCTCTCTCTCTCTTTCATTCCCTCTCCTCTCTCTTTCGCTTTCTCTCTCTCTCTTTTTCTTTCTCTTTCTCTCTTTTAGCTCTCTCTCCTTTTTTTCTCATTCCCTCTCATCTATCTTTCTCTCTCCATCTCTCTCCTTTTTCTCATTCCCTCTCATCTCTCTTTCTCTCTCTATCTCTCTCCTTTTTCTCATTCTCTCTCCTCTCTCTATATCTTTCTCTCTGCTAACTCTCTCTATCTCTACCTCCTTCTCCTCTCTTCTTCTTCCCTCTTCTCTCACCTGTCCTCTCCTTTCTCT
>NW_028234436.1:23550236-23560236 GCF_977035675.1 Penaeus japonicus
TGTGTGTGTGTTAGCGTGTGTGTGAATGTGGGTATGTGTGTGTGTCTGTATGCATGTATGCATCGTCATTATCCTATCTTTATTTTTGAGAAGAGGAATATAAGAATAAACAAAAAAAGAAGAACCAAGGAATTAATGAAAAATAAGAAAAAATGAGAAGAAACAAAGAAGAGAAACAAGAAAAAAAAAGAGATGAAAATAAAGAGAGAGATAGAGAAGGAAACAGAGAAAAGCAAAAGAACAGGAAATAAATAAATAAAAGAAATGAATTGGAAGCAAATGAATAAAGAAATGAAATAAAAAGAAAACAATATAAAGAACAAATAAAAGAAAGAAAAAAAACGAAGAAAGAAAACAACCCCCTAGAATAAGAAAGAAAAGAAATAAAGAGGAAAAGAGAGAGAGAAGAAAAAAAAAAAACCGTTACGGCGGTTAACAAGTTGAAATTTAAATACGTCACATCTGCAATGTTTCAAATCTTTTATGAATGGGAATTCCCGGAATTGATAGCAAATACACACCATAAAACAAGAATGAGGTTTTTAGTAAGGTCGTATTATTATATATTTTTTTATGTGAAGGTTGAGGTTAAAACATGCTGGTTTGAAGAGGAATTTAACTTTTGTATTTATCTGTTGCACAAACTATCCGTCTTTTTTTTGCGTAGTTATTCAATTCTTTGTAATTCTGTGTTTGTGTGTATTTTGTTTTTATACATGCGTGTATGTGTGTTAATATATATTTATGTTTGTATGTGTGTGCGTGTGTATTCTAACGTGTTTATCTATTCTATGTATGTATTTTGTGTGTATGTATGTATGCATTTTTGTATGTGTATGTATGGATTTATGTATATAGTTTTACGTATGTCTGTATAATTTTGTATGCATATATGTATATAAATATGTATTATTTACCTGTATTCATGTTTACATTCTATGCACACAAATAAAAACAATATGTTGCATAACTAAGTTTGAATCATGCTGTTTTGCTCTTCAACACGCGTGCAACATAAGGCGTAATTATAATAATCATTACATGTATGAATCACACAGTATATAATTGAAGAGAATATTAGAAAAAATATCTAGAACTTGTCCTAACAAGTTTATCTTTTCAAAAAACAAAATGAAAAAGATAAATAAAAGGTAATCAAAAAGAATATAGATAAATTAAAATAAAGAAGTATACAAATAAAATAGGAAAAAAAAAGTTTATTATCAATGTCACTTCATCCTACAGTCCTTTTTATTACGCTGTTGACCTTAAGAGAGAAGAGGAAGAAGAGGAAGAAGAAGAGGAAGAGGGAGGAGAAGAAATAGAAGAAAGAGGAAGAAAAGGAAATAGAAGAAAAAGAAAGCCAAGCAAAAGAGATAGAAGACAATAAAAGAAGAAGAAGAAGAAGACGAAGGATAAGAGGGATAAGAAGAACAAGCAGAACAAAGACAAGAAGAAAACCAAGGCAGAAGAAAAAGACGAAGAAAGAAAAAAAAAGGAAATATTCTTATTAAATAACGATCATCACTAAAGACATTATCACCCCCTCCCTACCCCCCACCACTCCATACTCCGCACACCCTCGAATCAATTGCAGAAACAGATATGAGTCAGAGGGAGCCATTGCACAGTGCTAGATGTGCAATTAGAGTTTCAATATTACTTAATCTTTACGGCATGGAAATGTTGATTATGATGTGGTACCGGAGAGTTTAATTTCATATCTTGACATAATTTCCTTTCGATTCAGACGTAGCCAAAAGTGAGGCCGAATTTAGGCCGAATTTAGGAGACTTTTGGCCGAATTTAGATGACTTTCGGCAGCAAAAATTTGGACCTCTTCGGGTTGTTCGGTTGCCTATTGGGATGTTCAGGGAGCAAGCCACGAAAATATATATATATATATTTTTTCGATGCTTTCCTCCCACTCAGAATTCTCTTCTCCTTCCTTACCCCCCCCCCCCCCAACCCCTTACCCCGCTCTATCCCCACACCCTTAACTTCCTCCACCCTTTCACCCCCCCCCCTCTAACCCCCTCACACCCGAAACTTCGTCCACCCTTCGACCCCATCCCAACCAACCCTCTACAAAAAAAGAAAGAAAGAAAAAAAAACACAAACCTCTTTCTTTCCCTGAAATTCTCAATCTCTCCTACCTCCCCTTTACAAAAAGAAAAAAATCAAACCAAAAACAATTCATTTCCACCAAAATCTCAACCAAAACAGAGAATCTCACCTCCTCCCCCACCCCCCCACCCCCGACCTCCCCCCTCCCTAAACCTCAAATTCACAAACATAATTAAAAAAGAAAAAAAAAGAAAGAAAGAAAGAAAGAAAGAAAGAAAAAAAACAGACGAAACGTTACTCGACTCCCGAGTATCCACCAAGACGCCTCCCTCACGCCCTCACGCCCTCACGCCCTCAAGTTCCTAATAGGTTACATGCTCTTCAAAAGTTTCGTGACAAATGGCCGTAGCAGCGCGGTCGTCGATCACAGCGCTGGGAAACCGAGTCTCAAGCTTCCGCTGTTGTTTCGCTCGAGCCGCGGATTTGGCTTGGGTGTTTGTGTGTATGTGGAAGGGGTGGGAGGGGTGTGTGGGGGGGGAAGGAGGGGGAGGGGTGTGTGTGGGGTGGTGGTGGGGGAGGTTGTGTTTGGGGGGTGGAGGGATGTGGGGTGGGGGTGTGAGGAGGGGTGGGGAAGGAGGTGGAGGGGTGTGTGTGGGTGGGGGAGGCGGGACGGATGTGTGAGGGGGGGATGGAGGGTGGAGGGAGGGGTGTGTGTGTGGAGAGGGGGAGGGATGTGTGTGTGTGGGGAGGGGTGTGTGTGGGGTGCGTGTATGGGAGGGGGTGGAGGCGGGAGGTGTGCGTGTGTCGAGGACGGAGGGCTGTGTGTGTGGAGAGGGGTGTGTGTGTGTGGGGGGGGGGGAGATGTGTGTGTGAAGGGGGAGGGGTGTGTGTGTGGAGAGGGGGAGGAGAGGGAGCGGGGAAGATTGTGTGTGTGTGTACAAGGAGGAGGAGGGGGAAGGGAAAGTATATATGTGTGTATGCGTGTGTTTGTTTATTTGAGTGAGTGTGCGAGAGACAGAGAGAAAGAGAGAGAGAGAGAGAGAGAGAGAGAGAGAGAGAGAGAGAGAGAGAGAGAGAGAGAGAGAGAGAGAGAGAGAGAGAGAGAGAGAGAGAGAGAGAGACAGAGAGAGAGAGAGAGAGAGAGAGAGGGAGAGAGAGAGGAAAAAGAGAGAGAGAGAGAGAGAGAGAGGAGAAGAGAGAGAGAGAGAGAGAGAGAGAGAGAGAGAGAGAGAGAGAGAGAGAGAGAGAGAGAGAGAAAGACAGAGAGGGAGAATGAGAGAGAAAGAGAGAGAGAGACAGACAGACAAACAGAGAGAGGAAGAACCGGACAGACAAAGAAAGAGACAGACATACAGAGAAATAGATCAAAACAAAGAAACAGAAACAAACAAAACAAACAAACAACCTACGATATACACACACACACATCAAAGTGTACCGTACGCATGTCTATCTGTATCCACACGCAATGGCGGTCATGCCTGGATACACACAACCTCAGCCTCCATGATTCCTCTTCCCGGTTCCCATTTTCCCAACTCCGGGACAAGAAAAATGACTCCAGAACAGAATGCTTGTTATCATGAGCGTTACTGGAGAATCACAAGCAATAAAGTACAGGGAAAGCAAATATGCAAACAAGCTCCGGTTTAACATGACTTCCGAAATTAGTATAACCTGCGTAATAGACGGACCTGTATGTACGCATGTTATTGTAATGGAATTGGTTGTAAATGTAATTTATGTACGCCCACAGGTTTGAAAAAAGCGCGCACATGGATACACATAAGCAATGAAACATACACGTGCTCTCTCTTTCTCTCTCTTTTGCCTCTCTTTATCTTTCTTTCCCTCCCTCTCTCTCTTTAGTCCCTCTTTCCCTTTCTCTCTCTCTTTCTCCCCTCTTCTATCTCTCTCTCTCCCCTTTATATCTTTCTTTCTCTCCCCCCCCCCCCTTAATCTCTCTCTTTCTCCATGCCCCTCTCTCTTTCCCCCTCTATTTTTTTCTCATTATATATCTTTCTCTTATCCCACCTCTATCTCTCTTTCTCATTGTATCTCTCACTCTCCTCCCTCTTCCATCTCTCTTTTTCCGCCCCCTCCCTCTCTCCTCCCCCCTCTCCCCCCCAAAAAAAAACCTCCTCAGGACATATAACACTGATAAAAAAATAGATAAAAAAATAAAACATAATAATAAATAATAAAAATAAAAATAAATAAAACAAAACACACACGCTAACTCCCTTCACCACAGTATCGAAACCCATTGTTGTTCTTTTTTTACGGGATTCATTGGGATTCGATGCTGTTTGTCGAAAGAACTGGAATAATTACCATTAATCAGCACCGCGACGTTTGTTATTGTTATGGCAGTTGGGTAATTAGAGGGGTGGTGATGAAGAGAGGAGAGAAAGAGAGAGAGAGAGGAAGAGAGGGAGGGAGGTGGAGAGGGAGAGGGGGAGAGAGAGAGAGAGAGAGAGGGTGGGAGGTGGGGCGGGGTAGAGAGAGGGGGAGAGGGTGGGAGATGGAGAGATGGAGAGGGGTAGAGAGAGGGGGAGGGGTAGAGAGAAGGGGAAGGATATGGAGAGGGGGAGGGAGATGGAGGGGAGGGGGAGAGAGAGAGAGAGAGAGAGAGAGGGGAGGGGAAGAAGGGGAGGAGGGAGGTGGGGACGAAGAGAGAGAGGGAGAATGAGAGAGGGGGAGGGAGAGAGGGAGACGGAGAGAGAGATTGAAAAGGAGAGGGGGAAAGGGGAGAGGGTGAGGGAAAGGGTGAGGGAAAGGGAGAGGAAAAGGGGAAGGGGGAAAGGGAGAGAGGGAGGGAGAGGGAAGGAGATAGAGAGAGAGAGAGAAAGGGAGATTGAAAGGGGTCAAGAGAGAGAGGGGGAGGAAGAGAGAGAAGGGGAGGGAGAATCAGAGAGACAGGAGTTCGGAGAGGTGGAAAGGGAAAGGGGGAGGGGAGGGAGAGGGGGAGGGAGAGGGAAGAGGAGAAGGGGGGAGAGGGAAGGTGAGAGTGTGAGGGGGAAGTGGAAAGGGAGAGGGGGACGGAGGAGAGATAGATAAATAGAGAGGGAGATAGAGAGAGAGAGAGAGAGAGAGAAAATGAGACAGATAAGAGAAAGTTAGAAAGAAAGAGATAAAGAGATAAAGAGAGAAAGAGACAATGAAACAACCCCAACAAAGAAACAGACCGACCTCCCGAACACGGAAAAAACACACTAGAGTTTCCTTCAGCAGAGCCCCCCCCCCCATTACTCCTCTCCCTCCCCCTTCCGACCCCCCTCTTTCCCTCCTCTCCTTCCCACCTCCTATCCCCACCTCTTCCCCCTTTCCCTCCTCTCCCCACCCCTTCTTCCCCCTTTCCTTCCTCTCCCACCCACCTCCCCACCCCTCCTCTTCCCCCTTCCCCTTTCCCTCCTCTCCCACCCACCTCCCCACCCCTTCTTGCCTTCTTCCCCTTCCCCACCCCTCCTCTCCCACCCACCTCCCCACCCCTTCTTCTCCCTATTCCCTCCTCTCCCACACACCTCCCCACCCCTTCTTCTCCCTATTCCCTCCTCTCCCACACACCTCCCCCCTTCTTGCCCCATTCCCCTTCCCCTCCTCTCCCACCCACCTCTCCTCTTCTCCCTCCCACCTCCCCACCCTTCCTCCCCTTCCCCACCCCTCCTCTCCCATCCACCTCCCCACTCCTCCTCTTCCCCCTTCCCCTTCCCCTTCCCCACCCACCTCCCAACCCCTCCTCTTCCCCTTTACCCTTCCCCAACCCTCCTCTCTCCACCCCACCCACCTCCCCACCCCTCCTCTCATCCCCCACCCCTCCTCCCCCATCCCCTCCTCTCCCCACCCTCCGAAGTAAAACAGAGTTTGGGTAAAAATCCAGACACTCAGGATAATCCACGATGTCTTAAACCTTTCATCAGATTTCGGGTTCGTCCACTAACATGTTTTGAGAAAGTGGCTCACACGAACATAGCTCTCTGGTGGTTTGTTGCTTTGTTGCTCGGTCCGATGTTGCATGTTGCATGTTGCTGTTGGTGCAGACTTGCTTGTTCAGAGAGGTGTGTAGGGATAGATACAAGCATGTAGGTATCCGTGTAGGTAGAGATACATACGTATAGAAGTGTAGGTATACGTATGTAAGTGTACAGATGCATTGAGAGATACGGGTGCATGTAGATGCAGGTACATAAATACACACACGTAAACAGGCAGATATACACACATAAAGATACAGACACACACACACAGACAAATGCACAAACATTCACACGCAAACCCACACACGAGCAAAACACACATAACACACACACGCACACAACAAACACACACACACACACACACAACAAACACACACACACAACACAACAAACACACACACACACACAAACAACAAAAACACTCACACGCACACAACAAACAACCAAACAATCACATACACACACACACACAACCCCCCCCCCCCAAAACACACACACATAGTTACATAAATCTATCAAAACCACCAAAAACAACGAAAAAAAATGAAAAAAACACAAAAAAACATTAGAGCGAAAATCATACCTCGAACAACAGGAAATGCACCCTTAAGACATGAAAGAAAAGCGATCGTTTTGAAAACCTCGGTGTGTCCTTGTCACGGCTGGAGGGTCGGTTGCGTTACGAGGCAAGGCGCTGGAGGGGGGAGGGGAGGGGAAGGGGGTGATTGAGTAACGAGGGGGGGAGGAAAGGGGAGGGGAGGGGGTGATTGGGAGGGGGATTGGGAGGGGGGGATTGAGTAACGAGGAGGGGAGGAAAGGGGAGGGGAGGGGGTGATTGGGAGGAGAGGGGGTGATTTAGAGGGGGTGAGGGGGTGATTTGGAGGGGGGAGAGGGGGTTGATTGGGAGGGGAATGGGGATTGGGAGGGGGAATGGGAGGAGGGATTGGGAGGGGGATTGGGAGGGGGGAGGGAAGGAGGTGATTTAGAGGGGGTGAGGGGGATGATTTGGAGGGGGAGGGGAAGGAGTGCATTTGGAGGGGGGAGGGGGTGATATTCTTTTGTTCTTTTGATCAAAATTCTTTTCTTCTTTTATCAAAATCTTTCGTTTTTATAAATTTCTTTTCTCTTTTTCATTTCCCTTATTCCCTTCTCCTTTTTGGAGGGGCGGAGGGGTGATTTAGAGGGGAGGGGGGTGATTGGGAGGGGAGGGGGAAAGGAGAGGGGGAAGGGGGCGATTTGGAGGGGAAGGGGGTGATTTGGAGGGGGGACGGGAGGGGAAGGGGGTGATTTAGAGGGGGGATAGAGGGGGGAAGGGAGGGGGTGATTTAGAGGGGGGATAGAGGGGGAAGGGTGTGATTTAGAGGGGGTAGGGGGTGATTTAGAGGGTGGGGGTGAGATAGAAAAGGAGAAAAGAAAGGGGGGAGATTGTTGTTTGTGATTTGTTTGTGTGATTGTGTTGTTGTGTGTTTTGTGTGTGATTGATGTGTTGTTGTGTGTGTGCTTGTGGGGGGGTTTGTTGTGGATTTGGAGGGGGGAGGAGAGGGGGGTGACGGTGGGGTTAGAGGAGATCAGAGAGATGGGGAGAGGAAGAGGGGTAATTTGGAGGGGGAAGGGGTTGGGGAAAGGGGGGGTGATGGGGATGGAGAGGGGTTGAAGGTGGGGTTAGAGAAGAGTTTGGGGAGATGGGGAAGGGTAAAAGGTGTGGGGAGGGGGGAGAGGGGGAGAGGGGGATAAGGTGGGAGGGGAGGGTTTTAGAGCGCTTGGGGGGGGGGAGGAGGAGGAGGATAAGATAGGGGAAGGGTAGGGTAAGGAGGCTGGGAGGAAAGAGGTGGGGTGAGGTGGGGGGGTGGGGGAAGGAGGTGTATCAAGAGGAAGGGAGAGGAGTTTGGGGGTATGGGTTGAGGAGGAGGGGGGAGGAGGGGGGAGGGGGAGGTAAGGAGAGGGCTGTGATAGGGGAAGGAGGAAGATAGGATGGGGGGAGAGATTTGGGGAGGGAGTAGGTTAGGTGGGAGAATAGAGGTAGGCTTTAGAAGGGGTTGGAGAGGGGAGGGGAGGGGGGAGGTAGGACCAGAGGTAGTTACGTGGAGGGAGAGGGAGGGGGGGGGGTAGTTGTGACTCTGGGGTTAAGGAGGGGGTTAAAGAAGGGAATGGGGGAGGGGGTAGAGTGTGTAAGTGGGGTATAGGGGGGGAAGGGGGAGGGGGTATGATGAGTTACGGGTGGTTCTTTTTTTTTTTAGGAAGTGGAGGTTGGTGAGTGTTTTTAGAGGGGGGGGGTATAGAAAGAGGTGGTTATTAGGGCGGCAGAGAGGTGAACGAATAAAGGGTGTGGGGGGTTATGGGGTGAGGTTGGGGTTTTAGGGTATGGTACGCGGCTTGGAAGGGGGAGTTGTTTCGGGTTTTGTGGGGTATAGGGGAGGAGGGGGTAGGGTGTATGAGTGGGGTATAGGGGGGAGGGGGTAGGGTGTATGAGTGGGGTATAGGGGGGAGGGGGTAGGGTGTATGAGTGGGGGAGGGGGGAGGGTGTATGAGGGGGGGATAGGGGGGGAGGGTGTATGAGTGGGAATAGTGGGGTAGGGTGTATGAGTGGGGTATAGGGGGGAGGGGGTAGGGTGTATGAGTGGGGGAGGGGGGAGGGTGTATGAGTGGGGTATAGGGGGGTAGGGTGTATGAGTGGGGTATAGGGGGGTAGGGTGTATGAGTGGGGTATAGGGGGGAGGGGGGAGGGTGTATGAGTGGGGGAGGGGGGAGGGTGTATGAGTGGGGTATAGGGGGAAGGGGGTTAAATTGAGACCGAGGGAGGGAGAGAGGGAGAGAGGGGAGTGAAGGGGAGAGGGGGGGCGTTCTCTATCGCCTTGTGCTATGCAAGAATCGACTCTCACACACTTATCTCTCTCTCTCTCAAGGTGAGAAAAATTAGAGTGATTTGTACCTGAATCCGCCATTGTTAAGGCTGTGATAAAAGTGCAATATTCACCTCATTTTCTCTCTTATTTGTTTTATTCACTTTCACCCTTATTGTATTCGAGAGTAGAGGTGACGTTGAGGTGAACTATCATTTCCTTTCGATGAAGTGACTGATAATAATAAGCTGCAGACGCGACAGTTATATATATATATATATATATATATATATATATATATATATATATATATATATATATACATTTGTGATTTCCCGTAACCCATGCATGAAAACAGATAGATCAACCTGGATCTAGTGATTTGTCCCCCCCTACCCCACCCCACCCCTCCCCCCCTCAACCACACCCTACCCCACCCAGAATTGTAAATGTAAGAGTAAAATGAATATACAAATGCTTTATAATCCATATATATATATATATCTATATAACATTACTGAAGGTTAACCACGATCAATCATTTTTATTTACTCGTCCTCAAGGATATAATGTTTTTTTTTTTTCTGGTATCACTACCGGCTTTCGGTTTTCTCGTCATTTTAAACTTGACTTCGAGTGGCACAAGGCCTTGTGTCGGTGTCATGATTGCCTGCAATTTGCAATCTCTCTCTCTCTCCCCTGCACGTTGCCTGGCAGTGGCACTGTTAGCTCAACTGTGCCAAGAGATATATTGTTTTGATCCACTGTTGGTCTGCCTTGTTTACAGCCAAACAGATATATTTCATTTCCATTGTTTTGGCACACTTTTTGGATTATTTCCGGTGTTATTTTTCGCACGGGAGGAGGAAGGGAAAAAAGAGAGACGGGGATTGACTCTGGTTTGAAAGTATGAAGGAATGCATAAGCTTCATATACAAGCTTCAGAACTACCGTGCAAATTCTACGACATCGTAAAGAAATAGGTATTGCCAGATAGGCGAATTTTGATACTAATACATAGTTACCGTTAAAAGGCGTGTTCTAAATTGTCTTGTTTGTTGGTGATGGTAATTATTTAAATATTTAGTTAGTTAGTAAATTAGTTAAACTGTTAGT
>NW_028234436.1:23567243-23577553 GCF_977035675.1 Penaeus japonicus
ATAGATTGGACAATGTTCTTGTAAGAATTGTAAGAATGAGTAAGTAAAAAAGTATTTATATGTATATATATACATATATATATGTATATATATATATATATATATATATATATATATATATATATATATAAATCTTTCTTTCTTTCTTTCTTTCTTTTCTTTTTCGTTTTCTTTATTTTTTTCCATTTGTAAAAAAGTATAAAGAGAAAGGAAAATAATTTTGAAACTGTATAAAAAATGGAGGGTAAAGGACATATACAAGAATCATCATGAAAAACATAAAAGAGAAAAGATGATGAATAGGAAAGGGAAAAAAAGGTAAATATATGTGTGTGTATATATATATATATATATATATATATATATATAGAGAGAGAGAGAGAGAGAGAGAGAGAGAGAGAGAGAGAGAGAGAGAGAGAGAGAGAGAGAGAGAGAGAGAGAGTTATAAAGATTTAAAAAAATAGATCTAAATAAAAAGGTTTTGTAGTTTTGAAAAGGAAAAATTATGTTTCTAGTGTTGTTGTTCTCGTTGCTCGTGTTGTTGTTCTTGTTCTTGTTTTTGTTTCTTCTTCTTGTCGTTCTTGTTGCTACTACTGGTGTTTTTGTTATTGTTCTTGTTGTTCTTGTTGCTACTACGGGTGTTTTTTATGTTCTTGTTCTTACTTCTGTTGTTGTTGTTCTTGTTGTTTTTGTTGCTACTACTGGTGTTGTTGTTCTTCTTCTTCTTGTTGCTACTACTGTTGTTGATCTTCTTCTTGTTTTTGTTGCTACTACTGGTGTTGTTGTTGTTCTTTTTGTTCTTGGTGTTCTTCTTGTTCTTGTTGCTACTACTGTTGTTGTTGTTGTTGATCAGAAAAGTGCAGAAAGAAAAAAAATAGATAAACAAGGAAGCTCTGGAATTGTTAAAAAGATAAGCAAAATAAATAAGTATAAAAACAAGTTTATTATTACCACAAGAGTAAACAAAATGAAATAAATAAAAAAAAGGTTTAAGAATATAAGAAACTTTACAATTACAGTATAGGAAAAAAATGTTTAAAAAAACACATCCGTAACTGTAAAAATCTTAAAGAAAAAAACATTAAAAAAGACATATACAGTTGTAGAAACAGAAATTAAATAGAGATTTATATGAAAAAAAAATATATATATATATAAACATAGACGAGTATCAAGAGAACAAAAAAAAAAGAATTACAAAGAATTATTTCAAAATCAGCTTTGTGCTTAAAGAAAAAGGAGAACAGAAGAGGAAAAACATAGAATTATATTAATAAAAATGAGAATATGAAAAATAAAATAAGTTTGAATATGGCCGCTTTGCAAGGACATCAATTGAATAAAATGAACTTTGCAATAGAAAATAGCCAGACGATAATTGCAATAATGATGATAATTATTATTGTCGCGTTGTAATAATGATGATAATAACAATGATATTAGTAATAAAAATGTAAGGATCATAATGATAATAGTAATAAAAATGTAAGGATGGTAATAATAATGATAATAGTGATAATGGTAATGATTATAGTAATGGTAATGATTATAATGATTATGATATAATATTGGTAATTATTATTATCATCATCATTATTATCATCTTCATCATCCTTATCATTATTATCATTATCACCATTATCATTAATATAGTGATGATAATAATCATGATAATGATGATAATCATAACAATTATCAGCTTTATTATCATTATCATTACTGATAATATCATTATCATCATCCTTATCATCACTAACATTAGTATCATCATTATCATCATTATTATCATCATTAGATTAAAAAAAAAAACAGCTTTACGAAAACAAAAGTTATACTAAGAATAACAAGAAATTTTGTAATCACTATACGGGTAAGCAAGAGAGTAAATAAAAATTAAAAAGGTAATGACTTTTTCTTGTTTGTAAATGTTGGTGTGGGTTCGTGTGTATGTGTGTGTGTGTGTATGAGAGAGAGAAACAGAGATAGAGAGAGAGAGAGAGAGAGAGAGGGAGAGAGAGAGAGAGAGAGAGAGAGAGAAAGAAAGAAAGAAAGAGAAAGACAGAGAGAGAGAGAGAAAGAGAGAAAGAAAGAGAAAGACAGAGAGAAAGAGAGAGAGATAAGAAAGAAAGAGAAAGACAGAGAGATAGAAAGAGAGAGTGCTTATCTACATACCTGTGAACATGACCTTATATAAATATTTATACACGATCGCATCCAAAACATGCATATCCTTGCTCATACCCACATACATACCCACATACATATCCATGCTCATACCCACATACATATCCACATACATATCCTTACTCATACCCACATACATATCCTTGCTCACTCATACCCACATACATACCCACATACATATCCTTGCTTGCTCATATCCACATACATATCCATGCTCATACCCACATGCATATCCTTGCATGCCTGTTTACGTGTCCACCTGTGCATAAATCACCAGACAAGGCGGTATTGTATGCACAGCTATATCCGGTCGCACTATCTCCCAATCAACATCAACAACAGCGTCAAATACAGCTTCATTTGCGAGAGAGAAGAGGGACGCGACGGAAACAGCTGTGGACACCCCGGAGACGTGTCCTTTTTCCTCTTGAAAAGGTGTCCTCTTGATTTTGGTTTATTTTTCCTCTTGGTTTTGGGTTTTTTGGTGGTGGTGGTGGTGTGTGGGGGGGAGGGGGTTGTTGCTATCGTTGCTTTTGTTTGCTGGTGGTTTTGAGGTTGGTGTTCTTGTTGCTATTGCTGTTGTTGTTGTTGTTGTTACTGTTGTTGTTGTTGTTCTGTTGTTGTTTTTGCTACTGTTGTTGTTGTTGTTGTTGCTGCTGCTGTTGTTTTTGTTGTTGTTGCTGTTGTTGTTTTTGTTATTGTTGTTGTTGCTGTTGTTGTTACTGTTGTTGTTGTTCTGTTACTGTTGTTATTGTTGTTCTATTACTGTTGTTGTTGTTTTGTCACTGTTGTTGTTGTTGTTGATGATTATGTTGTTGCTACGCTGTTGTTGTTATTGCTTCAGGAAGGTTCTCCGCCACGGTTCCGTTTCATCAATGAGATCAATAATTATTGCAATGTCGACGACGAAAACAAGTGAGACAGAAACTATAAGAAATGAATCAATATTTTTAGCCTTTCCTGGTCATGCAATCTCGAAAAATCATTGTTATCAACTGCAATTAAATTATTTTTTTTTATAAAAGTTATTATGAGTTCTTTATTTTTATTTGATTTTCTTTAATCTGGTTATTTTATTTTGATTTATTTGATTTTTTTATTTTATTTCGTTTTTTTTCAGTTCGTTTTTAGATTCTCTTTTAATATCGTTCGGTATCGATTAGTTACGTGATTTGTTGGTTATTTTAGAACTATTATATTAAACTTATTCTTAGTAACTTATTAGTAACTTAGTAACTTATTATTCTTATTTCATTCGTAGGTATTCTTTTGAAATTACTTTAGGTTTTATTCATGTTCAGTTCATCTGATTTAGAAATTATGGCACTTCTATATTTTTTTTTCTTATTTTCTTTTTTTTATAGTCTTTCGAAATTAGGATAGACTGTAATTATTTTTTAATGAATGTAGATTATTATTAATCGACTAGATATTAATTATTATAAGTTATATATATTTCTAAAAAGAATGATTAGGATTCTTCTTTTGGCTTCTTTATTTATCAAGGAAAGAGAAAATGGAGAGGGCGAAGAAGAAAAAAAGGACAAAGAGGATGAAAAAAAAGAAAAAAAGAAGAAGAAAAATCTTTACTTTGAGTTACGAAAAAATAGAAGGGAGAGGAAAATATTGACAAAGGACAAAGAGAACGAAAGGAGAGAGGAACAAAAGGAGAAAAGTAACAAGAATAAGGAAGGAGAT
This sequence comes from Penaeus japonicus, assembly GCF_977035675.1. Taxonomy (NCBI): domain Eukaryota; kingdom Metazoa; phylum Arthropoda; class Malacostraca; order Decapoda; family Penaeidae; genus Penaeus; species Penaeus japonicus. The sequence continues at coordinate 23,571,126 of NW_028234436.1, forward strand.
AGAGAGAGTAAGAGAGAGCAAGAAAGAGAGAGAGAAAGAAAGAGAGAGGGAGAGAGAGAGAGATGAAAGAAAGAAAGAGAAAGGAGAGGGCAGGTGAGAGAAGAGGGAAGAATAAGAGAGAAGGAGGTAGAGGTAGAGAGAGAGAGTTAGCAGAGAGAAATAGATAGAGAGAGGAGAGAGAATGAGAGAAAGGAGAGAGATAGAGAGAGAAAGAGAGATGAGAGGGAATGAGAAAAAGGAGAGAGATGGAGAGAGAAAAATAGATGAGAGGGAATGAGAAAAAAAGGAGAGAGAGCTAAAGAGAGAAAGAGAAAGAAAGAGAGAGAGAGAAAGCGAAAGAGAGAGGAGAGGGAATGAGAGAGAGAGAGAGAGAGAAAGCGAAAGAGAGAGGAGAGGGAATGAGAGAGAGAGAGAGAGAGAAAGAGGGGAGAGGGAATGAGAGAGAAAGAGAGAAGGGGAAAGGCGAGAGAGAGAGAGAGAGAGAGAGAGAGAGAGAGAGGAGATGAAGAGGGAGAGAGAAAGAGAAGTGAGGAGAGAGAGAGAGAGAGAGAGAGAGAGAGAGGGAGGGACAGGGAGAGAGGGAGAAGGGAATAAGAGGAGAGGAGAGAGTAGAGAGGAGAGGAAGAGCGAGAGAGAGAGAGAGAGAGAGAGGGGCAAGAGAGAGAGAGAGAGAGATAGGGGGAAGGCGAGAGAGAGACAGAGAGAGAGAGAGAGAGGGAGCAGAGAGAGATGAGAGAGAAGAGAGAGTGGAGAGGATAGAGAAGTAGAGAGAGATGAGGGGGTGTGTGTGTGGTTGTTGTGTGTGTGAGAGAGAGAGATTGTGGAGAGATGTGTGTGTGTTTGATTGTGTGATGTGTGTGAGGGTGGTGTTGTTGTGAGTGGTGTGTGTTTGGTGGTGTTAGGAAGAGTGTTGAGGAGAGAGGAGTAGAGAGAGAGTGAGAGAGAGTTGAGAGAAGATGAGTGAGATGATGAAGAGAAAAGAGAGGGGAGGAGAATTGAGAGTTTGTGAGGGTGTGTAGAGAGATGAAGAGAGAGAGAGAGGAGAGAGAGAAAGAGAGAGAGGAGAAGAAAGAGAGAGGGAGAGAAAGATTGGAGGGATATAGAGAGAGAGAGAGTTGAGAGAGAGAGACTCGAGAGAGAAGAAGAGAGAGATAGCCGAAGAGAGAGAGATAGAGAGAGAGCTCCGCTCGCGCGCTGTCTCGTCGCTCGCGATTCCGCTCGGCACTCTCTCTGCGCTCTAGCGCGCTCGCGCGCTATCGCTGCGCGCGCGCGCATCGCTGCCGCGATCGCTCGTCGCTCGCGAGAGAGAGAGAGAGAGAGTCAGCCTACTTTCACGGTTAGTCTCCTTGGCGTTCTCACTCGTCGCCTAACGCCTATTTCTCTCATTTTCTTAAGAGGATCGCGGAGGCTGTGTCCTGCATACACACCCTCCCCCCCCTACCCACTCCCCCCACCCGTACTACTCCTATCTCCCTCTACCTTTCTATCCCCCTTCCCCCCCCTCCTCCTTTCTCCCGGTTTCTTACCTGCCTCTACTACTCCTTATCCCCCCTTCCCCTTCCCCCTCCCCTCCTCTCCCCCTTACCCCTCCTCTCCCCCTTCCCCCTTCGCCCCCTCCCCCTCCTCTTCTCCCCCTTCCCCCTCCCCTCCCCCTCCCCTCCTCTCCCATCCCCCCCTTCCCCTCCCCCTCCCCTCCTCTCCCCTCTCCCCCTCTCCCCCTCCTCTCCCCCATCCCCCTCTCCCCCTCCTCTCCCTTTCCCCTTTTACCCCCCTCCCCCCCCACTCCCCGAGAGGTGGAGGGAATTTCATCTCAGAAGTGCGGAAAGGAAGAGGGAGAAGGATAAAAAAAAAAAAAAAACGGATTTGAATTTGGGTTTCGAAAGGTTTATTTCGTTTTTGTTTTGTTTTTCCTTCGTTATAGAATGAGAAATGGGATTCTTGATTCTTGGCTTCGAAAGATATTTTTTTCTATCGTAAATAAAGTGATGATATGATTTATTCTAGATTTCGAGACGTTTTTTTCGTATTTTTTCATGTAAATAAAGTGATGGTATGATTCATTCTAGATTTCGAAACGTTTTTTCGTATTTTTTTCTGTCGTAAATAAAATATGATTCACTCTAGATTTCAAGACGTTTTTTTCGTATTTTTTCGTAATCTAACTGTGGTAAATAAAATTATTTTTTTTTTTCTGTCGTAAATAAAATAATATGATTCATTCTAAATTTCGAAACGTTTTTTCGTAATCTAACTGTCGTAAATAAAATCATATGATTCATTCTAAGTTTCGAAACGTTTTGTTTCGTAATCTAACTGTCGTAAATAAAATATTATGATTCATTCAAAGTTTCGAAACGTTTTGGTCGTATTTTTTTCTGTCGTAGATAAAATAGTATGATTCATTCGAAACGTTTTTTTCGTATTTTCCTATCGTAATTATAGCAATGACATGATTCATTTTCGAATTTAGGATATTAGGAATTTAGGATTTATATATTCTCTTTGTCGTTAAAAATGAAAAAAAGAGAATTCATTCTAATTTTCAAAAGTTTTGTTTCTTCGTATTCTCTGTTACGAAAATACGATTTACTCTAAGTTTCGATTTTTTTTTTTTTTTCCTATTTTGGGGTTTTATGATATACATTTTTTCTGTCTATTTTATCTGTTATAGAATATGTGATTCATTGTAGATTTCGTAATTATGTGTTTCATATTTTCTTTATCTTCAAAGTATGGGTTCATTTTAACTTTTAACTTTCCCATCGTATTTTATGTACATCTCTTTCTTTATCTATCTATCTATCTATCTATCTCGCTTTCTCTCTCTCTCTCTCTCTCTCTCTCTTTCTCTATTTCTCTCTCTCTCTCTCTCTCTCTCTCTCTCTCTCTCTCTCTCTCTCTCTCTCTCTCTCTCTCTCTCTCTCTCTCTCTCTCTCCCTTTCTCTCTTTCTCTCTCTCTTTTTTTCTCTCTTTTTCTCTCTCTCTCTCTCTCTCTCTCTCTCTCTCTCTCTTTCTCTCTTTCTCTCTCTCCCCTCTCTCTCTCCCCCCCTCTCTCTCCCCCCTCTCTCTCTCTCTCTCTCTCTCTCTCTCTCTCTCTCTCTCTCTCTCTCTCTCTCTCTCTCTCTCTCTCTCTCTCTCTCTCTCTCTCTCTCTCTCTCTCTCTCTCTCTCGCTCACTCTCGCTCTCTCGCTCTCTCTCTCTCTCTCTTTCTCTCTCTCTCTCTCTCGCTCACTCTCTCCTCTCTCTCTCTCTCTCTCTCTCTCTCTCTTCCACCTTCCCCCGCCCTTCTCTCTCTCTCTCTCTCTCTCTCTCTCTCTCTCTCTCTCTCTCTCTCTCTCTCTCTCTCTCTCTCCTCTCTCTCTTCTCTCCTCTCTCTCTCTCTCTCTCTCTCTCTCTCTCTCTCTCTCTTCTCTCTTCTCTCTCGATCTCTCTCTCTCACTCTCCTCTCTCTCTCATCTGTCTCTCTCTCACTCTTTCTCTCTCTCATCTGTCTCTCTCTCATCTCTCTCTCCCTCTTTTTCTCTCTCTCATCTTTCTCTCTCTCCCTCTCTCTCTCTCTCTTTCTCTCTCTCATCTCTCTCTCATCTCTCTCTCTCATCTCTCTCTCTCTCTCATCTCTCTCTCTCTCTCTCTCTCTCTCTCTCTCTCTCTCTTTCTCTCTCTCTCTCTCTCTCGAAAGTGCACCTGATCCATAGTATCCATTTCTAACTTCTTTTATTTCGAAGAACCTTTTAAATTCCTTTTCTTCACAATTTCTTTGTGTTCTTTTTTCAACCTTTCCTTTTCCCAAAATAGAAATATCTTGCCTGATGTTAGAAAGAAAAGGGTTTCATTCTTGAAAGGGTTTCTGGTTTATAAGTTCTATCTCTGAAGAAATTACTTCGAAGGAGTTTGTAAATAGTTATTTTATCTTTTTTTTTCTTTTTCTTCTTCTTCTTCAGTATCTCAATCTTCATGAAGAATTATTACAATAATGAAGATAATTGCAAAGTCATGATGACGAGTAGTGGTGATTTTGATAACATGATAATTACGAAATCATGATAGTTGTGATTTTAATAATAAGATATTCATAAAAGTTGATTTATGGGCATAACTATATATGTTGATGTTACATTATAAATTTTGGTTTTGATCATTTTCTAGTATATTGATTAAAAGATATACATTAACTTAGCTCTTCAATTAGTCCATTAAAACCCCAGTAATCTGGTTAGGTGTGGGCGTGCAATGTTGATTTTGATATATGGTCATGATATAAAAATTACAATTTAGTTAACAGTGTAATTATATCCTGGAGTACATTAGATGATATAAGATAGTCTACATACCTCATGCCTATTCATGTGTATACAATGTATATAGTATGAATAAACATATCAAAATAAAATAAAAAATCATGCTAGGTAGCCTGAAAGACTGTATCTCATGGCATTCTGAGATATAACGCACAAGCATTCGTTTATATTCCTCGTTGCAAAGTCTGCATTTTCTTCTACACTGCATTCTGCAATGACCTGCCAATACATTCTGCATCCAAGTCTGATTCTTGCAGTCACGACTTTGCATGGTCCTGTTCTTGTCTCATGCGAGTCATGCATGAATTCATCCTGCGAAAACTGGTCATGATGTTCAATGTTGCAGCTTATCCTTAATCCTCCTTATTAGAGGCTCTTACTAGGTGCCGAATCCTAGCAAGAGGTTTAGCCAAAGTCTATATATATCCACGCTTTTATTTATCCTATGTTGCTAAGCGATCAGCATGGTCATGTTTAGTGATTCCAACATGTGATGGTATCCACATAAACATGTATAAAATGTCCTCGTTCATTGGCGTATATGTACATTTTTTGTTCTTATAGTATTTTATGATATTTCTAGCACCTTTACCGAGAGTCTCAGAAAATTACTCCTGAGCTTTGAGTATTCTTCAAGGTTTCTGTGGGTTTTATCTCCGCAGATTTTATTATGAAGACTATGATTATATTGATATTTATTATGATGATGATGATAATGATGATGATGATAATATAAATGATAATAATGATGATGATGATAATATAAGTGATAATAATGATGATGATGATAATATACATGATAATAATGATGATGATGATAATATAAATGATAATAATGATGATGATAATAATATAAATGATAATAATGATAAAGATAATGATAGTAATAGTAATAATGATAATGATAATAATGACTGTAACTATCATAACAAAAATAATAATAAAAATAATAATGACTGTAATGAATATAACAATAACAATAATAATGATAATGATAATAACAACAACAACAAAACAACAACAACAGCAACAAAACCAACCCGACATCAACCAAATGATAAAAGTCCCTCATTCCTCAAAGGGCTTCAGATCCATAGGTTTCATCTCCGTAGATTTTATTACGGAGGCTCAAGGAAATCTCCCCCGTTCGCCCTCGAGGGCCCGCAGAGGAGGAGCTTTGATGGGCGGGGCTTCCTTCGCTCGGAGCTTTGAGGCCGAGCTGGCTTCTTTCTTCTGCGGGGGTGGGGGGTGGAGGGGGGGAGGGGGGACTTTGAGGCCGAGGCTGGCTTCTTTCTTCTGCGGGGGTGGGGGTGGGGGGGGGGGGCTTTGAGGCCGAGGCTGGCTTCTTTCTTCTGCGGGGGTGAGGGGTGGGGGGGATGGGGGGCTTTGAGGCCGAGGCTGGCTTCTTTCTTCGCTGCGGGGGTGGGGGGGGAGATAGGGGGAGGGGGGGCTTCTTGAGGCCGAAGGCCCCTCGGCCTTCTGTTATCTTCTGCGTAGAGGGTGGGGGTGTGGGGGAGGGGGGAGACTTTGATTTTTTTTGAGCCGGCCGAGAGCTGGCTGGATCTTTCGTCTTCTGCTGGGGGCTGGGGGGGTGCGTGGGGGGCTTTTGAGGCACGAGTGGCTGGCTTCTTTCTTCTGCGGGGGGCGAGGGGGAGGGGGGGCTTTGAGGCCGAGGCTGGTTCCTTTCTTCTTGGTGCGGGGGGGGTGGGTGGGGGGGGGGGGGGCGGGGGCTTTGAGGCCGGGCTGGCTTCATTTCTTCTGCGGGGGGTGGGGGGGGAGGGTGGGGGGCTTTGAGAGGCCGAGGCTTTGGCTTCTGGCGTTCTTTTGGAGGGGGGGGGGGTGGGGGGGGGGGAGGAGTGGGCAGTTTCGGGGAGTTTGAGGCCGGGGGGTTATTGAGTGGACTGGCTTCATGTGTTTCTTCTGCGGGGGTGGGGGGGTGGGGGTGGAGGGGGGCTTTGAGGCCCGACTGGCTGGCTTCTTTTTTTCTTCGGGGGGGGGGGGGGGAGGGGAAGGGGGGGGACTTTGAATGGCCGAGGCTGGCTTACTTACGTTTCTTCTTCTGCGGGGGGCAGTGAGAGGGGGGGCTTGAGGCGAGGCTGGCTTCTTTCTTCTGCGGGGGGGAGGGGGGGG
>NW_028234436.1:23600153-23605153 GCF_977035675.1 Penaeus japonicus
AGAGAGAGACAGAGAAAGAGAGCCGGCGGCCAGTAGCGGAGGGAAGGCGCAGGGACATGGAGGTGTTAGAAGGGGGCGGAGGCGACTCATGGCGGGGCAGAGTTTTGTTTTTCAGGAAAGTGAGAAAGGAGTGAGGGGAGGGACATGGAGGGAGTGAGAGGGAGAGACATGGGAGGGGGGAAAGGGTGGGGACAGGGCCGGGGGAGGGCGTGGGAGAAAGAAAGAGAAGAGGGAGTGAGAGGGAGAGCAGGCGGACAGGGAGGGAGGGAGAGGGATAACAGAGAGGGTGACGAGAGGGAGAGAGAGGGTTTTGTGAGAGATAAGAGTTGTTGAATGATGAGGGTTTTGGTGTGAGCGCGGAGAGAGGGTGACGGAGACGATGGAGGATAGAAGAGAGGTGTGGGATGAAGAGTGGTGAAGGATTGAGGAGAGAAGAGGGATGAGAGGGAGAGAGGCGAGAGAGATGGAAGAGAGGGTGAGAGAGTTTGAGTGTGAGAGAGGGTGAGGGGGTTGTGAATGGTGAAGCAAGATGAGAGAAAAGGATAGAGAGTAGGGAGAGGGTTAGAGAGGAGGAAGAGGCTGAAGAAGGGCGGAGAGGGTTGGGAGAGCGGAAGAGCATGAGATGGGGAGGATTGAGGTGAGAAGAGGAGGGTGGGGTTTTGATGGTAGTGTGAGAGAGGGAAACGAGAGAAGAGAGAGCGGAAAGAAAGGAAGAGAAGGAGGCGGCGAGGGGCGAGGCTGGAGAGAGAGAGGGAGAGGCAGAGAGAGAGTGAGAGAGGGAGGGAGATAGAGAGACAAAGAGAGAGAGAAATGTATCAAATATACAAAACATAACCAGAAAGTAAGTTACGTGTTTATAAAAGGCCATATAGAAAATGTATCTCATAGAACGAACACACACACAAAATCTACCAAAATCAACTCCCTCAACACATTTTTATTTTTTATTTTTTTTTATTAAACATCAAACACCACAACAGCAAATCAACTTTCGCCGACCTGTTACTGTCAACAAACCTCCCCCCTTCTCCCCCCCCACCCCCCAAGCAATTGTTTCCTCCTCGGGCAAGTTAGTGTTATAGTCGACCTTCAGGAGAGACTTCTCGTGAGACTTCTTAAGGTCCTCCTTGACCCATCGACGTGAACTTTCAACCTCTTGACGAGATGGCAGCCTTCCTCTTGAAATCGTCATTCATTTCCTCTCGACGCCTCTTGAGTCTCTAGAGGAAGGTCGGCCTCTTTCTTTCCTCTTCTTCCTCCTCCTCCTTTTACTCTTACTAATCTGGTTATTTTATCTTTTTTCTCTTCTTCCGACCTGTTTCTTTATTCTCCTCGTCTTCTTTTTTTTCCCTTGCACTCTTTGTCTTTTCTCTTTGCCTTGTTCCTCATTCCACTCTTCCTCTTCCTCGTCTTCCCCTTCGTCTTCTTGTCTCCATTTCCTCCTTGCTTTCTTCGTCTTCCTCCTCCTCTTCCTTACCATCTCTCACACACAAGGATGCTTGCTAAGCTGGTCTTATCCGTTTCTTTTTCAAATGTAATATGGATGTTTTTTTTTCTCTCTCTCCCTCCCTTTCTTTCTTCCTTATTCCCGATTACTCCATATTTCCCACTCCATACCCTCTCCCTTCCTTTCCCCCCCGTCTCTCATTCTCCCATTACTCCATATTTCTCTCACTCCACTCTCCTCCCTTCCCCCCCCCTCTCTCTCCCTCCCTCGCCCTAACCCTTCCCCCTTCCTTAGTTCTCCTTCTTTGATTCTTATTGTTATCTTTCTCTCTCCTCCATCACGCTTCTGATGTTTTCCCCTTCAGCTTTAAGGATTTTTGTTCCAGGTCATAGATTCCACCAGACTTCAGAGTTGCTTCCTCTTTTTTTTTCTTTCTTTCTTTCTTTTTTTGGATTATCTTTATATGTGTTTTTTAACAGATTTTTTTTTTACGTGTTTCTTATTTTTAAAGAATAAACAAAAATAGTTTTGTTTAGATTTCTTTGATTTTTTTTTATTTTATTGAGGTTGTTTTGAATAAGAGATAGATAGATAGATAGATAGATAAAGAGGGGGGGGGGGTGGGGGGGGTTGTTGGGGTTGCTGGGGGGGGAGTAATTGGGGGGGGGGGGGTTTTGTTGGGGGGTGTTATTGTAAGGAAGGAAGGAAGGAGATAGACAGATAGATAGAAGGATAGATTGAAGTAGTTAGAGAGAGTGTTTGCCTGAGGTATGGGAGAAGAGAGAGAGAAAGAGATAAAGAGAGAGAACTAAAGAGAGAAAAGAGAAAGAGAGAGAGAGAAAAAAAATAGAGAAAGAGAGAAAGAGAGATAGAACAGGCGTGGGATGATTAATTAAAAGGATTATATCAAGAGTCAATCATATTTCTTTCTGGTAGATAATACCAACTAATTAACATTACTGTAGATGTACATGTCATCCTCCCAACGAGATTAACTAATATATCATTCAAAATTAAACTAAATTTTGACAAGCAGGGACAATCGTAATGGTAATAATGTGGATAATTGCTTTAATAAGGATTACATTAAAGAGAAATTTACCATAATTCTGCATTAATTAATTAATCTGATGATGGATATCATGAGGATGAAGATATAATAAGTTTAGATAAATGTATTGTTGTTTTGTATTTACCTTTTATGCTGTTGATGTGAAAATTCTTGCGAAAGAAATTGAAAAAAATCGTATTAACTTTCTTTTGTGTTGAGTAAAGACTTTGTGGTTTACATTTGCAGATGGGAAAAAGAGAGGGAAAAAAAAAAAGAAAAAAAGGGAAAGAAAGGAAAAAATAATAAATATGAAAAATATGACAAAATGATAGTGTAAAATTAATAAAAAATATATATGATAATAATTACATCAAGGAAAGATATATGAATATAGAACTAGAGAGATAAAAAAGACATAAAAATCGGGCACGCTTCTAGTATAAAACGAACAGGAAAAGGAAGAACTAAAACACAAAATATAAGAAGAAAAATAATAAACACAATAGTGAAATTAATATGAAAATAAAAAGTCAAAATAGAAACAAAAATCAGACACACTTGCAATATAAAACGAAGATAAAAAAGAAGAAATAAAATATCAAAAAAATGAAGAGTACAATAAATATAGAAATAAATAACACCATAATTAAATCAATATGAATATAAAGAGGCAAAATAGAAACAAAAATCAGACACGCTTGCAATCTAAAACGAAGATAAAAAAGAAATAAAATATTTAAAAAATGAAGAGTACAATAAATATAAAAATAAATAACACCATAATCAAATCAATATGAAAATAAAGAGATAAAATAAAGATAAATATCGCCATCAACAGCTCGCCGTCTCCCTCTTCTTATCTTTCTGTCCTCGTCCGTTTTTGGAATTTCCTTTGCTTTCACTTTTAGTCCTCCTCCTCCTCCTCCTCACTTTTGGTGTGTTGTTCTTTCTCTCCTCTTCTGTTTCCTCTTTCTTTTCCTCCTCCTTCTATCACTTCTTTCCTTCATTTTCTTCCGTCTCCTCCTTTCCTTCATTGTCTTCCTTCTCCTTATTTCCTTCATTGTCACCTCATTTCCTACATTCTCTTCCTTTTCTTCTTTTTCCTCTTCCCTCTCCTCCTCTTACTCGTCTTCTTCATCCTCTTCTTTTTTCCCGCTTCCTACTCTTCTTCATACTCTTCCATCTCCTCGTCTTCCTCTTCCTTCTTTTCCTCCTTTTCTTCATTCCTTTCCTTCTCTTTCTCCTCCATTTCCATTATTCTCTTCCTCCCCCCTATGATTACTATCAATTTCATTATTGTTATCACTATAGTTATCTTTGTTACTGTAATCATTATATTCATAAAAATGATAATAACTATACTAATAATAATGATAACAATGATGCTAATAAGGATTATAATGAAAATGATGACAACCATCATGATAACGATAAAAATAACCATTAAAGTGGTAATGATAAAAACAACGAGACTAATAATGGTAATATCAATAATAATAATGATTATGATAATAACAGTAATAGTAATTACAAGCTAATAATGAAAATAATAATGATGATAATAATCATTACATATTTTTTTCATTTTTGCCATCTTTATTATCAATATCATTATCAAATGATATCATTCTCTATATCCTCTTTTGGAGATATGTTACTCGTACAGATAATAATTACATAGATTTTTATAACTTCTAAGCTAAAAAAAAGAAAAAAAAAAAAAAAAAAGTATTTACGTATAAATCAACATGAAGAAATCTCAACATCGAACCCGATCGAAGCTTTGGATTACCGAATTCCGGTTCCGAACTTTTATCCGCCTCCAATTTCGTAATTGCTGCTATTCGCACTCTATGCTCGTTCACTATCGCTCCTTCGAAAACCGTTTATCTGCACTTCCGTCAGCCATTCGTATTCGCACTTTATCCTCGTCTATATATATATATATATATATATAGATCTGCACTTCCGACATAGGGTTTTTTTTTTTTTATTAATTTTAAGAATTTTTTTGTATGTTTTTTATTATTTTTAGTCTGTTCTTTTTAACTTTATTTTTTTTATTGTCTTGTTGTAATTTTGATGATCTTTTTTTTTTTCTTTCTTTTTAATATTTTTTTTTATTCTTCTCTCTTTCTTTTTTTTATTTTTTTTTTATTTCTTTTTTGTCTTGTCTTTTTACAATTCGCACTCTTGTATGTAATCATTTCATATTCGCACTGTCGTCTTTATTGGCTATTCGCACTCCGGGATTTTAATCTTATTCGCACTCCTGTCTCTTCGGTCAGCCATTCGTATTCGCACTTTATCCTCGTCCTATTTATTCTTATATATATATATATATTATCTATATATATATCTATATAGACAATGCCTATATATATATATATATATATATATATATATAGATCTGCACTTCCGACATAGGGTAATTCGCACTCTTGTATGTAATCATTTCATATTCGCACTGTCGTCTTTATTGGCTATTCGCACTCCGAGATT
>NW_028234436.1:23612653-23615153 GCF_977035675.1 Penaeus japonicus
AGGAAGAAGAAGAAAGAGAAGAGAAAGAAGAAGAAGAAGAAGAAGAAGAAGCCCAAGAAATGGATAAGACATATAAATTTATTTCCTGGACTTTCCTTAAGTGGTTTCGTCGCAAAATGTGTTTCATTTTCGCCGCTGAAATAGAAGAGAGAGAGAGAGAGAGAGAGAGAGAGAGAGAGGAGAGAGAGAGAGGAGAGAGAGAGAGAGGAGAGAGAGAGAGAGGAGAGAGAGAGAGAGGAGAGAGAGAGAGAGGAGAAAGGGAGAGAGAGAGAGGAGAGAGGAGAGAGAGAAAGGGAGAGAGAGAGAGGAGAGGGAGAGAGAGAGAGGAGAGAGAGAAAGGGAGAGAGAGAGAGGAGAGAGAGAGAGAGAGAGAGAGAGGATGCCACGAGAGATTGGTAGAAGTGGAGGAGATGGGAAGATGGAGGAGAGAGGCGAGGAGGAGATGGGAGAGATGTGAGAGGAGTGGAGAGAGGAGAGAGAGAGAGAGGAGAGAGAGGAGAGAGAGAGAGAGGAGAGAGAGAGAGAGAGGAGAGAGAAGAGAAGAGAGAGAGAGAGAGAGAGAAAGAGAGAGAGGAGAGAGAGAAGAGAGAGAGAGGAGAGAGAAGAGAGAGAGAGGAGAGAGAGAGGAGAGAGAGAGGAGAGAGAAAGAGAGAGAAGAGAGAGAAGAGAGAGAGAGAGAGAGAGAGGAGAGAGAGAGAGAGAGAGAGGAGAGAGAGAAGAGAGAGAAGAGAGAGAGAGAGAGAATGAGTGAGAGAGAATGAGAGAGCGAGATAAATAGAGAGAGAGAAAGAGAAAGAAAGAGATAAAAATGAATTAGAGAGAGTGAGAGAATGACAGAGTAAATGATTGTGTGTGTGTGTGTGTGTATGTGTGAGAAAAGAATAAATAAAAAACGAAAAAAAAAAAAACGAAAGGAAAAAGGAAAATGTAAAAAATGGAAGGGGAAAAGGAAGGAAAACGAAAAAAAAGAAAAAGTGAAATAAAAGAGAAAAAACAAAACAAAAACAAAGACAGATTTTTAAAGATACTTGAATGATTATACTGACAAGGGACTGGATAGAGAGGATGAAATAGAAGAGATATAGTGATAGTCATAGTGATGATGATGATGATGGTGATAGTGATAATGATGGTGGTGATGATGGTAAAACTAATGCCAAACACACACACACATATTATGATTATTGATAAAACTATGAAGGATAAATAACGTAAAAAAAGATGACGATATATGCAACAAAATATGCAACCATGGAAGATTATTACGGATAATATGCAGTCAACAAATATTTATTAAGTAACTCTCATGGAACTATAATGATAATAAAAAACGTATAAAAGTCACTTCCGTATCTTTTATTTGATGATATTGACCGCAATAAATTTTCCAACTCAAAAGGGTCAATGATTTCTGGATGTGACATTAATATAGAAAAGTGTCAAACTCACGCGATATCTTATCCAACACAGATGTAAGATTGACGTTGACTTTTATATTGTTGACTGATAAGATTGAAGACAAAAGAGAGAGAAAGGAACTGAAAGAAAGACAGAGGAAAATAAATGAGAGAGAGAGAGACTGTAAAAGAGAGTGTGTGTGTGTAAAAGAGAGACAGACAGACAGAAAGAAAGAGAGACAAAGAAAGAGAGAGAGAAAGAGAGAGAGACTGTAAAGGAGAGAGTGTGTATATTAGAGAGAGAGTGTGTGTGTGAGAGAGAGAAAGAGAGAGAGAGAGCGAGAGAGAAAGAGAGAGAGAGCGAGAGAGAAAGAGAGAGAGAGAGCGAGAGAGAAAGAGAGAGAGAGCGAGAGAGAAAGAGAGAGAGAGAGCGAGAGAGAAAGAGAGAGAGAGAGCGAGAGAGAAAGAGACAGAGAGAGAGAAAGAGAGAGAGTGTGTGAGAGAGAGAAAGAGAGAAAGAGAAAGAGAGTGTGGATCTCCATTTTCATCGCGTCTTCCGAACAGAACTTAAAAGTTTATAGGTGTGCCTGGTTGAGAAATCTATTTACTGATTTTCATTATGATCACGGATATAAATCTCATTATAATTACCATCAATTCTACAATTACTCTCATCATAAATCATCATTATCAGCATGTTCATAATTTTATTTATAACCCCGCAACCTCCCGTTCGTCACAGCAAGGCTCTGATTGGCTGAAGACTGCAGCCAATCAGCAGCCTCAGAACCAAAGCGGAAGTCAAACACCTGAAATACAAAACAATCTATTCTACGCACGTAACTCCTTCTATTTTCGACTCGTTGTAATTCCTCTGACGATGAATGATTTTTCGTAAATGAGTTTATTTATGAAGAGAAAGGAAATAACGAACAATCAACTAAAGATACTTAAAAGATACGATAACTATGATAACGGCTTTTTGTTTACGAACCACTCATCTGGCAACACTCTCACCTTATCGCCTATACCCGCCTTATCTTCTTATCAAAATCATTTCCACCATTAATTTATATCGCTGTCGATATTATCACGATTATCAA
>NW_028234436.1:23622653-23630153 GCF_977035675.1 Penaeus japonicus
AGCGAGAGAGAGAAGACAGCTCCGCGTGGTGAGAGTGAGGAAGCCGACGAGCGAGCGAGCGGGATGACAGACGAGGAGTGGAGAGAGACGAGAAAAGACCGCGGAGTGAGAGAGAGGGGCCGAGGTAGTGAGAGGTATCGCTCCGCCGCGCGGGAGAGATAGAGAGACGTGTGGTTGAGAGAGGAGATAGAAGGAGAGGAGGAAAGAGAAGAGAGGAAGACAGCGTGAGAGAGAGGAGCCAGTGGTAAGAAGAGGACGGAGAGAAAAGAGGGACCGCAGAGAGAGATATAACGAATCCGCGAGTTGAGAGAGGAAGAGGAGATGAGAGACAAGGAGAAGAGGAGATTGAGTAGAGAGATGGAGGAGAGAGAGGACGAGAGAGAGGAGCCTCGAGAGGGAGGAAAGAGACAAGAGAGAGGAAGTGAGGGCGAGGAGCAGGAAAAGGTGAGAAAGGAGAAGTAAAGGAGAAAGAGAGGTAATTGGAGAGTGAGAGGACAAGAAAAGTAGAAGGAGAGAGGAAGGAAAGAAGGAGGAAAGAGAGACGAGGAGAGAGGAGAGAAGCTCTCTCCTCGAGAGAAAAAAAAGGATGAGGGAGAGGAGAGAGAGGGATGGTAAATAGACGACAAAGAGAGGAAAAGAATGAGTGGGAGAGAGAGAAAAAGTGGAGACGGAGGACAAGAACTGAGAGGAGGAAAAAAGAAAGACAAGAGGAAGAAAAAGGAGAGAGGGTGGGAAGGGTGCGAGAGCGGAGAACTAAGAGAGAGGGGTGAAAAACTGGGGATTACAAAAGGGAGGAGAGGGACGCTCCTGAGGGTGGAGCCGCTCGTGGAAGAACAAAGGAAGAGAGAGAGAGTCTAGAGAGACTAGACGAGAGTGGACAAGGGAAAGGTGGAGTAGTGAGAGTGAGTGAGAGGAGAGGGAAAAAGAAAAGAGTGAAAACTCCCGCCGAGGAGGACCAAGAGGAGAAGATGTGGGGATATAGAAAGAGAGACCGAGGACAGAGCTCTATGGCTGGGGAGGAGAGAAGACAGAGGAGGAAAGGAGAAAGGAAGGATAGGAGGAGAGCGGATGAGACTGGAGAAAGTGAAAAAAGAAAGGAAGAGGGAGAAAGAGAGAGAGGAAGAGAGTGACAAAAGGAAAGAGTGAAGAGAAAAGAAGGAAAGAGAAGAAAGACGGGAAGTGATGAGGAGGTGAGGAAAGTCTCCCGCGCCGCCGCCTCGGAGGGAGGGAGGAGAGGAGAGGAGAGTGGAGGTTGACGAGAAGGAGAGATAAAAGAAGAAATGGAAAAGAAAAGAGAGAAGAGGAGAGGGGATAGATAAGAGATAAAGATCTGAAGGAGGAAGCCAAAAATGAAAGAAGCTCGCGCTCGGGCGGAGCGGGAGAAAAGACCGTAAAAAGAAAATGGAGAAAGAGAAAGTGGAGAAGGACATCGGAGGAGAGAGGTAGAAAACTGGGTGGGAGAGATGAGAGGGGGTAGCTCTGAGACTCTCTCTCAAAAGAGAGAGAGAGAGAGAGAAAGCGCTCTCGGGAAGATGATACGTAAAGAGGAGAGCGAAGAGAAGAGGGAGAGAGTCCGAGGTGGAGGAGAAGTCGAGATCTAGAGAGAGAAGAAGAAAAAAAATAGACTGACGCTCCGTGACGGAGGGCAGAGACGTCGAGGGAAGAAAGAAACGAATTGGAGAGGGGGGCCTCTCGCGAGTGAGAACGAAGGAGAGAACCTCCAGAGGAGGATGGCAGACGAGAGAGCCGCCCGACGCTAGAGAGAGAAAGACAAAAAAGGAAGGAAAAAGAGAAACAAGACAGAGAGAAAAAAAAAAAGAAACGGTATGAGGAGAAAGAAATAACAAAAGGAAAAACTCTCGAAGAAAGAAGAGAAACGCTCTCATCGGGGAAAAGAAAGGCTAAACAAACAAAGGACGCAGTCAATGGAGAAGACTCCCATAAATACCACCGCCCTCCTCCTAACCCTCAAACAATCAATTCAAAACCTACCCACCCAAAGACACCAAAGCCACTCGCAAAGAAGGAATCGAAAGAAACAAACAAAACAAAACAAAAAAAACACAAAACAAAAAACACGAAGACGAATACACCCCAAGAGAGAGAACCCAAGGAGACTAAGGAGGACTCCACAAGAGAAGAGGGAACCGCCTCGACCTCAGACTCGACCTGCAACAAAGAGCAACCAACCAACCGCGTCTTTGCAACATGAAAGGGCAGAGGAGAACAGGAGCAGAGGACCGGCCGGAGGAGCCACTCGGAGCGAGGAGGACCGGAGCAGGGAGCTGAGACGCTCTCGCCCTCGCGCACCGCTCTGAGAGGAGGGAGACCCGGCTCGGGAGGGGGGGGGGGGGGGGGGGGGGGGGGGGGGGGGGGGGGGGGGTGGGGGGGGGGGGGGGGGTGGTGGGGGAATCTGAAAGGACTCGAAGACAGGTAGAAGGCAGGAGGGATGCTCTCCTGCATCTTCGACTTCCCCAGGAGTCCTTCTTGCCTGTGGAAGGAGGCCTAGCCGCTCTCTCTCTGCCTGCCCTGCCTGCGCCCTGATCGTAGTGTCACAGAAGAAATAGGCTTACAAGAGGATACAGGAGGATCTGTGGGGGAGGCTGGAGAGCATCCTTCAGGAGAGGAACTACAAACATCCTCTCGTTTCTTTCGCACTCTTTGATTTTGATTTTGGTTTGTTTTGCTTTGTTTTGGTTTGTTTTGTTTTGTTTTGTTTTGTTTTGTTTTGTTTTGTTTTGTTTGTTTTGGTTTGTTTTGCTTTTGGTTTGGTTTGTTTTGATTTGGTTTGTTTTGATTTGGTTTGTTTTGTTTTGTTTTGGTTTGTTTTGTTTTGGTTTGTTTTGATTTTGTTTTGTTTTGTTTTGCGTTGCTTTGTTTTGCTTTCTTTTGGTTTTGTTTTGTTTTGTTTTGGTTTGTTTTGCTTTTGTTTGATTTTGCTTTGATTTGTTTTGATTTGCTTTGCTTTTTGTTTTGTTCTGCTTTAATTTGCTTTGCTTTGCTTTGGTTTGCTTTGCTTTCTTTTTTTATTTTGATTTGTTTTTTCAAATTCTAGTTATGGTTCTGTATTTCTTTTGGTTTTTCTTTTAGTTTTCCTTTCTGTTTCTTTCTGTCTGCCTGTTTGTCTGTCTTTCTCTCTCTCTGTCTATCTGTCTCTCTTTCTTTCTCTCTCTCTCTTACCCTCTTTCTCTCTCTTACCTTCCCTCCGCTCTCCTCTCCCTCCCTTCTATCTCTCTTTCTTCTTCTCCCTCCTTCTTATTTCCTTCTCTCCTTCCCTCCCTTCTTCTATCCCTGCTCCTCCATCCATCTCCCTCCGATCTCCCTCTCACCTCCCCCCTTCCCTCTCCCCTCCCCCCTCCCCTCCCCTCCGATCTCCCTCTTCTCCCCTTCCCTCCACCACCCACTTCCCTCCCCCCTTCCCTCCGATCTCCCTCCCCCCTTCCCTCCGATCTCCCCCTCCCCTCACCCTCCCCTCCGCTCTCCCCCTCCCCTCCCCCCTTCCCTCCACCACCCACCCCTTCCGTCCCTCCGATCTCCCTCTCCCCTCCCCCCTTCCCTTCGATCTCCCTCTCCCCCTACCCTCCGTTCTCCCCCTCCCCTCCCCCCTTCCCTCCGATCTCCCTCTCCCCTTCCCCCTTCCCTCCGATCTCCCTCTCCCCTCCCCTCTTCCCTCCACCACTCACCCCTACCGTCCCTCCATTTACAGGGATTTGCCGTGAGGTGGCTAGGCCTATCGACTCCTCCCCCCCCCATTTGCCGTTGCAAGAGCAAGATTCCAGTCAACATCATCAACGGATTCACGATAATAGGTTCAGGTTTCTAGTGGTACTTGAGAGAGGGTGGGAGGGAGGGTGAGGGGGGGATGCGAGAGAGGGAGGATGGGATGGAAGGGAGAGAGGGAGGGAGGGAAGGGTGGAGGGAGAGGGGGGAGGAAGGAGGGAAAGGGGGAAGAAGGGAGGGAGAGGGAGCAAAGAGAGAGAGAGAGAAGGGGAAAAGGAAGAAAGAAAGAGAAAGAAAGGAAGAATAAGAGAGAAAGAGAAGGAGAAGGAGGGAGAGAAGGAAAAAGGGAGTGAGAGAGAGAGAGAGAAAGAGAGAGAGAAGAGAGAAAGATAGAAAAAAGCAATAGAGGGAGAAAGCAAGAGAAAAAGAGAGAGTGAGAGAAAGAGAAAGTAAGTGAAAAAGAGAGAGTGAGAGAAAGAGAGAGGGAGAGGGAAAAAGGGCAAGAAAAAGGCTTAAGTCCTTTTAAGACTCTCAGGTTTAAAAAGGAAATAATCCAATTTTTCCCTCTCTCTCTCTCTCCCTTTTCTCGAATATTTGACGAGCGCCTAACTTAGAGAACTTGCAAGGTAGATCTCAAGAAAAGCTACTCATCTACAACCCTGTTTCTCCCACCATTTCCCCCCCACAACACCTTCCCTATTCCCCCTCCCCCTCCACAACCCCCTCTCTCATACTCCCTCCTCATCCCCCAAACCTTTCATCGTTCCCTTCCCCCTCTCTCATACCCCCCCTCTTAACCCTCTCTCCCCCCCTTCCCCTCACTCTCAAATACCTACTTTTCCCCCCAATCATAGCCTCACTACTCTCTCCCTTACCTACTTCTCCCCCTCTCTCTCCCCCCCACCTCCCTATCAAGTACTTAATCTCCCCCTATAGCCTCTCTCCCCCCTCTCCCCCTCCCCCTGTCCAAACATGGCACTGACCGCGTCTCAGGTTAGTTATGAATCGAGCGACCCCCTCCACCTCCCTTTCCCCTTCTCTACCACTACCCTTGTCCACTCCCCCACTCAAATCCCCCCTCCCCTCCCCTACTCCTTCCCCCTATGCCCTCCCCCTTCCTACCCCCCGTGCCCTCCCCCCTCTTACCCCCCATCCCCTTCCCCACTCCTACCCCACAACCCCTTTCTCCTCGCTGTTATGACTAAATTGTGTCAGATGTATGATAATACCACAGGAGGAGGAAGGAGGAAGGAGGAGGAGGAGGAGGAGGAGGAGGAGGAGGAGAAGGAAGGAGGAAGGAGGAGGAGGAGGAGGAGGAGAAGGAAGGAGAAGGAAGGAGGAAGGAGGAAGGAGGAGGAGGAGGAGGAGGAGGAGGAGGAGGAGGAGGAGGAGGAGGAGGAGGAGGAGGAAGAGGAAGAGGAAGAGGAGGAGGAGGAGAAGGAGGAGGAGGAGGAGGAGGAGGAGGAGGAGGAAGAGGAGGAATAGGAGGAAGAGGAAGAGGAAGAGGAAGAGGAAGAGGAAGAGGAGGAGGAGGAGGAGGAGGAGGAGGAGGAGGAGGAGGAGGAGGAGGAGGAGGGGGAGGAGGAGGAGGAGGAGAAGGAGGAGGAGGGAGGAGAAAGGAGAAAGGAGGAGGAGGAGAAGGAGGATGAGGAGGAAGAAGAGGAAGGAGGAAGGAGGATGAGGAAAGAGGAGGAGGAGGAGAAAGGAGGAAGAGGAGGAGGAGGAGGAAGAGGAAGAAGGAGAAGGAGCAGGAGGAGGAGTTGGAAGAAGGAAGAAAAGGAGGAGGAGGAGGAAGGAGGAGGAAGAAGAAGGAGGAGGAGGAGGAGGAAAGAAGAGGAAGAGGAGGAGGAGATGAGAGAAAATGGGAGAAGGGAAAGAGGAGGAAAAGAAAGAAAGGGAAGGGGAAGAAGAAGGGAGGGAGAGAGAAAGGGGAGGGAGAGAGAAAAGGAAGGGAAAAAGAAAGGGGAGCGAGAGAAGATAGGTAGAAAGGTAGGGAGAGAGGAAGGGAGGGAAGGAGGGGAAGAAGAAGGGGGAAGGGAGGGAAGGAGGGGAAGAAGAAGAAGGGGGAAGGGAGGGAAGGAGGAGAAGAAGAAGAAGGGGGAAGGGAGGGAAGGAGGGGAAGAAGAAGGGGGAAGGGAGGGAAGGAGGGGAAGAAGAAGAAGGGGGAAGGGAGGGAAGGAGGGGAAGAAGAAGGGGGAAGGGAGGGAAGGAGGGGAAGAAGAAGGGGGAAGGGAGGGAAGGAGGGGAAGAAGAAGAGGGGGGAAGGGAGGGAAGGAGGGGAAGAAGAAGGGGGAAGGGAGGGAAGGAGGGGAAGAAGAAGAAGGAGGAAGGGAGGGAAGGTCGGCGAATGAAAGGAGAGAAGGAAATCGAATATGATCTATAAAGTGGCCTCCTCATTTGCATGAAATTAATCCGCGCTTCTCTTAAACTTTTTAGACATAGGCCTACATAAGGTATCGACACATCTTCCAGTTGGAGGGAGGGAAGGAGGGAGGGAGGGATGGGAGGGAGGGTAAGACGGAGGGAAGAAGGGAGGGAGGAAAGAAGGGATGGGAGGGAGGGAGGAAGGGAGGGAGGGTAAGAGGGAGGGAAAGAGGGAGGGAAAGAGGGAAAGAGGGAGGGAGGGTGGGAACGAGGTAGGGAGGGAGGAAGGGAGGGAAGGAGGGAGGAAGGGAAAAAATTAAAGCTATCTCTCTCTTTCTTTCTCTCTCTCCTTTTCTTTTTCGCCCTCCCTCTCTCTCTCTCCCCTCTCCCCTCCCCCATTTCCCCCCTCTCCCCCCTCATCCTTTTCCAACCCCCTCCTCCTTCGCCTCTTTTCCCATCACTCACTTCCTCCCTTCTCTTCTTCCTCCTATACTTCTCTCCCCTCCATCACCTTCTCCCCCCCCCCTTCCTCACCCCATCCTCTTCCTCCCCACATCCCCCCCCCACACCATCCTCTACTCCTCCTCGTCCTCCCCTTCCTAATCCTCCATCCCCCTTCCTCCTCCATCAATATTCCCAATCCCCAACTACTTTCTCCTATCCCTCCTCTTTCTACCTCCCACACCCACACCCACACCCCTTCCTCCTTCTATCCCCACCCCCTCCCCACCAACACCCCTTCCTCTCTCTCCCTTGATCTCGTAAATCTTCGATTTCTCCTTCGTGACAAATGTGTGGTTGTTGTGAAGAGGAGGTTGAGGGTGGAAGAAGAAAAGGAAGAAGAGGTTGAGGGTGGAAGAAGAAGAAGGAAAGGAGAAGAAGAAGAGGAGGAAGAGGGGGTTGAGGGTGGAAGAAGAAGAAAGGAAGAGGAGGTTGAGGGAGGAAGAAGAAGAAGGAAAAGGGAGAAGAAGAAAAGGAAGAGGAGGTTGAGGGTGGAAGAAGAAGAAGAAAAAGGGAGTAGAAGAGGAGGAGGAAGAGGAGGTTGAGGGTGGAAGAAGAAGAAGGAAAAGGGAGAAGATTAAGAAGAAAAGGAAGAGGAGGTTGAGGGTGGAAGAAGAAGAAGAAAAAGGGAGGAGAAGAGGAGGAGGAAGAGGAGGTTGAGGGTGGAAGAAGAAGAAGGAAAAGGAAGAAGAAGAAGAGGAGGAAGAGAAGGTTGAGGGTGGAAGAAGAAGAAGGAAAAGGGAGAAGAAGAGGAGGAGGAAGAGGAGGTTGAGGGTGGAAGAAGAAGAAGGAAAAGGGAGAATAAGAGAAGAAGGAAGAGGAGGTTGAGGGTGGAAGAAGAAGAAGGAAAGGAGAAGAAGAGGAGGAGGAAGAGGAGGTTGAGGGTGGAAGAAGAGGAAGGAAAAGGGAGAATAA
>NW_028234436.1:23635153-23646937 GCF_977035675.1 Penaeus japonicus
GATAACAAAGTAACAAGAAACACGTAACTAACTGAATAAAAAACAGAACAAAATCTACAACAACTACCTCAACTAAATCAAACAAACAAAAACAAAATCCCAGAAAATAACCCCCCTCCCCTCCCCCCACCACCAAAACAACCACAAATAACAACAAAAAACGACAAATATACTCCATCTGCAATTGCCCTTTAAAACTCCCCCTTCTCGAGCTCACAAACAGCTGACCAAAACAGCTGACCATATCAACAAAAGGTCCGCGTCTCTCAGGCCAGACAAGACAGCTTCCCAAAATGGAAACAAGTGCTGCTTTATCACACAGCGGCATCTCTCTGGTCGTGTAGCACAGTGGGACATTCAGTGGAGAGGTGAGTGTGATTGAGGGAGAGAGAAGGAGAGAGGGATGGAGAGGGGGGGGGAGAGGGATGGATGGGGGGAAAAGGAGGGGGAGGGATAAGGAGGGAGAGGGACAAGGAGGGGGTGGGAGAGAGAAGGAGGGAGAGGGAGGGGGTGGGAGAGGGATAAGGAGGGAGGGATGGATGGATGGAGAGGGGGGGAGAGGGATGGATGGGGGAAAAGGAGGGGGGGGGAAATGGAGGGAGAGGGAGGGGGTGGGAGGGATAAGGAGGGGGAGGGGGGATAGATGAGGGGAGAGGGAGAGGGGGAGGGATGGGGTGGGGGAGGGGAGAGGGAGGGAAGGAGGGAGGGGGAGGGAGGGGGAGAGGGAGGGGGAGGGATAAGGAGGGAGAGGGGGAGAAAGGCAGAGTGAGGGGGAGGGGGAGGGGGAGGGGGAGGGAGGGAAGGTGGGATGGAATGGAAAAGAGGGGGAGAGTAAGAGAGAGGGATAAGGAGGAGGAGGGAGGGGGAGTGAGAGGGAGGGAGAGGGAGTGAGAGGGATAAGGAGGGAGAGGGAGGGATGGATGGAGGGAGAGGGAGGGAGAGGGGGAGGGAGAGGGAGAGGGGGTGGGAGGGAGAGGGGGAGGGAGGGAAGGTGGGATGGATAGGAAAAAAGGGGGGAAGTAAGAGAGAGCGCAAAATAGAGGGAGAGGGGGAGGGAAAGGGAGTGAAAGGGAGGGAGGTTAGAGAGAGGGACAAATGGAGGGAGTGAGAGGGAGGGAGAGGGAGGGAGAGGGATAGAAAGTAATGGAGAGGAAAAGAAGGAGAGGGTAAGAGAGAGGGGGACAAAAGGAGGGAGAGAGGGATGGAGGGTGGGAGAGGAATGGAGAGGGATGGAGAGAAAAGAAGGAGAGGATAAAAGAAAGGGAAAGAATGAGAGGGTAAGAGAAGGAAGGAGGAAAAAAAATCTTCCACCCTCCCTCTATATCCTCTCCCTCCCTCGCTCTCCCCCCACTTAAACAAAACAATAAAACAATTTTTTTTTCATGTATGTTTCTTTCTTTCTATTTCTCTCTCTCTCTACCGATCTATCCATCTCTTTCTCTCTCTTTCTCTCTCTCTCTCTCTCTCTCTCTCTCTCTCTCTCTCTCTACCGACTTATCCATCTCTTTATCTCTCCCTTATTCTCTCTTTCTCTCTCTCTCTTTCTCTACCGATATATCCATCTTACTCTCTCTCTCTACTGATCTATCCATCTCTTTCTCTCTTCTCTCATCTAACTTCCTAACTAAAGAATCTAATTGCAAGAATCAAATTCATGTTTTCAAAATAACGGAGTATAGGAGGGACACAGTTATATTATTTAAACTTATCTTTATTTCACGTTATCATAATCAGGAGGAGGAGGAAGAAGAAGAGGAGGAGCAGGAAGGAAGGGAGGAGGAGGAGGAGGAGGAACTGGAAGGAAGGGAGGAGGGGGAGGAGGAGGAGGAGCAGGAAGGAAGGGGGAGGGGGAGGAGGAGGAGGGAAGGGAGGAGGGGGAGGAGGAGGAAGGGGGTAAGGCCTATATGGGTAATAGGAGGTGTGGGTAGGTTAGGTTAGGGTAGGTCATAGCAGGTTAGGTTAAGATATGATAGGTTGAAATAAGACAGGGTTATGTTAAGATAGGATAGGTCGAAATGTGACAGGGTTAGGTTAAGATAGGATAGGTTGAAATAAGACAGGGTTAGGTTAAGATATGATAGGTTGAAATAAGACAGGGTTAGGTTAAGATATGATAGGTTGAAATAAGACAGGGTTATGTTAAGATAGGATAGGTCGAACTGTGACAGGGTTAGGTTAAGATAGGATAGGTTAAGATAGGATAGGTCGAACTGTGACAGGGTTAGGTTAAGATATGATAGGTTGAAATAAGACAGGGTTAGGTTAAGATATGATAGGTTGAAATAAGACAGGGTTATGTTAAGATAGGATAGGTCGAAATGTGACAGGGTTAGGTTAAGATAGGATAGGTTGAAATAAGACAGGGTTAGGTTAAGATAGGATAGGTTGAAATAAGACAGGGTTAGGTTAAGATAGGATAGGTTGAAATAGGACAGGGTTAGGTTAAGATATGATAGGTTGAAATAAGACAGGGTTATGTTAAGATAGGATAGGTCGAAATGTGACAGGGTTAGGTTAAGATAGGATAGTTGAAATAAGACAGGGGTTTAAGATAGATTAAAATAAGACAGGTTAGGTAAGATAGGATAGGTTGAAATAAGACAGGGGTTAGGTTAAATAGGATAGGTTGAAAAGGAACAGGGTTAGTTAAGATAATAGTTGAAATACACAGGGTAGGTGATAAGACGGATATTGAAATTGTCAGTTATGAAGATTGGATAGGTTTAAATAATACAGGTGAGTAGAATGGATAGGTTGAAATAAGACAGGGTTAGGTTAAGATAGGATAGGTTGAAATAGGACAGGGTTAGGTTAAGATAGGATAGGTTGAAATAAGACAGGGTTAGGTTAAGATAGGATAGGTTGAAATAAGACAGGGTTAGGTTAAGATAGGATAGGTTGAAATAAGACAGGGTTAGGTTAAGATAGGATAGGTTGAAATAAGACAGGGTTAGGTTAAGATAGGATAGGTTGAAATAAGACAGGGTTAGGTTAAGATAGGAAAGGTTGAAATAGGACAGGGTTAGGTTAAGATAGGATAGGTTGAAATAGGACAGGGTTAGGTTAAGATAGGATAGGTTGAAATAAGACAGGGTTAGGTTAAACTAGGATAGGTTGAAATAGGACAGGGTTAGGTTAAGATAGGATAGGTTGAAATAAGACAGGGTTAGGTTAAACTAGGATAGGTTGAAATAGGACAGGGTTAGGTTAAGATAGGATAGGTTGAAATAAGACAGGGTTAGGTTAAACTAGGATAGGTTGAAATAGGACAGGGTTAGGTTAAGATAGAATAGGTTGAAATAAGACAGGGTTAGGTTAAGGTAGGATAGGTTAAGGTAAGACAGGTCGAAATATGACAGGATTAGGTTAAGATAAGATAGAAGTGGTCATGTCAGCTTAGATAAGGACAACTAACCTAACCTAACAACCAGACTTATTTTTTATTGTATTCTCTTCAATTATCAACTGTAATTCACATAAACATAATACAACAGCTATTACTTATATCACGTTTATTACCAAATGTAATACGTTAAGAATTACGCCTATGATTGTTATTATATGAATAAAACATAATATATTTACAACTATTCTTGTTTTGACTCTATGTTTATTTGACAAATTCTGGATTCTGAGGACTTATTTTTTTGGGGGGTAAAATTTACATTGTTGCATATACCACTCTTGAGTTTCAGAATTTTGTGTTGCAAGTAATCAATGATGCATCCTGGATTTTAATATTACAACATCATACTTCTAAAAAAAAATCCAAAACTTCAGCACTAATCGATATCACTAATCTATATTTAATGATAATGTGATTAATCACTAATCACTTTATTTATCTATCGATAATCACTAATCACTTTATCGATAGATAAATCTATCACTAATTAATAACTAATAAATAATTAATAAAAGTGTATTAATAAATAATAAATATCACTAATTATAAATCACTAATCACTTTATTTATCTATCGATAATCACTAATCACTTTATCGATAGATAAAGCCAACCTCCCCCAACCCCCCCAAAAAAAAAAAAAAAAAAATGCAACTTCAGGATGAGACAGGATGATGCAATTGAATGCTTGCTTGCAAAACCTGTCTGACCAGAATACCTTGGCCTCAATAATTTGCATAAGAATGTCATTGCATTGACTGAGTGGATTTTGTGAGATAGTCAATATGTTTCTTCTATATTGATGATGATGGTGGTGATGATACTGATAATGATGATGATAATGAATATGTTAATGATGATGATGATGATGATGATATTGATTATGTTGTTGTTGATGATGATGATGAAGATGGTGATGATGATGGTGACGATAATGATGATGGTGATGATAATGATAATGATACTGATAATGATATTGATTATGTTATTGATGATGATGATAATGATGATGATGATGACAATGATAATGCTGCTGCTGATGATGATAGTGATGATGATGATAATGATGATGATGATTATGATGATAAGGATAATGATGATAATGATATGATGATGGTGACGATAATGATGATGATGATTATAGTGATAGGGATGGTGATAATAATGATAATAATAATGATGATGATGATAACCTAAATATTTATTTCGCTAATAATAAAACTACATCCACAAATAATAATGACATTAAGTTCACATCCGGGAATGGACGAGCTATTCTTGAGAATATTGATCAACAAGAAAGAATGTTGCGTTATTGAATCATCGGGTATATATATATCTTACTCTGTGTCTATACCTGTTTGTCTTCTGTCTGTTTGTCTGTCACAAGGACTCTCAAAATAGGGTTTATTATACCAGCTGGTGTGAGAAAAGTATATACATACATATATATATTTATGTATATATATATATATATTTATGTGTATATTTATATATATTATATAATAATATTATGTTTTTTTTGTTTTTTTTTTTTTTTTTTTTTTTTTTTTTTTTGGGGGGCTATAGTGGGGGGTTGTTATTGTGAGGCGTAATGGCTAATAGATAAATAGATAGATAGATAGATAGATAAAGAGAGAGAGGGGGGGAAGGAGAGCGAAGAGAGAGAGAGAAGAAAGAAGAGAAGAAGAGAGAGAGAGATAGAGAAAGAAGAAAAGAGAGAGAGAGATAGATATATATAGAGAGAGGGAGAGAGAGAGAAAGAAGAGAAGAGAGAGAGAGAGAGAGAGAGAGAGAGAGAGAGGAGAAAGAAGAGAAGAGAGAGAAAGAGAGAGTAGGGAAGGAGGAGAGAAAGAGGAGAGAGAGAGAGAGAGTGAAACAAAGAAAGAGAAAGAGAAACAAAGAGAGAGAAAGAGAAAGAAAAAGATAGATAAATAGATAGATAGAGAGAGAGAGAGAGAGAGAAAGGAGAGACAGAGAGAGGTGAGTAAAGCTGTGTCTCCGCCCACTCACGCTTGAATAGGCTAAAACACATCGAAAACACATCTGAAATAGACAATAAATAATAAATCAATAAATCAATAAATTCTGAACTGTGATAGATTTTACACTTTTCTTTATCACGATAAACTTTCCTGGAAAAGTAAAAAAGATACAATTCAATTTGCAAACCTATGTTTCTTTATATCAAGCTTTATTGAACAGAATTTTTACAGTAAAGTTGTTTTGTATATGTACTAATTTTATAGACCTGTGTTTTGTCATAAACTTTATCAAATATTGTGAAATAACAGGCGTCAATAGATTAACTTTGTAACAACTCTTATTCGACTAAAATATAAGAATAAAATGAAAGTTTTTCGGACATCAGTTTTGTACTCTAGTGTTTCGTAATAAATTTTATTGAATAGAAAGTAAGGAATGAAGTTTTAAGATCCGGGGAATTCGACCCAAATGGACTTTAGATAAAAATAAATGAGGAAGAAATGTTTAGATGGACTGACCTGTTTGTTTTAGTCTGTTTGTTCCTGTTCTCTATATCTCTCTCTGTTTCTGTATTTCTTTAGTTTTCTCTGTCTTTCTTTCGGTCTTTCTTTATCCCTCTCTTGTTGTCTTTGTCTTCTCTCTCTTTCTTTATTTATTTATTTTTCTCTCTCTATCTCTCTCTCTGTCTATCTTTCTCTATCCCTCTCTGTTTGTTTGTCTTAGTTTCTCTCTCTCTCTCTCTCTCTTTCTTTCTCTCTTTTTGTCTCTCTCTCTGTTTATCGTTATTTCTCCCTCTCGGTCTGTCTGTCTAAGTCTCTCTCTCCTTCTCTCTCTCTTTCTCTTTCTTTTTCCCTCTCTGTCTGTCTGTCTCAGTCTCTCTCTCTCTCTCTCTCTCTATGAATAACGGAAAGAGGGAGAGAGAGAGAGCGAGGGAGAGATAGATAGATAGATAAATAGATAGTTAGATAGATAGATAGATAGATGAATAGATAGATAGATAGATAGATAGAGAGAGAGAGAGAGAGAGATAGAAAGAGCGAGAGAGAGCGAGAGAGAGCGAGAAAGAGCGAAAGAAAGAGAAAGAGAGAGAGAGATAGAGAGAGAGAGAGAGAGAGAGAGAGAGAGAGAGAGAGAGCGAGAAGAGAGTGAGAGAGGGTGAGAGAGAGAGAGAGAGAAGAGGGAGAGAGAGAGAGAAAGGAGAAGAGAGAGAGAGAGAAAGCAGAGGAGAGAGAGAGAAAGGAGAAGAGAGAGAGGATATTAGAGTCGTAGAGAGAGAGAGAGAGAGAGAGAGAGAGAGAGACAGCTAAACATCGAACATCAACCCATCACATTGGATGCAGATTAATGGCAACTCTTCTAGTGCTACTCAAATGCAGTGCAATTGGCAAACCCCCCCCCGCCCCCCATCCCTTCCATCCACCCCCTTCTCCCCCCACCATCCTTCTCTCCCCCATCCCTAACACTCTCGTCTTCTAGTCCCCTTCCTCCCCCCTCCCACCTTCCTTCCCTCCCCCTCAACGCTATCTCGTACCGACATTTTCTATCTTCTCTCATATTATTTCTTTATAATATCATTCTCTTTTCTTTTATATCTATGCATGTTCATTTCCACCAATTACACATTTCTTCCATTTTATCCCCTGCTGCTCCCCTCTACCCCCCCCCCCCCAATGCAATCTCTACCACATCCCCACCCCTCCCTCCCCCCCCCCTCCCAATGCAATCTCTACCACATCCCCCCCACTCCCTCTCCCCCTCCCCTTACCCCATCATCCCCCACCCCATCCACATCCCTCCCACATCCCCCACTCTCTCTCCCCCTCCTCCCACCCCATCTTCCCCCACTCCACCCCATCTGAGCCACATCCCTCTCCCCCTCTTCGTCCTCTTCCCCCTCCCCACCACACCTCTTCCCCCTCCCCCCTCCCCTCCCCCCATCCTACAAAATGCGCGGTCGAGCTTGTATCGAAAATCAAACCACGAGATTAAGTGTCCCTTCCTTCCTGTCCTGCCGCCCTCCTCCTCCTCTTCCTCCTCCTCTTCCTCCCCCTCTTTCTGCTCCTGCTCTTACTCCTCTTGCTGCTCCTGCTCTTCCTCTTCCTCCTCCTCATCCTTGCTGCTCATTTTTCCCCCTCCCCCTTCTTCCTTCCCTCCTCTTGCTGCATCCTGCTCCAGCTCTTCCCTTCCTCTCCACCTCTCCTTCCTCTTAAATCCTGCTCCTCTCTTACTCCTCCTTCTTCCCTCCTCTGCTTCTCATTTTACCTACCTCTTTTTTCCTCCTCCTCCACCTCCTCTTACTGCTCCTCTTCTTTCTCCTCTTGCTGTTCCTGCCCTTACTCCTCTTCTTCCCCCTGCTCTTACTTTTACTCTTACTCTTCTTCCTCCTCCTCCTGCTCTTGCTTCTCCTGCTCTTACTCCTCCTCCTCTTGCTCTTACCCTTTTTCTTCTTCTTCCTCCTCCTCTTACTCTTAACCTTCCTCCTCTACCTACTCTTGTTTCTCCTACTCTATCTCTTCTTCTTCCTCCTCCTCTTCCTGCTATTACTCTTCTTACTACTCCTCCTCCTACTCTGGTTCTCCTTCCTCCTTTTGCTCCTCCTCCTATTCTTGCTGTTCTTCCTTTTCATTCTCTTCTTCCTTCTTCCTCCTGTTCCCCCTTCGTCAGCTACCTCATCCTTCTGTTCTTTTTCTTCTTCCATATTTTCCTTTTATTCTTCCTCCTCGTCCTTCTCCTCTTCTTCTTCCTCTTTCTCCTCCTCCTTGGTCTATTCTTCTTCTTTTTCCTCTTTTTCTTTTCCCCCTCTTCCTCTTCTTTCTCCTAATCCTCTTTCTATTCTTCCTATTCCTTCTCTTCTTTCCCCTGCTACTTTCGCTCTTCCTACTCCTCCTTCTCGTAATCTTCCTTCCCCTCCTGTTTATCCTCCTTTCGTTCCCCTTTCTTCTACTCTTCTCTCCATTCCTCCTTTTTACCTCTCACTCCTCTTCCCCCTCCCTCCCCCCTCCACTCGCTCCTCCCTCCTCCATCCCCTCCTCCTCCCTCCTCCTCCTCCTCGCTCCCCGCCTCTCGCTCCTCCACCTTCCCCTCCCCCCTCCTCGCGCATCCCCCCCTCCCACCTCCTCCCCCTCCCCCCTTCTCTCGCTCCTCCATCCCCTCCCTCCCCCCTCCTCTCGCTCCTCCATCCCCTCCCTCCCCCCTCTCACCCCCTCCCTTCGCTGCTCCATTGTCTCATCCAATTCATTTATTTATCCATATATTTTATTTTATCATTTTATCATATGAATATTCTTTCACTTCCCTCTACCATTTCATTTAATACCACTCGCCTCCTCGCTGCTCTTCCATATATTATAATTATCCCATCATACATTCCCCATTCACTTACTCTGCCCAAATATTATTCTTTTTTCCTCCTCTCCCGCTGCCCCATTTTTTAATATGCTCCAATTATAAATTTTTTCTCCATGTCCAATTTTTTTTTTTCCATCCATCCATTCCAACATAATCTAACTCGTGCTCCATTTTTTTTCTCTTTTCATTCAATTATTAAATATCTTTATAATTTTACACTTCCATTTATATTTTTTCCTTTTTACTAACCATTTTTTTTTTTAATAATTTTTTTACCCTTTTTATATTTTTTTTTTCCCCTCCCCCTCCCTCCTCCCTCCTCTCGCTCCTTCCTTTCTTCCTTCCGCCGGTCGGTCGGGTCTCGCTCTCCCTCAGCATCCTTCCGTGGCTGACCTGCTCTGCTCTGTCCTGTCCTGCTGCCCTGTGATCCTTTCTCTGAACTTTGTTGTTTGGGAGTTTAGACTTTCTTTCTTTCTTTTTTTTTTTTTTTTTTTTTTTTTTTTTTTTTTTACATGATTTTTTTTTTAATTTTCGTTTTAGTGGTTTACTTATTTATCTTTTACTTTTATCTTTGCTTGTCTGTTTATTTATTTGATGATATGTATGTTTTATATATATATGTATATATATATTTGTGTATATATATATATATATATATATATATATATATAGATAGATATATAGATAGATAGATAGATATAGATATATATATGTATATAAATATATTTGTATATATATAGATATAGATGGATATATATATATATATATATATATATATGTATATATATATGTATATATATATATATATATATATATATATATATATATAGATTTATATAATATATATATATATATATATATATATATTATATACATATATACATACACATATATAAATAAACATATAATTCTTTCTCTACGCGAGGTATTTGTCTTTACTCTCTTCATTCCTTCAAAAATTCTTTCCTTTGGTGTCGGTCTGTATGAATAGAATAATACTTCCGGATTATATCAGAACATCTCATCTCATTTACATGTCTACTGTTTTTCAGGAGACGGAATGACAAGTAAGTCGTGGTACGCACACACACGCATGTTCTCTCCTTTTTTTTTCTCTCACAGTCTTTCTCTCTGTCTCTCTCTCTCTCTCTTCATCTTCCTACCTCCCCTTCTCTTTCTCACTCTATCTCTGTCTGTCTGTGTCTATCATTTTTTTTCTCTCTCTCTCTGTCTTTGTATCTCTCTGTGTCTTTGTATCTCTCTGTGTCTTTGTATCTCTCTCTCTCTCTCTCTCTCTCTGTCTTTGTATCACTCTCTCTCTCTCTCTCTCTCTCTCTCTCTCTCTCTCCATCTTCCTACCTCTCCTTCTCTTTCTCACTCTATCTCTGTCTGTCTGTGTGTCTATCTTTCTCTCTCTGTCTTTGCATCTCTCCTTCTCTCTCTCTCTCCCCCCCCCTCTTTCTCTCTCTCTCTCTCTTTTTTCTCTCTCTCTCCGTATATCTCTCTCCTTCTCTCCCTTCCTCCTTTCCTCTCCTCTCTCTCTCTCTCTCACTCTTTCTACCTTTCTCCCTCCCTCCTTCCCCCCTCTCTCTTTCTCCCTATATCTCTCTCCTTCTCTCTCTCTCTCTCTCTCCCTTCCTCTCCTCTCCTCTCTCTCTCACACCCAACAACACGGACTATTTTCTCGCACCAGATGACCGTACCGACACCTCTTTTAGTCCGGACGAATTCACAACACTGGAAATACCCCGACTAGTTTATGACGCTGCATTAAATAAAGCTGTATTATTCACTTCACTCCAGCGTGTGTGTTGTTGTATTTCATTTCTTTCCCCAAACAATCATTAGAAACATCTGATATGTGTTCAAACGTAGATCCCTTTCCTTAGCAATTTCTCTCGGTACTTTTAAGAGACAGACCTTGAGTTTAATTAAAGGGTGAAAGATCTATTGTTAGAACGTTACTGCTGCTTTGGCTCAGCTGATCCGTCGAGGCTTTTGAAAACTGGGCGCCGAATTGCAAGCTGTATGCAGGCGGGCAGCGAGGAAGGCAGATACGCGCGCGCGCACGCTCGCTTAGGCGGACATGTATGCAGATACTCCTATGCAGACACACACACACACACACACACACACAAATATGCTAATGCATACACACATACATAGACACTTTTTCTGTCTCTTTCTCTTTCTCGCTCTCTCTCTCTCTCTCTCTCTCTCTCTCTCTCTCTCTCTCTCTCGTTCTCTCTCTCCTCCTCCTCCCCTTCTCTCCCTCGCCCCCCCCCTCTATCTTTCTCTCTCTCTCTCCCTCTTACTCACCCTCCTCCCTCTCCCTTTCCTTCGCCCCCCTCACTCCCTCTCCCTCCCCCTCTCCCTCTCCCACTCCCTCTCCCCCTCACCCTCTCCCTCTCCCTCTCCCTCTCCCACTCGCTCTCCCTCTCCCTCTTACCCCCCTCACCCCCTCTCACCCCCTCCCTCTTACCCACCCACTCCCTCACCCCCTTCCCTCTTACCCACCCTCTTACCCCCACCCTCCCCCCTCCCTCTCACCCTCTCCCTCTTACCCCCCTCACCCCCTCTCCCTCCCCCTCCCCCCTCCCTCTCCTTAACCAACCCTTTCACAAATCAGATAGCCATCAAAACGACAGCTCATTTGCATAGACAACCAACCTCCCAGCTGCTTCTGTAACACAGGAGCGGTAACTCGAGGATATATAAATACACGACATATAAATCTAACACGCGATGCGGGGTTGATGGCGGAGGCATTTGTATTTAATTACGCCCTGGATTCCGCCCTTTGTTATTTTTGTTATTGTTTGTCCTTTGTTTGCTCCTAATTACTATTACTGTTGCTACTACTACTACTATTATTACTACTACTATTACTACCACTACTACTATTACTACTACCATTATTGCTCCTACTACTATTACTATTGCTACTACTACTACTACTACTGCTACTATTACTACCATTACTGCTACTACTACTATTACTATCAAATGTAGAGCGACACACATAACAAAAGAGCCTACGAAACA
>NW_028234436.1:23647037-23649537 GCF_977035675.1 Penaeus japonicus
GGTGTGGGGTAGGAGGGGGGCGGGGGGCGGGGGGTAGGAGGGGGGAGGACACGGGGGGTAAGAGGGGGGAGAGTATAGGGGGAAGGAGTAGGGGAGAGGAAGGGGGATTTGAGTGGGGGAGTGGACAGGGGTAGGAGTAGAGAAGGGGAAAAGGAGGGGGAGGGGGTCGCTCGATTCATAACTAACCTGAGAGGCGGTCAGTGCCATGTTTGGACAGGGGGAGAGGGAGGGGGGCGAGAAAGAGGCTGTAGGGGGAGATTAAGTACTTGATAGGGAGGAGGGGAGGGAAAGGGGGAGAAGTAGGTGAGGGAGGGAGTAGTGAATCTATGATGGGGGGGAAGGGTAGGTATTTGAGAGTGAGGGGAGGGGGGGAGAGAGGGTTAAGAGGGGGGGTATGAGAGAGGGGGAAGGGAACGATGAAAGATTTGGGGGATGAGGAGGGAGTATGAGAGAGGGGGTTGTGGAGGGGGAGGGAGAATAGGGAAGGTGTTGTGGGGGGGAAATGGGGGGGAAAACAGGGTTGTAGATGAGTAGCTTTTCTTGAGGTCTAACTTGTAAGTTCTCTAAGTTAAGCGCTCATCAAATATTCGAGAAAAGGGAGAGAGAGAGAGAGAGAGAGAGAGAGAGAGAGAGAGAGAGAGAGAGAGAGAGAGAGAGAGAGAGAGAGAGAGAGAAAGAGAGAGAGAGAGGGAAAAATTGGATTATTTTCTTTTTAAACCTGAGAGTCTTAAAAGGACTTAAGCCTTTTTCTTGCCCTTTTTCCCTCTCCCTCTCTCTTTCTCCCACTCTTGATTTTTACTTACTTTCTCTTTCTCTCACTCTCTCTTTTTCTTTCACGTTCTTCCTCGATTGCTCTTTTTTTCTCTCGCTTTGTCTCTTATTCCCTTTCTCTTCTATTCTTCCTTTCTTTCTCTTTTTTCCTTCCTTTTTCCCTTCTCTCTCCTTTCTTCCCCCTCCTCTCTCTCTCTCTCTCTCTGTCTCTCTCTCTCTTTCTCTCTCTCTCTCTCTCTCTCTCTCTCTCTGTTCCCTCTCCCTCCCTCCTTCCCCCTCTCCCTCCTTCCTCCCCCCTCTACCTCCACCCTTCCCTTCACCCTTCCCTCCCTCCCTCCCTCCCTCCCCCTCTCCCTCCTTCCTTCCCCCTCTCTCGCATCCCCCCCACCCTCCCTCCCACCCTCTCTCAAGTACCACTAGAAACCTGAACCTATTATCGTGAATCCGTTGATGATGTTGACTGGAATCTTGCTCTTGCAACGGCAAAGGGGGGGGGGAGTTGATAGGCCTAGCCACCTCACGGCAAATCCCCGTAAATGGAGGGACGGTAGGGGTGGGTGGTGGAGGGAAGGGGGAAGGGGGGAGGGGAGTGGGTGATGGAGGGAAGGGGGGAGGGAAGAGGGAGAGCGGAGGGAAGGGGGGAGGGGAAGGGGAGATCGGAGGGAAGGGGGGAGGGGAGAGGGAGAGGGAAGGGGAAGGAGATGGAGGAGCGTAGAAGAAGGGAGGTAGTGAAAGAGGAGGGATAGAAAGAGGGAGGGAAGGAGAGAAGGAAATAAGAAGGAGGGAAAAGAAGAAAGAGAGATAGAAGGGAGGGAGAGGAGAGCGGAGGGAAGGTAAGAGAGAGAAAGAGGGTAAGAGAGAGAGAGAGAGAGAGAGAGACAGACAGACAGAGAGAGAGACAGACAAACAAACAGCCAGACAGAAAGAAACAGAAAGGAAAACCAAAAGAGAAACCAAAAGAAATACAGAACCTTAACTAGAATTTGAAAAAAAAAATCAAATTAAAAAAGAAAGTAAAGCAAAGAAAGGAAAGCAAAGCAAAAGCAAAGCAAAGCAAACCAAAACAAACCAAAACAAAAACAAAGCAAAAACAAAGAGTGCAAAAGAAACGAGAGGATGTTTGTAGTTCCTCTCCTGAAGGATGCTCTCCAGCCTCCCCCACAGATCCTCCTGTATCCTCTTGAAGGACTCCGAAGATGCAGCCTCCTGCCTTCCTTCGAGTCCTTTCAGATCCGATCTCCTCTGCCCTTTCATGTTGCAAAGACGCGGTTGGTTGGTTGCTCTTTGTTGCAGGTCGAGTGTCGAGTCTCTTGGGGTGTTTCGTGTTTTTTGTTTTGTTTTGTTTGTGCCTTTGTTTGTTTGTTTGTTTGTTTGTCTTTCTCTCTCTCTCTATTTTCTCTCTCTCAATATATACATATATATATATATATATATATATATATATATATATATATATATATCTATATATATGAATATATATATTTATAGATATATAATATATATATATATATATATATATATTATATATATATATATATATATACAGACAGACATACATGTATGCATACATACAAAATTACATACACCCGTGCATACATACATACAAACGGAATAGGAATCTGTCTCAATCTGTGTTTTTTTAAACAACTATGTATCTATCTATCGATCTATCCATCTATCCATATATCTAGCTATCTATCTAGCTAGCAATCTATCTATCCATCCATCT
>NW_028234436.1:23652037-23654537 GCF_977035675.1 Penaeus japonicus
TTCTGAATAATTGTTAGTTTTGAGCGAATTGTCGTTTTTCTGGTCAGACGATAATTCCGAGTTTCCGCGTGAACATCTTTCCGTCGTCTTTTTAGCCAGCGGACTCAAATCAAGAACTATATTTTAAAATGTTTGTATTTGTTTTATATCATTAGTTATAATAGAATTTAATGAAACTTATTTTTCTTATAAACATTATGAAATTAACAAACGGAAATATGCAAATCAACATTTTATTTCCATAATTAAAAATTATTGTAAGTGCTCGATTTGATTGTTTACATCCGTCAGCCGCAGAGCGCGCCATTTCTCCTCCAACTTTGAAACACATTGAACTTAGCCAATTTTCTTGCATGGACACACGCCCTTCAGGTGAATATTTGATTGAGACTATTTTCTTGATTGTTCTTGTTACGATCATCATCTGTTATGATGAGCGCAACTATCGCTTGTTCGGCGCCTTTGTTTACAACTGTGAGGCGAGTATCACGTGAATGAGCTCCCCCCCCCCAAAAAAAAAAAAAAAAAAAAAAAAAAAAATATGCTAGTGTGACAGCAACTTTAAAGAGATGTGGCCCGTACTATTATACGGTTAATTAATGAATTACAGTACGTGTTATTGTTATTGAGTTAGTATTGATTAATTGATTAATTTCATTAATTAGTTCGTGTTATTGGTTATATAATTTCACAGATATGGTGTTTTTTTGTTTTGTTTTGTTTTGTTTTTCTTTATTTTGGGGGGTATTTAATAAAGGTTGTGTATGTGTGCGTGCGCGTGTACGACTGTACGTGTGCGTGTGCGTGTACGTGTGCGTGTGCATATATGGTGTGTGAAGGGGAAACGCAGGTATATGATGGGGCAAGGGTAACCCGCCGTTAACTAATAGTCTTGTAGGTGAAAGACCTTTAGGCGCTCGGATGAAGATCTGTCTGTGTGTGAAGGGCTCGGGGAGGGAGACATGATGGATTGCCGTCTTGTCTTGGATGACTTTCTATGTGTATGTATGTATGTATACACACACACACACACACACACACACACACACACGTAATTACACATAAATACACACATCCATACACACATCCATACACACCTACACACACACACACACACACACACACACACACACACACACACACACACACACACACACACACACACACAGACACCCACCCACCCACCCCTACACACCTACACACCTACACACACACCTACACACACACCCACCCACCCCTACACACCCACCCACACACCTACACACCCACCCACCCCTACACCCCCACCCACCCCTACACCCCCACACACCCACCCACCCCTACACACCCACCCACACACACACACCCACCCCTACACCCCCACCCACCCCTACACCCCCACACACCCACCCACCCCTACACACCCACCCACACACACACACCCACCCCTACACCCCCACCCACCCCTACACACCTACACACACACACACAATCACCCCCCCCCACACACACACACGCACATCCTAAGACTGCTCCCACTCGGTCGAGCATCCAATGCAGTGCCGCTCTTCCCCCTAAGTGCCTGGCATGCGAGAGCCTCTCTTAAGAGCGAGAGAGCTGTGAGCTTCGATAAAAGGCAGAAGTGGGCGTAAGCGAAGGTTTAGATATACTTTGCGTTCATCTTTGCTTTGGCCAGGGAGCTTTCTTATTGACTCTCTCTCTCGCTTTGAGTCGTGATTTTCTTGTTTTGAGCTTTTGTGTGTTTGTATTTATTTATTATTTTGTGTCTTTCTTTCTCTTTCTCTCTCTCTCTCTCTATCTTTCTCTTTCTCTCTCTTTCTCTATCTTTATTTCTCTATCTCTATTTCTCTTTCTCTTTTTCTCTTTTTCTCTTTCTCTCTTTCTCTTTCTTTCTCTCTCTCTCTCTTTCTCTCTCTCTTTTTCTCTCTCTCTCTTTCTCTCTCCCTCTCTCTTTAGCTCTCTCTCTTTCTCTATCTCTCTCTCATTCTCTCTCTCTCTCTCCCTCTCCCTCTCTCTTTATCTCTCTCTCTTTCTCTTCCTCTCTCTCTCTCTCTCTCTCTCTCTCTCTCTCTCTCTCTCTCTCTCTCTCTCTCTCTCTCTCTCTCTCTCTCTCTCTCTCTCTCTCTCTCTCTCTCTCTCTCCCCTTCTACCTCTCTCTCTCTCTACCTCTCTCTACCTCTCTCTACCTCTCTCTACCTCTCTCCTTCTATCTTTCTTTCTCGTTTCCTCTCCTTCTCCTTCCATCCTTACCTCCTCTCCCCGTCCTCCTCCGTATTCCCTCTCCGACTCCATCCTTCTCCTTTCTCTCTCTCTCTCTTCCTCTTCCTCTTCCTCTTCCTCTTCCTCCCTGGATGAACCCCTCCACTGTTGCACGAGAACCCTTGTGCATCGGTCAATTGTCCCGTTTGCAACGTTGAATTGCCATGATAACTTTCCCCTCAATAATTAGATGACTGGAGATCCATCAATATATGAAGAGATCATATGTACGTACATACAT
>NW_028234436.1:23662037-23667037 GCF_977035675.1 Penaeus japonicus
TCTCTCTCTCTCTCTCTCTTTCTCCTCTCTCTCTCTTCACTCTCTGTCCTTCTTTCTATCTCTCCTGCTCCAGTATATCCATTTCGCACCCCTCTCTCTCTCTCTCTCTCTCTCTCTCTCTCTCTCTCTCTCTATCTGTCTCTCTAGCTCTTTCCTTTCGCTCTCTCTCCCTCCCTCCCTCCCTCCCTCCCTCCCTCCCTCCCTCCATCTTCCTCTCTCTCTCTCTCCCTCTCTCTCTTCCTCCCTTTCTCTCTATCTATTTATCCATCTATCTATCCACCTAATAATGGTCACTTGAAATTTCTCATGAAATTAAATCATGTGTCATGTTCTATTCTCTAATTACCTTTATGTTTTCATTAATTATTCCTAATCAGTCTGGCCTAATAACCTTTTCCTTCATCGTGTGCATAATCTAATTTATCGTTGATGTATTCACAGTTTACAAAAGGATGAATACGTAATCATTTTGCTTAATAATTTGTATTTTATATTTATAGATGGAAGGATGAATAAATGAATAGATTGAAGATATGTATGTAAATTTGTTTTTGTTTTTTATATGACTGTGCGAAAAAGTGAATGGATTTTTAAAGTTTTTTTTTTCTTTGTATTTATATATTAGTGGAAATTTATTGATAGATCTTGTTTATTATGTCATTCATTATCTTTATCTCTCATCTTCATCTCTCTTTCTCCTTTATCTATCTATCGTAACTCTCTCTCTCTTTCTTTCTCCCTCTCCCTCTCCTTATCTAGTTTTTTTCCTCCCTCTTTATCTATCTTTCTAACTCACTCTCTCTCTCTCCCTCTCCCTCTCCCTCTCTCTCCCCCTCTCCCTCCTTCCCTCCCTCCCTCCCTCCCTCCCTCTCTC
The DNA here is from genome assembly GCF_977035675.1 of Penaeus japonicus. Classification (NCBI taxonomy): domain Eukaryota; kingdom Metazoa; phylum Arthropoda; class Malacostraca; order Decapoda; family Penaeidae; genus Penaeus; species Penaeus japonicus. The sequence goes on from NW_028234436.1 coordinate 23,662,912, forward strand.
CCTCACTCACTCCCTCTCCCTCTCCCTCCCTCTCTCCCATCTTCCCTCCCACCCTCCCTCTCTCCCTCCCTCTCTCTCTCTCGTCCAGCATCCTTCCCTCACAGCCTCACCCACGTCTGAGATGCCCCTACATTTCTCGCCAGGGAAATCCCGTAATCCTACAATCCTTCACTCTTTGGGCCTCACCACGCTCCCGCACAGGACATTTCCACGCCGTTATCACGCCCGCAGATCCTATCACTCGGAGATGAAGTTGGGGGGATGCTTGGGGGGAGGGGGGGGCAAGAGGGGGCTCCCCCCCCCCCCTGGACAACCCTTTTTGTCTTTGTTTTTCATCCTTCTCCTTGCCCACTCTCGCTGCCCTGCACTTTCTTGTCTTTTATTGCCTTTTTTTTCTTCTCTTCTGTTTCTTCTTCTTTTTTTATTTCTTGTTACTTTCGATATTTTCTCTTATTTATTTCATTTTTTATGACGTTATTTTTCTCTTTCGCCATCCCCCATTTTTCTTTTATTTTTATCAACATTCTTCTATTTCTCCTTTCTTTTCTTCTTACTTCTTTTTCTCTCCTTTCTTCTGAATTTCTTCTCTTTCTTTAGTTTGCTCTCTCTCTCTATCTCTATCTCACTTTCTCTTTCACTCTCTCTCTGTCTTTCTCTCTCTCTTTCTCTCCCTTTCTCCTTCTCCCTCGCTTTCTCTCTCGCTCGCTCTCCCTCTCTCTCTCTCTCTCTCCTCTCTCCTTCTCTCTCATCTCTCTCTCATCTCTCTTTCTCTCTCTCTCTCTCCTATCATGTGATATCGCTTTCTCTGGTTCCTAATTACCTTTTTCTTCCTTTGATCTCTCCTTCGCTTTTACCTTCCTTCCATATTCCTCTTCTACGCTTTATTTTCTTCTCTGTCTCGCTTGTTATCTCTCTTTGCGTCTCTGCATAATTATTATAACTATTTTTCTCTTCGTTCTTGTCTTCCTTCTCCTCCTCCTTTTCTTCCTCTTCCTCTCCTTCGTCTTTCTACATCTCCTCCCCCCTCCTCCTCCTCCGTCTCCTCCTCCTCCTCCTCCTCCTCCTCCTCCTCCTCCCTCCTCCTCTTCTTCGTCCTCCTCCTCCCCCCTCCTCCTCCTCCTCCTCTTCTCCCTCCTCCCCTACTCCTCCCCCTCCTCCTCCTCCTCCCCTCCTCTTCCTCCTCCTCCTCCTCCTCCTCCTCCTCCTCCTCCTCCTCCTCCTCCTTTCTTCCCTTTTTCCTGCAGGTCAGTGACGCATCAAGGTGTGTTTAAAGATGAGGAATATTAAAGGTTGATCAATATTCTTCTCCACGTAAAAGAGACAGGAGTGCGAATAAGATTAATATTCCGGAGTGCGAATAGCCAATAAAGACGACAGTGCGAATATGAAATGATTACCTATAAGAGTGCGAATTACCCAATGTCGGAAGTGCAGATCTATATATATATATATATATATATATATATATATATATATATATATATATATATATATATATATATACGAGGATAAAGTGCGAATACGAATGGCTGACCGAAGAGACAGGAGTGCGAATAAGATTAAAATCCCGGAGTGCGAATAGCCAATAAAGACGACAGTCCGAATATGAAATGATTACATATAAGAGCGAATTACCCTATGTCGGAAGTGCAGATCTATATATCTATATATATATAGACGAGGATAAAGTGCGAATACGAATGGCTGACCGAAGTGCAGATAAACGGTTTTCGAAGCAGCGATAGTGAACGAGCATAGAGTGCGAATAGCAGCAATTATGAAATTGGAGGCGGATAAAAGTTCGGGACCGGAATCCGGTGATCCAAAGCCTCGATCGGGTTCGATGTTGAGATTTCTTCTTATTGATTTATACGTAAATACTTTTTTTTTTTTTTTTTTTTTTTTTTTTTAGCTTAGAAGTTATGGAAATCTATGTAATTATTATCTGTACGAGTGACATATCTCCAAAAGAGGATATAGAGAATTATATGAATAGATAATGATGATAATGATAGCAAAAATGATAAAACATATAATGATTATTATCATCATTATTACTTTCATTATTAGCTTGTAATTACTATTACTGTTATTATCATAATCATTATTGTTATTGATATTACCATTATTAGTCTCGTTGTTTTTATCATTACCACTTTAATGGTTATTTTTATCGTTATCATGATGGTTGTCATCATTATCATTATAATCCTTATTAGCATCATTGTTATCATTATTATTAGTATAATTATTATCATTTTTATGAATATAATGATTACAATATCAAAGATAAGTACAGTGATAACAATAATAATGAAATTGTTATTAATAATAGGGGGAGGAAGATAAAAATTGAAAAGTAAGAGAAGGGAAGGGAAAGAAGGAAGAAAAGGAGGAAGAGAAGGAGGAGGAAGACAAGGAAATGGAAGAGTAGGAAGAAGAGTAGGAAGCGGAAAAAAGAAGAGAATGAGTAGGAAGAGGAGAAGGAAAATGAGTAAGAGGAGGAGAGGGAAGAGGAAAAAGAAGAAAAGGAAGAGAAATAAGTTGAAAAAGGGAAAGGGATAATGGAGAAGGAAGAGAATGTAGGAAAGGAGAAGGAAGACAATGAAGGAAAGGAGGAGAAGGAAGAATATGAAGGAAAGGAGGAGAAGTAAAACAATGAAGGAAAGGAGGAGAAGGAAGACAATGAAGGAAAGGAGGAGACGGAGGAGAAGGAAGACAATGAAGGAAAGGAGGAGACGAAGGAGAAGGAAGAAAATGAAGGAAAGTAGGAGAAGGAAGACAATGAAGGAAAGGAGGAGAAGTAAAACAATGAAGGAAAGGAGGAGACGGAGGAGAAGGAAGAAAATGAAGGAAAGAAGGAGACGGAGGAGAAGGAAGATAATGAAGGAAAGGAGGAGACGGAAGAAAATGAAGGAAAGAAGTGATAGAAGGAGGAGGAAAAGAAAGAGGAAACAGAAGAGGAGAGAAAGAAGAACACACCAAAAGTGAGGAGGAGGAGGAGGAGGACTAAAAGTGAAAGCAAAGGACATTCCAAAAACGGACGAGGACGGAAAGAAGAGGGAGACGGCGAGACGTTGATGGCGATATTTATCTTTATTTTATCTCTTTATTTTCATATTGATTTAATCATGGTGTTAATTATTTTTATATTTATTGTACTCTTCATTTTTTTTTTCTTCTTCTTTTTTATCTTCGTTTTATATTGTAAGCGTGTCTGATTTTTGTTTCTATTTAGCTTCTTTATTTTCATATTGATTTCACTATTGTGTTATTTATTATTATATTTATTGTACTTTTTTTTTTATCTTCGTTCTATATTGCAAGCGTGTCTGATTTTTGTTTCTATTTCGCCTCTTTATTTTCATATTAATTTCATTATTGTGTTATTTTTTCATGTTATATGTTATGTTTTAGTTCTTCATTTTTCTGTTCGTTTTATACTAGAAGCGTGCCCGATTTTTATGTCCATCTTTATCTCTCTTGTTTTATATTCATATATCTTTCCTTGATGTAATTATTATATATTTTTTGTATTAATTTTACACTATCATTTTGTCATATTTTTCATATTTATTATTTTTTTTTTTTTCGTTTTCTTTTTTTTCTCTTTTTTTTCCTCTCTTTTTCCCATCTGCAAATGTAAACCACAAAGTCTTTACTCAACACAAAAGAAAGTTAATACGATTTTTTTCAATTTCTTTCGCAAGAATTTTCACATCAACAGCATAAAAGGTAAATACAAAACAACAATACATTTATCTAAACTTATTATATCTTCATCCTCATGAATATCATCATCAGATTAATTAATTAATCAGAATTATGGTAATTCTCTTTAATGTAATCCTTATTAAAGCAATTATCCACATTATTACCATTACGATTGTCCCTGCTTGTCAAAATTTAGTTTAATTTTGAATGATATATTAGTTAATCTCGTTGAGGGGATGACATGTACATCTACAGTAATGTTAATTAGTTGGTATTATCTACCAGAAAGAAATATGATTGACTCTTGATATAATCCTTTTAATTAATCATCCTACGCCTGCTCTCTCTCTCTCTCTCTCTTTCTCGTTTTTTTTTTTTTTTTCTCTCTTTTTCTCTTTTTCTCTTTTTCTCT
>NW_028234436.1:23682037-23684537 GCF_977035675.1 Penaeus japonicus
CGCGCGTGTGTGTGTGTGTGTGTGTGTGTCAAAGAGAGAAAGAGAAAGCGAGAAAGAAATAGAAAGCCAGAGACAGACAGACAGAAAATGTGTCTATAAAGATTAAAATTCAGCACTAAGTATTTTTTGACTAATCCTTTTTTTCAATTCGGAGGAAATATTCAGCAGGCATTTGCCTATTTAGTGCAAGTTTGCAATGATGAACTTTTTCCAATCATGATAAGCAAAATTTTAGATATTTAACGAGTCACCTCGTAAATATGAATAAGAATAGATATCCGCGCTATTTATTACCTTATACCAATGTAATACATTAAGCAACGTAAAAGAGTCATCACTATAATTCATAATAAGGACTATATTATACATTAATTACTTATTGCTACTCCTAAATACATTAAGCAACGCAAAAGCTTCATCACTATAATTCGTAATAAGGACTATATTATACATTAATTACTTATTGCTACTGCTAAATACATTAAGCAACGCAAAAGCTTCATCACTATAATTCATAATAAGGACTATATTATATATTAATTACTTGTTGCTACTGCTATGTTGATTACAATTACATTTATGATTATATTTAGTCATGATGGATAAATCCCTGATTACTGTTATAATTATTCGTACAATTAATTACCTTATGCATTCCCTTTCATCAGATTTCTCCAAATTATGATAATATAAATGATAAAAAGATATTTAAGAATAAATATAGGATATTCTAATAGGCAGATTGTAGATTAAAGAGGGGAGAGTGAGAGTGAGAGAGAGTGAGAGGGAGAGGGAGAGAGAGAGGGAAAGAGAAAGCGTGAGAGAGAGAGAATGAGGGGAAAGAGGGAGGGAGAGAAAGGAATAGAAAGTGAGGGAAAAGAGTGAGAGAGAGAAGAGCGAAAAGTCCTCCTACTCCTCCTCCCTCCTCTTTTCCTCCTTCTCCTGCTCCTCTTCCTTTTTCCTCCTATTCCTCCTCCTCCTCTATCTCTTCCACCTACTCCACCACCAGTTCCTCCTCCCTCTCTTCCTCCACCTCCTCCTCTTCCTCTTCCTCTTTTTCCACGCCTTCCACCACTCCACCACCAGTGCCTTTCTCCTCTTCCCCCTCCTCCTCCTTTCTCCTATTCCTCCTCCCTCCTCCTCCTCTAACCCTTCCGTCCCGCCTACTCTCACCAACAATACCAACACCTCCATTCTCTTCCACCTCCTCCTCCTCCTCCTTCTCTTCCTCCTCCTCCTCCTCTTTCTCTTTCTCTTCCACCTACTCCACCACCACTACCACCTCCTCTTACACCTTATCCTCCTCCTCCTCCTCCTCCTCCTCCTCCTCTGTCTCTTCCACCTACTCCACCACCAGTACCTCCTCCTTCTCTTCCTCCTCTTCCTCCACATCCTCCTCCTTCTCCTCCTCCTCCTCCTCCTCCTTCTCCTCCTCCTCCTCCTCCTCCTCCTCCTCCTCCTCCTCCTCCTCCTCCTCCTCCTCCTCCTCCTCTTCCTCCTCTTCCTCCACATCCTCCTCCTCCTCCTCCTCCTCCTCCTCCTCACTTTTCCCCAGCGCCTTTGTACAACTATTTAACTGGATATTAAAGCCTTTCTCGACCTCATAAAGTTTCTTTTTTAGAAGAAGAAAAATGACGATGAAAAATACAACAAACAAATAAATGAATAATTAAGTTGCGATGAAGAGAAGATGAATTATTAATTAAAGTGAAACAAGATGAATGTTTTTTTAAAAGGAAATAAGGAAATAAGACAGATAAAAGGAAATAAGATAAATTATACAATAGGGGTTACCTCTAAGAAATAAGGAGGAAAGAGAGAGAATGATAATGACAATGATGTATAATGATATATGATAATGTTAATGACATGGAGAGGGATGAGGGTAGCTAGGGGAGAGATGAATACGGGAGGAGGAGGGGATTTGGGTGAGGGGGGTTGGGTGGGGTGTTAGGGGTATATTGGGAAGGGAAGGTGGGGGGGGAGGGGGGGAATGGGAGTAAAGAGGGAGAGGGGATGGGAGTAAATGGGGTGAAGAGGTGAGTGGGGGGGGAGAGCGGGAGGGAGGGAAAAGGGTGGAGGGATGTTGGGGGGAAGGTGTAGGAATTAAAATAAAGGGGGGGAGTGGGTAGGGGGAGGGGTAGAGGGAGGAGGGGAAGGGGTGCGGGTGATGGAGGAGGGGGTGAGGAGGGGAGGATAGGGGGGTATTGAAGGATAAGGTATCTGGTCGGGAATAGAGTAATAAAAAAAAAAAAAAAAAAATGAAAAGAATTTTGAATAAAATGTAGTGGGATGGGAGACCCGGGGGGGGGGGTAATTAGGGAAGAGTGGGGAGGGGAGGGGGGAATAATGGGATTAAGAGAGATGGGGGAGGGGGAGGGGAATATCGAAGGCGGGGAGAATATACAAAGGAACAAGATCAGGTCGAGAATATGTCCAGATGAAGGAATAGAAATTTGATCAGAAAATAAATTTCAAAAATCATTAATCTTTAAATGAT
>NW_028234436.1:23698443-23703443 GCF_977035675.1 Penaeus japonicus
AGAGAGGAAAAGAAGACCCGGATGGATTATTGAGGAGGAGCGAGACGAGGTCGAAGAGAGGAGAGAGAGAAAGAGAAGAGAGAGAAAGGAGGGGAGGGGGGGGCGAGAACGAAGAGAAAAAGAAGAGAGAACTGATAGATGGAGAGTGGGGAGAAGGGGGAATTAGGGAATTAAAATAAAAAATAAGAGAATAAAATAATAGGAATAGGAGAAATGAAAGGAGCGAATAAGAGAAAGAAATACATTAGTCTACCACATAACTCGGAAACGGAACGGATGGAAAGAATAAAGAAAAAGACAAGAGAGGAAATGAGAAAGGAAAGAGAGAGAGAAAGAGGAAAGAGGGAATAGATGCGAACCAGAAAAAAATATATAAGAGAGAAATACATAAGTCTGCCACAGAATTGGAAAGAGGGAGAGGGAGAGGGAGAAAGATTAGAGGAGAAAAAAAGGGAAAGAGAGAGAGGAATGAGTCTATCATATAACTGGGAAAAATTATAGAAAGATAGATAGAGAGACAGAGACAGACAGACAGACAGAGAAAGAGAGAGAGATAGAGACAGACACAGAGAGAGAGAGATAGGGAGGAGCGAACTAGAGAGAGAGACAGACAGAGACAGAGAGAGGAGCGAATTAGAGAGAAACAGAGACAGAGAGAGAGATAGTAGCAAATTAGATAGATATATATAGAAAGAGAGACAGAAATAGAGACAGAGAGAGAGAAGAGCGAGTGGGGAGCGGGAGGAAGAGGGAAGGGAGTGAGGAGTAGGGGTGAGTGAGAGAAGAAGAGAGACAGAAGAGAAGAAGAGGAAAATTAGGATAGGATTCGATTAGAAAGTATTAGATAGATAGATAGAAAGAAAGAGAGAGGAGCGAATTAAAGAGAGAGAAAGAGAGAGAGAGAAAAAAAAAAAAAAAAGAAACACACAAGTCTCCCCCATAATTGCAATCAATAAATAAAAGCAAGAGAGACGCCACAGACTGATCATGTTGCCAGCGAGTACCGGAGAGGCGAGAACACTGACACTTAAGGTGTTTAAATCCCTTTGAAGGCGTTGTTGGGGTTGAAAAGTGATATCAAAGCGGGTTTCGATTTTTTTTTTTTTTTTTTTTTTTGCGAGATTTTTTTAGGGGTTACTTTTTTGCTTTTTTTTCGTTCTTTTCTTTTCTTCTTCTTTTTTACTTTTTCTTCTTCTTCTTTGAGAGAGAGAGAGGGAGGGAGAGAGGGGGAGAGAAAAAAAGGAGTTATTAAGAGAGTGAGAGAGAATAACCGAGAATACAAAAAAAAAAAAAAAAAAAAAAAAAAAAAAACGTAAGAAGAAAAAGGAAAAAAGAAAAGAAGAAAAAGAAGGAACAAGGTAAAAAAAAAAAAAGATTCTCTATCTATCTACCTACCTATCTATCTATCTCTTTCTTTCTCTCTTTCTCTCTCTCTGTCTTTCTCTTTCTCTCTTTCTGTTTCTCTCTCTTTATCTCTCCTCTCTCACTTCTCTCTCTCTCTCCTTGTCTCTCTCTACTCTCTCTCTCTCCTTGTCTCTTTCTCCTCTTTCTCTCTCTCTCTCTCATACACACTCAACTCTCTAACAACTACACTCTCTTCTCTTCTCTCTCACTCTCTCTTCCTCTCACATACCTTCATTCTTTCACTCCTCATTACATCGCCTCCTCTCTCTTCATCATCTCTCCTCTTCTACTCTCCTCTCTCTCCTCTCTCTCATTGTCTCTCTCCTCTTTTTTTCTTTTTTCTTTCTTCCTTTCTCTCTCTCTCTCCCTTCTCTCATCATCAATCTCTTCACTCAGCCTCCTCTTCTCTACTCTCTCTCTCAACTCTCATCTCTCTCTCGCGATACTCTCTCGCTATCTTCTCTCTCTAATCTACTCTCATACTCATTCTCTCTCTCCTCTTTCTCTCTCTCTTCCTCTCTCTCTTATCTCTCACTCTCTCTCTCTCTCTCTCTCTACTCGCGCGATCTCTCTCATCTCTCTTTCTCTCTCGTCTCTCTCGTCTCTCTCGGCTCTCTCTCTTCGTCAAGCTTCTCTGACCTCCTCTCTCCGTCCGTCTCTCTCTCTCTCTCTCTCATTCTCTTCTCATTCTCTCTCTCTCTCGCGCCTCAGCACATCGCCTCTCGCTCTCTTTCTCCTCGCTTTCTCTCTCCATCTCGTTCTCTCTCTCTCACTCTCTCTCAACTTCAGTGTCTCTCTCTCTTTCTCTCTCTATCCGCTCTCTCTCTCTCTCTCTCAACTTTATCTCCTCTCTCTCTCTCTTCTCTCTCTCTCTCTCTTGGTTGTCTCTCCCCTCTCTTCTCTCTCCCCTCTCCTCTCCTCTCTCTCTCTCCACTTCTCTCACCGCTCTTTCGCTCTCAGTCTTTCTCTCTCTCTCTCTCTCTCCCTCTCCTCGCTGCCACCCCTTGTCGCTCGTTCTCTCCCTATCGCGCTTACTCTCTCTCATTCTCTCTCTCTCTCTACTCCGTCTCTCTCTTTCTCGTCTCTCTCTGTGGCTATCTCATCCTCTCTCCGCTCTCTCTCGCTCTCTCTTCGCTCTCTCTTCTCTTTCTCTCTCTCTCTTCTCTCTCTCTCTCGTTCTCTCATCGCTCTCTCTCTCCTCTCTTCTCTCTCTCTCTCTCTCTCATTGTCCTCTCGTTCGCGCTCGATTCTCTCTCTCCGCTCCCCCTCTCGCCTCTCGCGCTCTCTCTCTTCATTTCTCACGCTCTCTCTCCTCTCTCTCCATCTCCTCTCTCTCCTCTCTCCTCTCTCTCTCTCTCTCTCCTCTCGCTCTTATCTCTCTCCCCCTCTCTCTCTTCTCTCCTCTCCCATCTCTCTCTACATCTCTATCCTTCTCGTCGTCTCTCTCTCCTCTCATTTCTCTCTGTCTTCTTTCTATCCCTCTCTCTCCTCTCGTCTCTCCCTCTCTCTCGCTCTCTCCTCTCTCTCTCTCTCTCTCTCTCTCTCTCTCTCTCTCTCTCTCTCTCTCTCTCTCTCTCTCTCTCTCTCTCTCTCTCTCTCTCTCTCTCTCTCTCTCTCTCTCTCTCTCTCTCTCTCTCTTCCCCTCTCCGTTTCACCTACACTCCCTCTTCCATCATACCTACCTCACCCCCTCACCTCCCCTTCACCCCCTCCCTCTCCCCCTCCCTCTCCCCTTCCCTCTCCCCTTCCCTCTCCCCCCACCCCATCCCTTAGTAACAAAAACAAAATTCATAATATGATTCTTTGCTGAATAAACAACAGGGCGGTAAGCTTAAAGACGGAGTAATGATAATATAATGACTCTATAATGTCGGTCTGATGACATTATGATGTGCAATGGAGAAAAAAATATATGGAAATTATGATTATTTCAAATCCGTCCAATCTATGTATGTATGAGTTGTCCAGATGATTAATTAATGCGTGATTCTTATGCAAGATAACATACGTAATTAAACTAATGATGGTAGACACACGGCAAAGGACTAATAAAAAAATATATATCGTGAATTAATTCATTACATTAAGGATATTATGAAAAAACAGGTGATTAAGTGTGCAGGTTGGAAAGCATCTATTCGTTTTTCATTTTGTGTGTGTGTTTGTGTGTGTGTGGGTGTGTTTGTGTGTGTTTGTTTGCGTGTGTTTGTGTGTTGTGTGTGGGTGTGTGTTTGTGGGTGTGTGTTGTGTGTGAGTGTGTGTTTGTGTGTTATGTATGTGTGTGGGTGTGTTTGTGTGGGTGTGTTTGTGTGTGTGTGTGTGGGTGTGTTTGTTTGTGTGTGATTGTGTGTGTGTGTTTGTTTTCGTTTATGTGTGTGTGTGTGATTGTATGTTTGTGTGTGTGTTGTGTGTGTGTGTGTGTGTGTCTGTGTGTTATAGATGCATAAGTAAGTAGTGCAATATTGATAAAGTTAAGGGGAAAAATTGACACGATTTTTTTTTCTCTCTCTCTCTTTGCATTGAATTCATTTATTATCGTTTTATTAATAGTAGAGGTTGCAACAGTGTTAGTTGTAGTAGTAGTCGTAGTAGTAGTAGTAATAGTTGTAGCATTATCATTATCTCTATATGAATATCATTATCATCATTAATATCATCACTATCATTTTTGTCAGCTCTATCATAATCATTGTCATCATCATTATCATTATCATTATTGCTGTCATAACAATACCTCTCTCACTCATCTCCCTTCCTCATTCCCTTTCTCTTTCCCTCCTTCCTCATTCCCTCTCTCTTTCCCTCTCCACTTCCCTCCTTCATTTCCTCCCTCTCTCCTCACCTCCCTCCTTCCCTCCCTCCTTCCCTCTCTCCCCTCCTCCCTCCCTCCTTCCCTCCCTCCCACCCTCCCTCCTTCTCTCCCCCCTACCCACCCTAGCCTCCCTGCCTCCCTCCTTCCCTCTCTTCCTTCCCTCTCTCCCCTCCTCCGTCCCTCCTTCCCTCCCTTCCTCCTTCCTTCCCTCCCTCCCTCCCTCCCTCCCCCCATCCATCCCTCCCTCCATCCCTCCCTCCCCCCTACCCACCCTAGCCTCCCTGCCTCCTTCCCTCCCTCCCTCCCTCCCTCCCTCCTTCCCTCCCTCCTTCCCTCCCACCTTCCCTCCCTCCCACCCTCCTTCCCTCCCTCCCTCTTGTTTCAAAACAGATGGCTTTAATATCTGAGAGTAAAGAAGGACAGATGCCGGTCTGTCAATGCCATCGTCTGTGATGATGGGAGTGATGACGATGGAGGGAGTGATGATGTGAGTGATGAGGTTGAGTGATGACGATGGGGTGAGTGATGAGGTTGGCTGATGAGGATGGAGTGAATGATTTTGGAGTGAGTCATGAGGATGCAGGGAGTGATGAGGTTGAGTGATGAGGATGGAGGGAGTGATGAGGTTGAGTGATGACGATGGGGTGAGGGATGAGGTTGAGTGATGACGATGGGGTGAGGGATGAGGTTGAGTCATGAGGATGGAGGGAGTGATGAGGTTGAGTCATGAGGATGGGGTGAGTAATGAAGTTGAGTCATGAGGTTGGAGGGAGTGATGAGGTTG
>NW_028234436.1:23718443-23725779 GCF_977035675.1 Penaeus japonicus
AGCACCAAGAGAGAGAAGAAAGGAAGAAAAGAAAGAGATAAGAAAGAAGGAAAGAAATTAAGATCAGATTTAAGTTGAAGGAAGAAAAAGCAAAAAAAAAAAAAAAAAAGGAGAAGAAGGAAAGGAAGAGGGGGGATTATTCAGGGAGAGAAGGAGGGGGGGAAGGGCGGAAAAAGCCGAGAAGGAGAGGAAGAAAATATTCTCCCTCCGAGGCTTAAAGACAGATGTTGAGCGCCAGGGAAGAGGACCAATTCGTTCTTCAGGGAGAGAGGGTGCGTCGAGACGTGTGTGGGTGGGGGTGGGGGTGGGCGGGTGGGGGTGAGGGTAGGTGGGTGGGTGAGGGTAGGTGGGGAGGGCGGGTAGGGGGGCGGGTTTATGGGGGCGTGGGGTGGGACGGGGGGGGGGGAGGGGCGTCGGGCGGCCTTCCTGGAGGGGTGGGTTTGTGTGTGTGTGTGTGTTGTAGATGGGTGTGTGTGTGTGTTTGTTGTGGCTGGGTGGATGTTGTGGCTGGGTGTGGGTGTGGGTGTGGGTGTATGTGTGTGTGTGTTGTGGCTGGGTGGGGGTGGGGGGGAGTGGGGGTGGATGGGTGTGTGTGTGTGTGGGTGGGTGTGTGTGTGTGTGTGTGTGTACGTATGTGTGTGTGTGTATGTGTGTGTGTCTTTGTGCGTGTGTATGTGTTTTTGTGCGTGTATGTGTGCGAGAGAGAAAGAGAGAGCATGTTTTCTGTTTATTTGCTTGTTTTGCCTGTGTGTTGTAATGAGTTTTTTATTGTTATAAATGTGTAAAATATTTATTAATGGTTCGTTACCTAGATTGCGCGATCTCCCGCTCTCTCCATAGATAAAACATAAAAAAAAGCAATTTTTTCCAGATAATGCCTGTGAGGTGGCACTAATAATGTTGTGGTATTCAAAACAACCAGCATATTATCAAAACTCCCATTAAAACAAAAACAAAAAAATGCCCTGGAGTTTGTCACAAAAGAAAATATAAACAACCTGACACATTGAAACAAAGAGATGTAAAGATATGACAAAATATAAAGATGATAAAACCAAAATTATAGTAATAACTTAACATGTTACCGCCCAAAAACAGCAACAAAAGAAAACATTACACAATCACAAAACACTAAAACAAATATATATATATATATATATATTTGTAAAATATAATCAAACCAAAATAATGATAACATGACACGTTAACGCCAAAAAGATTATAATAAAAAGAAAAAGATAATATTATTATTATTTTTTTTTTTAATTACGTAACCGTTACGCAACACTAACTGAAGTTTAACAACACGATTAGGAATTCCTCTGCTCTTTAAGGCTCTTCTCACCCCCCCCCCCCACCAACGCCGCCCCCCTTCCTGTGCGTGAAGAACCCCCCTCTCCGCCCCCCGCTCCCCTTCCTGTGCGTGAAGGATCTCTAGTCAGGAAAAGGAGCGGTACGGACGCCTCTTGCCTGTGACAAGATAAATTGAGGAGGAGGAGGAGGAAGAGGAGGAAGAGGAGGAGAAGGAGGAAGAGGGAGAGGGAGAGGAAAAGGAGAGGGAGAGAGGAGGTAAGGAGGATGGGTGGGTGTGGGATGAGGAGGATAAAAAAGTACGAGAAGATGAGAAAGAGGAGGAGGAAGAGGGAGAGGGAGAGAAAGAGAGGGGCGAGGAGATAAGGAGGAGGGGTGGATGAAGGAAGAATAAGAGGAAGAAGTATGAGAAGAAGATGAAGAGGAGGATGGATGGATGTGAGAGGAGGATGAAGAAGTAAGAGAAGAAGAGGAAGAGGAGGAGGGATGGATGTGAGAGGAGGAAGGAAGAGAAAGAAAAAAAAAGGAGGAAGAGGAAGGAAAAAAGGGGGAAGGTTGGAAGTGAGAAGAGGAAGATGGAAAAAGAGAAGAGGGGAAAGGTGGATATGGGACGAGGATGAGGAGGGAACTTAACTCACACTCTCCCACAAACACCCTCTCTCACATCCACCCCCTCGCAAGAAAACTCACCCCTCTCCCCTTATAAACACAGCCACACACACACACACAAACACCCTCCCACAACCACACCCTCCCACAACCACACCCTCCCTCACAAACACCCTCCCCCACAAACACCTCCTCCTCCACAAACACCACCTCCTCCACAGCCCCACCAACCCCCATAGCCACACCCTCCCCAACAAACACCCTCACAAACACCTCCTCCGCCACCCCCACGCAAGCACACACCTTCCTCAGCAAACACCCACCCACAACCACCCCCTCCCACACAAACACCCACCCCCACAATCACCCCCACAACCCCCCACACAAACACCCCCTCCTCCACAACCACCCCTAGAATCACCCCCACCCCACCCCCTCGCAAGCACACACTCCCAGCGTATTAACTCCCAAGCATGAACTCCGCAACCTGAAAGATCCACTGCTAAACGCATGCAAGTGCTTCTTCGCCTCTCGGAAATCAAGGACACGGCGAAAGCAAGGACACGGCGAAAGCAAGGACACGGCGAAAGCAAGGACACGGGGAAAGCAAGGACACGGCGAATGAAACGAGAGGAAATACATTATTCATGGGACTCTCGACAGAGGCAGAAGGACCAGGAAATTAGCTCGTACTCTTCGGGTCTTTGCTCGACTTGTGAGGAGGCTGAGAGACGCTGAGGCTTTTCCCGTCGGAGGAGGTACGGGGTCGGGGCGAGGGGCTTGGCTTTTGGTGGTGTTGGTTTTTGTTTTGTTTGTTTACGTGGGGGGTTTGTGGCGGGGGGGGGGGGTTGTTTGTTTGTGGGAAGGTGTGGCTGTGGGAGTGTTTGTTTGGGGGAAGGTGTGGTTGTGGGGGGTTTGTTTGTTTACGAGGGGGGGATTGTGGGGGTGGGTTGTTTGTTTATGTGGGGGATTGTGGGGGTGTTTGGCTGTGGGGGTGTTTTTTTGTTTACGTGGGAGATTGTGGGGGTGTTTAGTTGTGGGAGTGTTTGTTTGTTTACGAGGGGGGTGTTTGTTTGTGGGAAGGTGTGGCTGTGGGGGTGTTTGTTTGTTTACGAGGGAGATTGTGAGGGTGTTTGGCTGTGGGAATGTTTGTTTGTTTACGAGGGGGACTTGTGAGAAGGTGTGGCTGTAGGAGTGTATGTCTGTGGGAGAGTGTGGCTGTGAGAGGTTTTGTTTGTGGGAGAGGTGAGTGGTTGTGTCTGCGAGAATGGCTTTGGGGGTGTTTGTCTGTGGTGGAGTGTGACTGTAGGAGTGTATGTCTGTGGGAGAGTGTGGCTGTGAAAGTGTCTTCTTTGGGAGAGGTGAGTGGTTGTGTCTGTGAGAAAGTGTGGTTTTGTCTACGAGTGTGGCTGTGGGAGTGCTTGTCTGTGAGTGGCTGTGTTTGTGGGAGTGTCTGTAAGAGAATGTGTCTGTGGGAAGGTGTGTCTGTGGGAAGGTGTGTCTGTGAAAGTGTGTTAATGTTGTTGTTTTTGTGTGGTTGTTTGATTGGTTGTTATTATGAATTTATTTATTTTTTAGTTCGTTTGTTTGTTTTTTGAAATATGAATCGTATATTGCATTTGTCACCGCTAATGAGAAGGAAAAGCAGTTTTTGCTTTTGTTTGTTGTTTGGTTGAGTGCTTGGGTGCTGTGATCAAATCAATCTCTTTTATGTGTTTGTTTGTACAAAACATGGAATATATTTTTTCCCGCAGTTTTGGAATTACGAAAACTTATTAGGATAATAAGCGGTTTGTTTCCATCATTTGTTTTGTAAGTGAATATAACAAAATTTATGCCCCCCCCCCCCCCCCATGCCCCCCCCCTCCCCCCCCCCCTCCCCCCAAATTTATGCCCCCCCCCCCCTCCCCCTTAGGAGTAATTCAGAGAAAACTGAATGACAGGAAATGCAATTAATTTTAATTCAGAAGTGAATGAACTATGTAGCGTGTTGCATTTTTTTTTTCTTTTTTTCTTTTTTCTCTTTTCTTTTTTCTCTTTTTTTATAAGATTTGATAATCCAGTTGTATAGGACAATGCAAGATTAATATGATCTTAGATATAAATAAATAGGATCTCAGAAAGATCTTGTATTATCTACAAAGAATGTAAGAACTTAAACTAATCTCGTAGTGTTTATACAACAGCCATAACGATGTGGGTAGTGTGTGTGTGTGTGTGTGTGTGTGTGTGTGTGTGTGTGTGTGTGTGTGTGTGTGTGTGTGTGTGTGTGTGTGTGTGTGTGTGTGTGTGTGTGTGTGTGTGTGTGTGTGTGTTTGCATTTTGTGTGTGTATGTGTGTGTATGTGTGCGTATGTGTGTGTGTGTGTGTGTGTTTTGTTAAGTAGTTGTTTGAATAAAAAAAAAAAATGATAGATGGGGATTCCATCCAAAACTACAAGATAAAAAGATACAAAGACAGCCCTATATCTTCGGCTCAGGAATTTTTAGTGGTGAGATTTATGAAAGGTGCTAGGTGAAAAGCGTCTCGGCAGGGATAGACTTTGCTTGGTGGATTTTGAGGTTTCATACTTTTTTTATTGTTGTTGTTGTTTTCTTTTTCAGTGTCTTTTCTTTTCTTTCTTTTTTTTTCTATTTTTTTTGAGGGGAGCAATTTTTTTCAATGTTTTTTTGTCATTTTTTCTTTTTCTTTTATCTTTAATTTTCGTGTTCTTTTCTTCATCTTTTTTGTCACGTGTTCTTTCTTTCTCTCTCTCTCTCTCTCTCTCTCTCTCTCTCTCTCTCTCTCTCTCTCTCTCTCTCTCTCTCTCTCTCTCTCTCTCTCTCTCTCTCTCTCTCTCTCTCTCTCTCCCTCTCTCTGTCTTTCCCTTTTCCTTTTTGTTTTATCTTTACCGTCTAAATAGGATACTATTTAGACACAAAACGTCATAGATTTTTCTTTTCTTTTCAAATTGCTTCTCTCAGTTACGTTTCGTTATATTAGTTGCCATTGCAAGTTGCCACGTGACGTGCAATTTGAGCAAAACGCCATTAGAGAATGACAAATGGATTAGGCACCGCTTGCCATGACAAAGTTGCTGTGCGAAATAAATAGGGTCTTTTGTTATTGTTATTGTCATTGTTTTTGCTGTTCTTATTGCAGTTATTGTGATTCTGGGTCCTCTTCTCGTTCGTTATTGTTATTATTGGTGGTGTTGTTATTGTCATTATGGTTGTTGTTATTGTTTTTATGTTGTTGTTTTCTTTATAACTAATTATAAAAATCATCGCGATTATCATCTGCATAATCACAATACATATATATATATATATATATATATATATATATATATATATATATATATATATATATATATATATAGAAAGAGAGAGAGAGAGAGAGGGGGTGAGAGAGAGAGAGAGGGAGAGAGAGAGAGAGAGAGATAGTGACAGATCGATAAAACATGCAGATAGACAGACAGCAGAGGAGACAGACATACACAGAAACAGCTCGGCAGATAAACAGATGAACCTACAAACAGACCACAGACCAACATGAAGAAGCAAAAACAGACAGACAGACAGACAGACAGCTACTGAGGCAAACAGACAAGTAATTAGTTGGCTACGTCACAATTCTCATCCTTAGCCTTACTATATTTATTTATTTATTCATTCATCTTTTTTTTTTCTCTCTTTTTTGTCGATTTGCTATAATCAAAATTCTGATTTTATTTCCTTTATTTGAAGTCATCTTTTTTATCTGCATCTATCTACTTTTCTCCTTTTTTCCATTATCTATCTATTTTCTTTCTATATTTTCCTATCATAAGTGATACACAATCTTTTTATCATCAATATTCTCTATAATCATTTTATCATACCGTCATTCATATCCTTATCATTTTATCCTTTATACCAAATCAAACACTCCTTTATCTAATCATAATATCATATTATTTCTTTCAAACTCACTTTTTATTTCAAACTTTAAATCCCTTTTTAATCCTTTTTTAACGTGGGATTATATTTTAGACATTTGATCAATTTTTTTTTTTCTTTGTTTCAAACGTTCAAAACAATGTTTTCCTGAAATTGTTGATTAGCATTGTAATCTTCCTGAAATTTAGGATTGGGAAAAGTACTAATGTTTGTGGAATCATTGATTGAGTGAGATGGCAGTCTTTCTAGAATTTAATGATTAGAAGAAGTATCAAAATTCCTGAAACTGATGAGAAGAAGAGGTGCTAATCTTTCTAGAATTTAATGATTAGAAGAGGAATGAGATTTCCTGAAATTGGTGATTGGGAGAAGTGCTAATCTTTCTAGAATTAAATGATTAGAAGAGGTATCAAATTTCTTGAAATTGATGATTGGGAGAGGTTCTAATCTTCCTGGAATTGATGATTAGAAGAGGAATGAGATTTCCTGAAATTGATGATTGGGAAGTATTAATCGCTAATCTTCCTGGAATTAATTATTAGAAAAGGTATCAAATTTCTTGAAATTGATGATTGGGAGAGGTGCTAATGTTTTTAGAATTCTAGAAGAGGAATGAGATTTCCTGAAATTGATGATTGGGAGAGGTGCTAATCTTTCTAGCATCTAAGGATTAGGAGAGGCATGAGATTTCTTGAAATTGATGATTGGGAGAGGTGCTAATCTTTCTAGAATTTAATGATTAGAAGAGGAATGAGAATTCTTGAAATTGATGATTGGGAGAGGTGCTAATCTTTCTAGAATTTAATGATTAGAAGAGGTATCAAATTTCTTGAAATTGATGATTGGGAGAGGTTCTAATCTTTCTAGAATTTAATTATTAGAAGAGGAATGAGATTTCCTGGAATTGATGATTGGGAGAGGTGCTAATCTTTCTAGAATTTAAGGATTAGAACAAGTATCAAATTTCTTGAAATTGATGATTGGGAGAGGTTCTAATCTTTCTAGAATTTAATTATTAGAAGAGGAATGAGATTTCCTGAAATTGATGATTGGGAGAAGTACTAATCTTTCTAGAATTTAATTATTAGAATAGGTATGAGATTTCCTGACATTGATGATTGGGAAAAGTAACCATTCAGTGATTAGGAGAGATATCTGTTTCCCTAAAACTGATGATGAGGAGAGATTAGAAGAGGTAGGGGGAGAGAGTCGATCGGAGAGGGAGGGGGGGGCGAGGAGCAGGTAAGCTCTGAAGTAATTAAAGATCTTAAATCAATGACCTCATGCGGTGTAAAAGATAGGGTGGCGAGGGGGGTGGGGAGAACGGTAGGGGGGGAAGGTGATGGCTGGGAGGGGGGTGGGGGGGGTACTTGTTCTTTAGTTCCGTTGTTCTTGGAGGGGTGTGGGGGGAAGGGGGGAAAGGGGGTAATAGTGGGAACTTTTCCTCTTTCTCTCTTGTTCGTTTTCCCTTGCTTCTCTCTCTCTCTCTCTCTCCA
>NW_028234436.1:23725879-23738379 GCF_977035675.1 Penaeus japonicus
AACAGTCGAACCCCAGTTTAAAGCAAATACAAATACAGGGCGGAGTACTAGAAGCATGAACGAGTAAGTATCCTAGGGCAACTCAATCAGTTCGAGTACTCATCCTGCAACCGAGATAAAACGCATCAGCTAGGTTGGAGTGCCCTTCGGACACATATAATATATTACGAAGTCTCTGCCACTAGTCTAAAGAGACAGATTTTTAACCAAGTGTGTCCTCCCTCCCCTCATGACATATGGATCAGAGACATGGACTACACTAAGGCACTCGAAAGGAAAGTGTAAGCGACCTAAAGGATGAAGGCTTATCTAAGGAGTTAGCAAATAGAAAAGAAAAGCACCACATGGATCAGCAGCAAACAAAGATACGGAATACTCAAGGACATCAAGAAGAAAAAAGTGCAGTGGCTGACACATTATCGACACAGGACCACAGGTGGACTAGAAAAACAACAAATGGGTTATACACGACACAAAGGACCCAGGGCAAGACCAATGACTAAAGCGGGATGAAGATAGCAAAATTCGCAGAGTAAACGGAATCAAGAGGACACAAGCTCGAATGACTGGAAAAGGATTGAGAAGCTACTTCCTACAGCTGGGATTGATACAGACTGAGATGAATATGATGATGAATATATATATATATATAGATAGATATGTATATATAAATATATATATCTATATATATATATAATATATACAATATAATAATATATATAGATATAGATTTAGATAATATATATATTATATATATATATAAATAGATATATATTGTAAGGGTATATATATTTCTCTAATGACCCCACATAGAAAAAAAAGTTTGTCTAAGCACACCAACTAATACAATAACGAGATTTTAATAACTACATGATAATCACATATTATGACACGTATAATAAATATATGACAAAAATTATTTAAAAAAACAGGTCAAGATTACACAGGTGCGCAAAATCGTAGTCACAAGTGTCTGAGTCAGGTAGTGCGATTGAGTTAGAGACCAAGTGAGTCCTTTGCTACAGCCAACACATCTCAGGTCGCTAGTTCATCGTGGATGAACCGCCCTACAGGAGAAATGAGTGGAGCTAATGCAAGATTGGCCTAGGTCACTATTTCCTATGTTTATAAGATATATATATATATATATATATATATATATATAATAAAATATAATATAGATAATATAATATATATAATAGATTATATACATATATATATATATACAATATATATATGTATGTATATATAATATACATATATATAATTATATATTAATCTATATATCTATATATATATATATATATATAATAAAAATATATTATATATATATAATTACATATATATATATATATATAAACAAAGTTTACTCGAACCCGCCCGAAAAGATACTGTGCGGTTGAGACGCTGGCTACACGACCCGCTAAAACTAAAAGAGTTGTCCGAACCAGACGCCTTAAGAGACGTCCATTGAACCTTACCTATTTCTCTTAGCAGAGAAACTGATAGCGAATTTGTTAAACGAACACCTCCCGCGGGCATTCGGCAGCAACGGAATCACAAATTCAAATCCCAAATCAGGTTATCCGATGTTATATAATGAGAAGATTGGTAGAAGCAATAACAATTTTTAATATATACAATTTTTACCTCCCTGACCAGACTCAACCCTTGCGTAAAGATTGACAGATATTTACTTGCATTCTACCAATCTTCTCCAATATATATTATATATATATATATATATATATATATATATATATATATATATATATAATAGTTAATATATATGATATATACATAAATAATATATATATATATGTATATATATCCACATAGAATATATATATATATAAATATATATATATACATATATAATATATGCATATATATATATAATTATGTATATATATATATATATATAATATATATATATATATATATATAATATATAAATATATATATTTGTATGTATATATATACATATATATATAATATATTTATATTTATGTATATTATATATAGATATATATATAAATATATATATATATATATAAATATATGTATACATAAGTACACACACACACACACACATCAGGCACGAGCAACCACACACACATATATGTATATTATATATATATATAATATATATATTATATATATATACGTATGAAGTATATAATTATATATATATATGTAGTATAAGGTACCTGATATACGATGATTAGGCCACACACAGCACACACCACATAAATGATTGATAGTATTAGTGTATAAGAATATATGATATATAAATATTTTATATAAGATATATATATATATATATATATATACATATATATATTTATAGTATATATAGAGATAGTAAATATATATATATATATATATATATCTCTTTAGTATATAATTATATGAGAGAGGGGGGGGAGGGGGGAGAGAGAGAGAGAGAGAGAGAGAGAGAGAGAGAGAGAGAGAGAGAGAGAGAGAGAGAGAGATAAATAGATAGATAGATAGATGTATAGATAGATAGATAAGTATATCCATGTCTGTACGTGCCTAATATCATAAAACCTAACCTTTTACACATGACACTGCAAATGCAACTGATGATTGTGAGTAAAAACTGGAATCATGAGGAAGTTGTTTAATTAGCAACATCCATTAATTTCCTTTCTGTATTTAATAGTAACATGATTATCATAATTATTGTTACTGCTAGCATAATCATTATCGTAATGCTCATTGTTATTGTTATCATTAATATTGTGATATGCATTGCTATCTTTATCACGATTATCTATGTTAGTGTTGTTATCATTATTACCATTGCAATGATTATCACCTGTGAGAGAGAGAGAGAGAGAGAGAAAGGAGGGGGGCGAGAAGAGAGAAAGAGAAGGGAGAAGGGGGAATAGGAGCGAATAAGAGAAGGAAATACATTAGTCTACCACATAACTCGGAAACGGGACGGAAGGAGAGAATAAAGGAAAAGACAAGAGAGGAGAGAGAGAAAGAGGAAAGAGGGAATAGATTCGAACCAGAGAAAAATAAATAGGAAAGAAATACATAAGTCTGCCACACAACTGGAAAGAGGGAGAGGGAGAGGGAGAAAGAATAGAGGAGAAAAAAAAAGAGAGGAAAGGAGAGAGGACAAGGGAAAGCGAGAGAGGAGAGAGAGGAATGAGTCTATCACATAACTGGAAAGAAGGATGGAAAGATAGAGAGACAGAGACAGACAGATAAAGAGAGAGAGATAGAGACAGAGAGAGGATCAAATTAGAGAGAGACAGAGAGAGAGAGGGGGGGGGCGAATTAGAGAGAGAGACAGAGACAGAGAGAGAGAGGATCTAATTAGATAGATAGATAGAAAGAGAGAAGATCGAATTAGAGAGAGAGAAAGAGAGAGAGAAAAAAAAAGAAAGAAGAAAGAAAGACACAAGTCTCCCACATAATTGCAATCAATAAATAAAAGCAAGAGAGACGCCACAGACTGATCATGTTGCCAGCGAGTACCAGTGAGGCGAGAACACTGACACTTAAGGTGTTTAAATCCCTTTGAAGGCGTTGTTGGGGTTGGAAAGTGATATCAAAGCGGGTTTCGATTTTTTTTTTTTTTTTTTTGCGATATTTTTTTAAGGGGTTACTTTTCTTTTTTGCTTTTTTTTCGTTCTTTTCTTTTTCTTCTTTTTTCTTTTTTCTTCTTCTTCTTTGAGAGAGAGAGAGAAAGGGAGGGAGGGAGAGGGAGAGAGAGAGAGGGAGATGGAGGGAGGAAGAGAGAGAGAGAAAGGGGGTTACTAAGAGAGTGAGAGAGAATAACCGAGAATACAAAAAAACATGAAAAAATAACAGGAAGAAAACTGAAAAAAAAGAAAATAAGAAACAGAAGGAACAAGATAAAAAAAGCTATTCTCTCTCTCTCTATCTCTATCTATCTATCTATCTATCTATCTCTTTCTTTCTCTCTTTCTCTCTCTCTGTGCCCCTTTTCCTTTCCTCTTTCCCTCTCTTTTCTGTTTCTCGTCCCTCTCTCTCTCATCTCTCCTTCTCTCTCACGTCCTCTCTCTCGTATCCTCTCTCTCCATGACACTCTCTCTCATCTCACGTCTCTCCCTCCCTCCCCCTCTCTCCCCAACTCCCCTCATCCTCTCTCTCATCTCTCTCCATCTCTCTCTCGCTCAGCTCTCTCTCTCTCCCTTCTCTCACTAATTTCTCTTGCTTCTCTCCTTTCTATTCTCTCCTTTCCTCTCCCTCTCATCTCCTCTCTCTCTCTCCTCTCTCTCTCTGCTCTCGCCTCTCTTTCACTCGTTTCTCTGCTGGTATTTCGCTCGTGTTCTCGCTCTCGGCTCTCTCCCTCGCTCACTCTCTCGTCGTCTCTCACGTTCATTCCCCTCTCCGTTTCTACACCTACACTCCTCTTCCGATCATACCTACCTCAATCCCCCTCACTCTCCCCTTCAACCCCCTCCGCCCTCTCCTCGCCCTCCCTCTCCCCTTCCCTCTCCCCTTCCCTCTCCCCCCACCCCATCCCTTAGTAACAAAAACAAAATTCATAA
The DNA here is from genome assembly GCF_977035675.1 of Penaeus japonicus. Classification (NCBI taxonomy): domain Eukaryota; kingdom Metazoa; phylum Arthropoda; class Malacostraca; order Decapoda; family Penaeidae; genus Penaeus; species Penaeus japonicus. The sequence continues at coordinate 23,730,433 of NW_028234436.1, forward strand.
TATGATTCTTTGCTGAATAAACAACAGGGCGGTAAGCTTAAAGACGGAGTAATGATAATATAATGACTCTATAATGTCGGTCTGATGACATTATGATGTGAAATGGAGAAAAAAATATATGGAAATTATGATTATTTTAAATCCGTCGAATCTATGTATGTATGAGTTGTCCAGATGACTAATTAATGCTTGGTTCTTATGCAAGATAACATACGTAATTAAACTAATGATGGTAGACATACAGCAAAGGATTAATAAAAAAAATATCTATCGTGAATTAATTCATTACATTAAGGATATTATGAAAAAAACAGGTGATTAAGTGTGCAGGTTGGAAAGCATTTATTCGTTTTTCATTTTGTGTGTGTGTTTGTGGGTGTGTTTGTGTGTGTTTGTTTGCGTGTGTTTGTGTGTTGTGTGTGGGTGTGTGTTTGTGGGTGTGTGTTGTGTGTGAGTGTGTGTTTGTGTGTTGTGTATGTGTGTGGGTGTGTTTGTGTGGGTGTGTTTGTGTGTGGGTGTGTTTGTTTGTGTGTGATTGTATGTGTGTGTTTGTTTTCGTTTATGTGTGTGTGTGTGATTGTATGTTTGTGTGTGTGTTGTGTGTGTGTGTGTGTTTGTGTGTCTGTGTGTTATAGATGCATAAGTAAGTAGTGCAATATTGATAAAGTTAAGGGGAAAAATTCACACGATTTTTTTTTTCTCTCTCTCTCTTTGCATTGAATTCATTTATTATCGTTTTACTAATAGTAGAGGTTGCAACAGTGTTAGTTGTAGTAGTAGTCGTAGTAGCAGTAGTAATAGTTGTAGCATTATCATTATCTCTATATGAATATCATTATCATCATTAATATCATTACTATCATTCTTTTCAGTTTTTATCATAATCATTGTCATCATCATTATCATTATTGCTATCTGTTATAACAATACCTCTCTCACTCATCTCCCTTCCTCATTCCCTTTCTCTTTCCCTCCTTCTCTCTTTCCCTCTCTCATTCCCTCCCCACATCCCTCCCTCACTCCCTTCGTCCTTCTTTTCCTCCTTCCCTCCCTCTCTCCTTCCCTCCCTCCCTCCTTTCCTCCTTCCCTCCTACCCTCCTTCCTCCCTCCCACCCTCCATCCTTCTCTCTCTCCCTTCCTCCCTCTCTCCTTCCCTCCCTCCCTCCCTCCTTCCTTCCCTCCCTCCCTCCCTCCTTCCCTCCTTCCTTCCCTCCTTCCCTTCCTCTTTCCCTCCTTCCTTTCCTCTTTCCCTACCTTTTTCCCTCCTTTCCTCCCTTCCTCCCTCACTTCCTCCTTCCCTCCATCCCTCCCTCCCTCCCTCCCTCCCTTTCCTCCCACCCACCCTTGCCCCCCTCCCTCCCTCCTTCCCTCCCTCCCTTCTTCCCTCCTTCCCTTCCTCTTTCCCTCCTTCCTTTTCTCTTTCCCACCCTTCTTCCCTCCCTCCCTCTCTCCCTCCCCCCACCCACCCTAGCCTCCCTGCCTCCCTCCCTCCCTCCCTCCTTCCCTCCCTCCCTCCTTCCCTCCCTCCCTCCTTCCCTCCCTCCCTCCTTCCTTCCCTCCCTCCATCCCTCCCTCCCCCCATCCATCCCTCCCTCCATCCCTCCCTCCCCCCTACCCACCCTAGCCTCCCTGCCTCCCTCATTCCCTCCTTCCCACCCTCCCTCCTTCCCTCCCACCTTCCCTCCCTCCCACCCTCCTTCCCTCCCTCCCTCTTGTTTCAAAACAGATGGCTTTAATATCTGAGAGTAAAGAAGGACAGATGCCGGTCTGTGATGATGTGAGTGATGAGGATGGAGGGAGTGATGATGTGAGTGATGAGGTTGAGTCATGAGGATGGAGGGAGTGATGAGGACGACTGATGAGGATGGAGTGAATGATTTTGGAGTGAATCATGAGGTTTGAGGGAGTCATGACGATGGAGTGAGTGAGAATGAAATAGACAGAAGAAGAAAAAGAAGGAGAATTAGGAAAAAGAAAGATGGAAGAAGAAGAAGAAAGAAAGAAAAAGAAGAAAAAGAAAGGAAAAAGAAAAAAAACGAAAAAAAAAACGAAAATGAAGAAACAGAAAGAAAAGCGAATCACATCAATAATTATCCTTTTTCTTCTTCTTCTTCTTCTTCTTCTTCTCCTCCGTTCATCCGTCCGTTCGACCCGGAATCCCTGAACCCGACTCCTATCAACTTCATCAACTTTCAAACTTCGGACACAACTTCTACCGGACCTGAATGTCGGGCTCTTTCGGGGGGGGGGGGGGGGGTGTCTTCTGTTGGGGGGGGGGGGAGAAGGGGGAGAGGGGGGAGGGGAGGGGGGGGGGGAGGGGGGGGAGAATGAGGGGAGAGGGGGGGAGGGTGAAGGGGAGGATGAGGAGAGGGGGAGGAGAGAGGCAGGAGGATGAGGAGAGGGGAGGGGGAGGAAGGGGAGAGAGAGGACAAGGAGAGGGGGAGGGAGGAGGAAGGATGAGGAGAGGGGGAGGGGGGAGGGAGGGGAGAGAGGATGAGGAGAGGGAGGAGGAAGGATGAGAAGAGAAAGTGGGTTAAGGGAATGAGGGGAAGAGACGGGATAGGAGGAAAGGGACAGATGTGAGGGGGAGGTGAGGGTAGGGGAGAGGGGAGAGAGGGAAAGAATAAGGGGATGGTGGGGGGAGAGGGGAGGGGGGGTGAGGGAGGCGAAAGAGGGAGAGTGAGAGAGGGACAGGTGAGGGTAGGGGAGAGGGGAAAGGGTAGAATGGAGGAAGAGAGGAGGAATGAGTGGGCAGGAGAGAGGGAAAGAGAAGAAAAGAGCAAAGAAGAAAAGAAAAGGAAAAAAGAATGAGAGGTGAAAGGAGAATTACAAAACGAATGACAGAGAGAGAGCGAGAAAGAGATAGATATATATAGAGAGAGATGACAAAAAGAGGAAAAAAAAATAATAATAATTGATATTGGAGAGAAAAGACGCAAAGGGTGTGAAAAAAAACAATATTGTCTGAAATAATAAAACTTGTTGAATTAATGATCTTGCATTTTTTATACTTCGATCAACTCTTGGATGGCAGGTTGCACGTAGGTGTAATTGTAAGTGGTGGGTGTCGGGGGCGGGGGGGGGGGGGATACGTGGGTGACTGTGTGTCATTGTGTGTGGGTGGGTGTCTCTGTGTTGGCACGTGTGCGTCTTTGTGCCTGCCTTTCTGTATGGGTGTGCATATATATATATATATATATATATATAGAGAGAGAGAGAGAGAGAGAGAGAGAGAGAGAGAGAGAGAGAGAGAGAGAGAGAGAGAGAGAGAGAGAGAGAGAGAGAGAGAGAGAGAGAGAGAGAGAGAAAGAGAGAGATGCATATATACATACACACACACAAACACACACACACACACACACACACACACACACCACACACACACACCCGCACACACACACACACACACACACACACACACACACACACACACACACACACACACATATATATGTATATATATATATTATATATATATATATATATATATATCTATATATATATATATATAAATATATATATATACATGTATGTAGTATATATATACATCATGCCACAATTTCACACATGAAATGTTATGATCTTTATATTCAAACAGTTTTGGTATTTGATGATAAAACCAAACTTTGTACTTCAATATAAAAAAAAGTAAACTAATAGAGAGAAAGCAGGAGCGAGTGGGCAGGCAACCAGGAAAATACCCAGAATGGAGGTTATAAAAAGGTTATAAAAGGTTATAAAACAATATGAACAGCCAATTGGAAAGGACTTCAATATCCTTCATTCTTCAAGTACATATTAGTCAGAACGAAGGAAATTAATATTTTATATCGTTTTATAGTATTCATAAGATATATGAATAGATAGATTAATTGTTTATACTAGATATGCGTTGATAATCTTGATCAGAATGTGTGGAAATACATCTTATAAAAATGTTAATTAATGCCAAATAAGGAAAAAAATACACTCGAAGTCCCAAAACATCAAAATAAGAATACAATATTATTAATCATACACAAAACCTCCTAATATACCATAATACTCCATAAATATCAAGAAACTCCATTGATGTGTAAAGATAACCTTAAAGACAACGCTTTCTACAAAATCGAAATAATTTCTAAACACCCATCTACCCCTCCCCCCGTCCCCCTCCCTCCCCCCCAGGAGATCCCAGCTTACAAAGAAAAACAAACCACATTTCCCAATTTAGGCCTATACAAATATGCACTCTTAAATTTGAATAATTACGTAATTATCACGAAAGTTCTACAAAGCTTAATGGTAACAGAAAGTGATGCTATTGTCATCACATACATTGAATAAAAGTAGAACAAAATCGGCACATGGCAACTCGCCTCTTGCCCGCGAAATTCAAACTTGAATTCTTCTTAACAATGCGTGTGTGTGTGTGTGTTCATGTGTGTGTGATTGTGTCCATGTGTGTGTGTGTGTGTGTCCATGAGTGTGTCCATGTGTGTGTGTATGTGTGTCTGTGTGCGTGAGCGTGTGTATGTGTGTGTATGTTCATGTGTGTATGTGTGCGTGTCTCCATGTGTGTGAGCGTGTCAATGTGAGTGTATCCATGTGTGAGCGTATCCAAGTGTGTGTCTACGTGTCTGTCTGTCTGTGTGCGAATTAGAATCCACATCGCGGTAATCAGTTACGCTTTAATTTGGAGAGCGGCTGTCATTTCCTCTTGCTCATTTCTGCCTAATTAACAGAACTGGATCCACTTCTTTTGCTTGACTGTTTGTTTATTCCTCTGACTGTTTTGCCTTTGATTTTGGCTGAAGTGTGTCTTATATACATACATTTATACGTGCATATACATGAACATTCATAAACATAAATACATGCATATCTACATACACTGATATGCATATACATACAGTACATGCACACACATACACATATACGTACATATATATATATTCACATATATAATACATACACACATACAAATATATATATACATATATATATATATATATATATAAATATATATTATTAAATATATATATATATATATTCTATATATATATATATATATATATATATATATATATATATATGTATATATATATATATATATATGTATAATAGATATATAAATATATATATATATATATATATAAATATATATTATATAGATATATATATATATTTTATATATATATGTCTATGTGTGTGTGTGTGTGTGTGTCCAAGTGTACATACATACAAACATACATACAAGCATATGTATGTTTATATATACAAACATACATGCGCGCGCGCGCGTTCGTGTGCGTGTGTGTATGTGTGTGTGTGTGTGCGTGTGTGTCTCATCCCGTCACTTTAACACCCAAGCAAGGAAACAAGGTACGAAACCTCACCATCAAATTTCTAATCACATTTATACACAGCGCTTGTCTTTTTTCTTTCTTTCTTTTTTATTCGTCATGTTAATTCGCGTTTCATCAGTGACACTCCTTCCCTTCCCCCTTCCCCCCTCTCCCCCTACTCCTCCCCCAACTCTCAAAAAAAAAAAAAGGAGAGATAAAAAGACAAAATGATTTTGTCCTTTACTCTACGAAATTAAAACCATCACTTTGGGAAAATGCTTTCTCGAGGTGTTTATGTATTCATGAGCATGTGTGTACTCCCTTAACCCCCCAACCCCCCACCCTTCCTCCTCCACCCCCTACCCTTCACCCTCCCTTGCCCCGTATCCCTACCCCGATCTGCTTCTCTCTCTCTCTCTCTCTCTCTCTCTCTCTCTCTCTCTCTCTCTTCTCTCTCTCCTCTCCCTTTCTTTTCCCCCGTCTCTCTTCTCTCCTCTCTCTCTCTTTCATTCTTTCTTTCTCTCTTCATCTCTCTCTCTTCTTTCTTTTCTCTCTCTCTCTCTCTCTTCTCTACTATCTCTACCTCTTTACTCTCTTTTCTCTCTCTTTCTCTCTCTCTCTCTCGGCCCTGTCTCTCTCCCTATCTCTCTCTCTCTCTCTCTCTCTTTCTCCTCCCTTCTCCCTCTCTTCGCGTATCTCGTGGCTAGGTCTCTCTCCTCTCTCTCTCTCTCCACATCCCCATCCTCTTCTCTCTCCCTCTCTCTCCTCTCTCTTTCCCTCTCTTTCTCTCTCCTCTCTCTTTCTCTCTCTGTCTGTCTGTCTCTCTCTCTCTCTATGTCTGTCTCTCTCTCTTTCTTTCTCTCTCCCTCTCTCTCTCTCTCTCTTTCCCTCTCTCTCTCTCTCTCTCCCTCTCTCTCTCTCCGACATCTCTCTTCCAATCTCATCTCTCTCTCTCTCTCCATCCTCCTCTCTCTCCTCCATTCTCCATCTCTCTCTCTCTCTCTCTCTCTCCCCTGTTTTTCTTTCTCTTTCTCTTTCTCTCTCTTTCCCCCTCCCTTTCTCTCTCTTCTTCCTCTCTTTCTCCTTCTCCTCTCTCTCTCTCTCTCTCTCTCTCTCTATCTCTCCTCTCTCTGCCCTTCTCCTCTCTCTCCTCTCTCTCCTCTCTCTCTCTCTCTCTCTCGCGCCCTCCTCTCACATTCTGACTTCACTCTCTCTTCCTTCTTCCCTCTCTCTCTCTCTCTCTCTCTCCCTCTCTCTCTCTCTCTCTCTCCTTCCCTCTCTCTCTCTCCTTCCCTCTCTCTCTCTCTCTCTCCTTCCCTGCTCCTCATTCTTTACCCTAACCTCCAATCTTGTCATCTTTAACCTCATCATTTTCCTTTCACACTCTCCACTTCACACTCTCATCTCCTCTATCTTTTTTGCTTTTCTTCTTCTTCTTCTTTCGTGTTCTTCTTGTACATTTTATCATACCTCTTTTATCAGTTTTTAGCGCTTATCGAAATTTAGTTTACGTGAGTTTTTCGAGTGTGATTCAGATTGACTTATTTAATTTGAATTGTTTATTTCATATTTTTTTATCTGTTCTTCCTTTCTTTCGCTCTTTTCTTCTTTTTCCTCTCTCTTTTCTGTATTACATTTTTTTGTTTCTTTTTGTCTTTCTTTCTATCTAGCTCTCTTTCATTTTTTTTCTCTCTCTCTTTCTCTTTTTCTCTCTCTTTCTCTCTCTCTTTCTCTTTCTCTTTCTCTCTCTCTCTCTCTCTCCTCTCTTTTTATCTATCTCTCTCTCTTTCTATCTATCTCTACCCTCTTTCTTTCTCTCTTTCGCTCTCTTTATACCTATCTATCTATCTCTCTATCTCTCTATCTATCTATATATATATTTATGTATCTATCTATCTTTCTTTCTATCTATGTATATATCCTTCCCCTACCCCCCACCCCTCTCTCTCTCACTCTCGCCTCCCTCCTCACTCACACTCTGTCTCTCTCTCTCTCCTCTCTCTCTCACTTCTCGCTCACTCTCTCTCTCCTCTCACCTCTTCTCTCTCTCACTCTTCCTCTCTCTCTCTCTCTCTCTCTAATATCTTCCACTCATCTTCCTCCCTCTCTCTCTCTCTCACGGACACAACCACTCTCTCTCCTCCTCTCTCTCTCTCTCTCCTCTCTCTCTCGCCTCTCTCTCAACACTCTCTCTCTCTCTCATCCTCCTCCTCCTCTCTCTCTCTCTCTCCTCTCTCTCTCTCTCTCTCTCTCTCATCATCTCTCTCTCTCTCTCCTCCAATCCTCTCATCTCTCTCTCTCTCTCTCTCTCTCTCTCTCTCTCTCTCCCCCCCCCCCCCCTCTCTCTCTCTCTCTCTCTCCCCTCCCCCCTCTCTCTCTCTCCCTCCCTCTCCCCCCCTCTCACTCTCTCTCTCTCACTCTTTCCGCCTTTCCCTCTTCTTTTCTTTCTCTATTCTTAGTTATTCTTAGCCTTGAGGTCTTCTTCTCGCCCATCTTCAGATTATCCCGAATTTCTTAAGAGATTCAAATTCTTGGTTTTAAATCAAGAAAACTTTTCTCACAATTTCCTCTGGCGTATCCCTTCTTATTAAGAGATTGTGTTGTGTTTTGTTTACTA
>NW_028234436.1:23743379-23752349 GCF_977035675.1 Penaeus japonicus
TGAGTATAATGATGATGATTATGATAATGTTGATGATGATTTATTGCGAAAATACTGATGATGATAATAGGAATGATTATGATAATAAAGATGACCAAAAAAGGATTAATTAGTCATTTAAAAGAAAATATATCAAGAAAAATCTATCAGACAATATATATGTATATTATATATATATATATATATATATATATATAATATATATATATTATATATATATATATATATATATATATATATATATATATATATACTTAATGATCGAAAAGTCGGAATCTAATGACAAGTTCTTTCATCATTTTTTATTCTAACTCCTCTCCCATTTCTTTTTTTCTTATCGGTATATGTAATTATCATTTTTTCTTTCCCTTCTTTTCGTTTCCATGTGGTCTTTGCTTCTTTTTCTTTCGTTAAATATCTATTCTTCTTCCGCTTTCCCTGTCTCTCTCTCTCTTTTATTTTTTTACTTTGCTTTTAATTTCTTATGTTCTCTTCTTTCTTTTCTTCCTTTTTTATTCTTTTGTTGTTGTTGTTTTTTCGAGATCACTTATATTATTTATTTATTTATTTATTTCTCTTTCTCTCTCTCTCTCTCTTCCTCTTTCTCTCTTTCTCTGTCTCTCTGTCTCTCTCTATCTATCTAGCTAACTCTCTCTGTCTCTCTCTCTTTCTCTTTTTCTCTCTCTTTCTCTTTCTCTCTCTCTCTCTCCTTCTCTCTCTTTCTCTCTCTTTATCTCTCTCTCTGTCTCCCTCTCTCTTTTTCCATGTCTCTCTCTCTCTTTCTTTGTCTCTCTCTCTCTCTCCTTCTCTCTCTCTCTCTTTCTCTCTCTCTCTTTCTCACTTTTTCTCTCTTTCTATTTCTCTCTGTCTCTCTCTGTCTCTATCTCTCTCTGACTTTTTTTTTCTCTCTCTCTCCCTCTCTCTCTCTCTCTCTCTCTCTCTCTCTCTCTCTCTCTCTCTCTCTCTCTCTCGTTCTCTCTCTCTCTCTCATCACCCCTCTCTCATCTCTCTCTCTCTATTTCTCACTCTCTCTCTCTCTCTTTCTCTCTCTCCCCTTCTCATCATTTCTCTCTCATCTCTCTCTCTCTCTCTCTTCTCCTCTCTCTCTCCTCTCTCTCTCTCATCACTCTCTCTCTATTTCTCACTCTCTCTCTCACTGTTCTCTTCACTCTCTCTCTCTCCTCGCTCTCCTCTCTCCTTCCTCTCTCTCCTCTCCTCTCTCTCTCTCTCTCTACTCTCTCTCTCCACGCCTCTCTCTACTCTCTCTCGCTCTCGCTCTCTCGAGTGCTCTCTCGCCTCGCTCTTCTCACTCTCTCTTCATACTCTCTCATCTCCCCCCCCCCCTCTCTCTCTCTCCGTCTCTCCTGCTCTTCAGCTCTTCATCTCTCTCCTCTCTCTCTCTCCCTCTCTCCTCCTCTTCTCTCTCTCCCCCCCCCCCCCCCCCCACCCTTTCTCTCTTCCTCGCGGTACTCCTCTCTCTCTCTCTCTCTATTTATCTCAATTTCTCTCTCGATCTCGCTCTCTTTCTATACCTCTCCAACTCTCTCCAACTCTTTTTCTATCCCTTTTACCCACCAACCCAACCCACCGTCTCCCTCCCCCACCCCACCTTCCCCACTCCCCCCCCCCTCCACCCCTCTCCCCCCCCCCCCCCCCCCCCCCCCCCCCCCCGGACGTTCCAGCGGTTGAATAAATAATGTTCTTGGGAAAAATTGCTGGTTATGTAAATGAGGACCATAAGTCTAGTGACAAATAAGACACAGGCGGGAAGAGATCGCGCGGAGGAGGGGTAGGGTGGGGGTGGGGAGGGGGTGGTGGGATGGAGGGAAGGGGAGGGGTGGTGGGATGGAAGGGGAAGGGGGGAGGGGAATAGGAGTGGAGGGATAGACGGAAGGAGGAGGGGGTGGAGGGGAGGGGGATTTGTGGGAAGGAGGGAAGGGGGGAGGAATGGAGGGGAGAGGAAGAAGGGGAGATGGAGGGAAGGGGGAAGGAGGATAGAAGAGGCAAAAGAGGAAGGAAGGAAGATAGGAAAAAGAAAAATTGAGACGCACCAAGAGAGAGAAGAAAGGAAGAGAAGAAATAAATAAGAAGGAAGGAAGGAAAGTAAGATCAGATTTAAGGTAAAGGAAGAAAAAGCAAAAAAAAAAAAAAAAAAAAGCAAAAAAAAAAAAAAAAAAAAAAAAAAAAAAAAAGGGAGATAAGAAGGAAGAAGAGAGGGGGATGATTCAGGGAGAGGAGGAGGGGGGGGGGGAAGGGCGGAAAAAGCCGAGAAAGAGGGGGAGAAAATATTCTCCCTCCGAGGCTTAAAGACAGATGTTGAGCGCCAGGGAAGAGGACCAATTCGTTCTTCAGGGAGAGAGGATGCGTCGAGACGTGTGGGGGTGGGGGGTGGGTGGGTGGGTTAGGTTAGGGTAGGTGGGTGTGTGTTGGGGGGAGTGAGGGTAAGTGGGTAGGTGGGGGGGGTAGGTGGGGAGGGGCGGCCTGGAGGGGGTGGGTTTGTGTGTGTGTGTGTTGTAGATGGGTGTGTGTGTGTGTTTGTTGTGGCTGGGTGGATGTTGTGGCTGGGTGGGTGTGTGTGGGTGTGGGTGTTGGTGTGTGTGTGTGTGTGTGTATTTGTGCGTGTGTGTGTGCGAGAGAAAGAGAGAGAGCATGTTTTCTGTTTGTTTATTTGTTTTGCCTGTGTATGCCTGTGAGGTGGCACTAATAATGTTATGGCATTCACAACAACAACCATATTACCATAACTCACATTAAAACAAAAACAAAAATGCCCTGGAGTTTGTCACAAAAGAAATATAAACAACCTGAAACAAAGAGATAAAAAGATATGAAAAGCTATAAAGATAATAAAACCGAAATGATAGTAATAATTTAACATGTTACCGCCCCAAAAACAGCAACAAAAGAAAACATTACACAATCACAAAACACTAAAACAAATACGTATATTTGTAAAACATAATCAAACCAAAATAATAACAACATGACACGTTAACACCAAAAAAGATAATAATAATAAAAAGAAAAAGATAATATTTTTTTAAATTACGTAACCGTTACGTAACACTAACTGAAGTTTAACAACACGATTAGGGATTCCTCTGCTCTTTAAGGCTCTTCTCACCCCCACTTCCCCCCGCCCCCCTTTCTGTGCGTGAAGGACCCCCACCCCCCTTCCTGTGCGTGAAGGACCCCCCCCCCCCCTTCCTGTGCGTGAAGGATCTCTAGTCAGGAAAAGGAGCGGTACGGACGCCTCTTGCCTGTGACAAGATATATTGAGGAGAGGAGGGAAAGATGGAGATAGGAATGAAGGAGGAGGAGAAGACTATGAGAGAAAAGGATTTGGGGAGAGGAGGCAAGGAGGATGGGTGGGTGTGGGATGAGGAGGATAAAGAAGTAAGAGAAGAAGAGAAAGAGGAGGAGGAAGAAGGAAAGAAAAAGGAGAGGGGGAGGAGGTAAGGAGGATGGGTGGATGTGGGATGAGGAGGATAAAGAAGTAAGAGAAGAAGAGAAAGAGGAGGAGGAAGAGGAAGAGGGAGAGGGAGAGAAAGAGGAGATAAGGGGGAGGGGTGGATGAAGGAAGAGGAAGAGGAAGAAGTAGGAGAAGAAGAGGAAGAGGAGGATGGATGGATGAGAAAGGAGGATAAGGAAAAGGAGGATGAAGAAGTAGGAGAAGAAGAGGAAGAGGAGGAGGGATGGATGTGAGAGGAGGAAGAGGAAGGAAAAAAGGAGGAGGGAAGAAAAAAGGGGGAAGGTTGGAAGTGAGAAGAGGAAGAGGGAAAAAGAGAAGAGGGAAGGGTGGATATGGGACTAGGAAGATGAGGGAACTTAACTCACACTCTCCCACAAACACCCTCCCTCACATCCACCCCCTCGCAAGAACACACATCCCCCTACCCCCACAAACACCCACACAAACACCCACCCACAGCCCCACCCTCCCTCACAAACACCCTCCCCCACAAACACCCCCCACAGCCTCCCCACAAACACACACACCCCACCCACAAACACACCCCATAAACACCCTCCCCCACAAACACCCCCACAGCCACCCCCTCGCTCACAAACCCCCACCCACAAACACCCCCTCCTCCATACCCACAAACCCCCACCCCCACAACCACCCACCCCCACAGCCACACCCTCCCCCACGCAACCCCCACCCCCACAACCACCCACACCCCCACGCAAGCACACACTCCCAGTGTATTAACTCCCAAGAATGAACTCCGCAACCTGAAAGATCCACTGTTAAACGCATACAAGTGCTTCTTCGCCTCTCGGAAATCAAGGACACGGCGAAATCAAGGACACAGGGAAATCAAGGACACGGGGAAATCAAGGACACGGCGAAAGCAAGGACACGGCGAATGAAACGAGAGGAAATACATTATTCATGGGACTCTCGACGGCGGCAGAAGGACCAGGAAATTAGCTCGTACTCTTCGGCTCTTTGCTCGACTTGTGAGGAGGCTGAGAGACGCCGAGGCTTTTCCCGTCGGAGGAGGTACGGGGTCGGGGGGGGGGGCTTGGCTTTTGGTGGTGTTGGTTTTGGTGTTGTTGTGTGTACGTGGGAGGTTTGTGGGGGGGGGGGGGTTGTTTGTGGGAAGGGGTGGCTGGGGGGGGGTTTGTTTGGGGGAAGGTTTGGCTTTTGTGGGTGTTGGTTTTGTTTTGTTTTGTTTATGACGGGGGTTTGTGTGTGGGGGGGGGGGGGGGGGGTTATTGACCGGGTTGTGTGTGGTGGGGGGGGGGGGGTTTGTGGGGAGGAGAGGGTGCTGCGCGTGCGGCTTTTGTTGGTGTTTGTTTTGTTTGTTTATGAGGGGGGTTTGTGGGAGTGTTTGTTTGGAAGTTGCTGTTGGTGTGTGTGTTTTTTTTGTTTGTTTAACGACGGGGGGTTTGTGGAAGGTGTGGTGGGCTGTGGGGGGTGTTGTTTTTTTTTTTTGTTTTACGTGATATTGTGGGGTGTTTTGTTTTATGTTTACGAGGGGGATCTTGTGGGTAGGTTGGCTGTGGGTGTTGTTTGTGGAGAGGAGGCTGTAGAGAGGAGTGGTTTGTCTTGAGAAATGTGGTTTGTTCGACAGTGGTCGGTGGAGTGTTTTTTGTATGTTTTGTCGTTTTGTGGGAGCGGCGTCTGGTAAATAATTGTCCCTGTGAGTGTGCTTGCTGTGAGAGGTTTGCCTGTGGAGAGTGATGTTTGTCGTGTAAAGTGGGGTTTTATCTACGATGGGGCTTGTGGGAGTGCTTTGTCGTAGTGGATGTGTTTGTAGTTCTGTAAGAGAATGTGTCTGTGGGAGGGTGTGTTGTGAGTGGTTGTGTTTGTGGGAGTGTCTGTAAGAGAATGTGTCTGTGGGAGGGGGTGTTGTGTGTGGGTGTTGTTTGTGATTCTGTAAGAGAATGTCGGTGGGAGGTGTGTTTGTTGTGGTTGTTTGGTGAGTGTCTGTAAGAGGAATTGTCTGTGGAAAGACGGGTCTGTAGGGGTTGGGGTTGGGGATGCCTGTATGAGAATGGTGTCTGTGGAAGACTGCTGTGAGTGTTTGTGTGGTTGGGAGGTGCTGGTAAAAGAATTGTCGTGGGCGGGTGGGTCGTGAGTGGATTTTGTTTGTGGGAGTGTCTGTAAGAAATTGGCTGTGAGGGTGTGTCTGTGATGGTGTGTTGGGATCAGTCTGTAAAGGGAATTTGTTGTAGAAGACGTTCTGTTGAGTGATAGGTTGTGGGAGTGTCTGTAAGAGAATGTGTCTGTGGGAAGGTGTGTCTGTAGGAAGACGTGTCTGTGAGAGAGTATGTGCCTGTTGTTGTTTTTGTGTGGTTGTTTGGTTGGTTGTTATTATGAATTTATTTATTTTTAAGTTCGTTTGTTTGTTTGTTGAAATAGGAATCGTATATTGCATTTGTCACCGCTAATGAGAAGGAAAAGCAGTTTTTGCTTTTGTTTGTTGTTTGGTTTAGTGCTTGGGTACTGTGATCAAATCAATCTCTATTATGTGTTTGTTTGTACAAAACATGTAATAATTTTTTTCCGCAGTTTTGGAATTACGAAAACTTATTAGGATAATAAGCGGTTTGTTTCCATCATTTGTTATGTAAGTGAATATAATAAAATTTATGCCCCCCCCCCCCTTAGGAGTAATTCAGAGAAAACTGAATGACAGGAAATTCAATTAATTTTAATTTAGAAGTGAATGAACTATGTAGCGTGTTGCATTTTTTTTTTTGTCTTTGTTTTGGTTTTTTTTTTCCGTGTTCTGTCTTTGTCTCTATTTTTTTTCCCTCTTCCTTTCCTTCTCTTTTCGTCTTTTTGCTCTTTTTTTATAAATTTGATAATTCCATGTATAAAGAGACAAGCAAGATTAAATATGACCTTTAGATAAGAATATAATAGGATCTCAGAAAGATCTTGTATGTTAACTCCTAAGAAGGTAAGAACGTAATCGAAGCTCGTATGTTTATACTCACCCTTACATGTGGGTGATATGTTTGTGGGTGATGGTTGGGTGGTGTGTGGGTGGGTTGGTTGTTGTGTGTGTGTGTGTGTGTGTGTGTGGGCGGGTTGGTGGGTGGTGGGTTGTGGTTGTGTTGTGTGTGTGGGTGGTTTGTGTGTGTTGTTGTTGTTGTTTTTTTGCATTTTGTGTGTGTATGTGTATGTGTGTGTGTTTGCATTTTGTGTGTGTGTGTGTGTGTGTGAATGGGCGTGTGTGTGTGTGTTTTGTTAAGTACATAGTTGTTTAAATAAAAAAATGCGAGGTTGATAGTGATAGATGGGGATTCCATCCAAAACTACAAAATAAAAAGATACAGACAGCCCTGTATCTTTTTGTTGTTGTTGTTCTTGTTCTTGTTTTCTTTTTCAGTGTCTTTTCATTTTGTTTTTGCTTTAGATTTTTTTTTTTTTTTTGGGGGGGAGGGGGCAATTTTTTTCAATGTTTTTTGTCGCGTGTTATTTTCTTTATCTTTAAATTGTCCGTTTAAAATAGATAAACTATTTAGACACAAACTACATAGAGTTTTCTTTTTCTTTTCCAAAGGATTTTCTCTCAGTTACGTTTCGTTATAAGGAGTTGCCATTGCAAGTGGCCACGTGACGTGCAATTTGAGCAAAACGCATTAGAGAATGACAAATGATTAGGCAAAACGCGCTGCAATCACAAAGTTGCTGTCAAAATAAATAAGGGTCTTTAGTTGTTGTTATTTGGCATTGTTTTTTTTGCGGTTCTTGGTGCAGTTATTGTTGAGTCTGGTCCGTCATTCCTTTCTCGATCGTTATTGTTTATTAGTTGGTGGTGTTGTTTAGTGTCATGAATGGTGTGTTGTTATTTGTTTTTATGTTGTTGTTTCTTTATAACTATTTATAAAAATCAGCGGCGATTATCAGTCCTGCCAAATCTAATATATATATATATATATTATATATTTATATTATAATTATAGATATAGATATATATATATAGAGATATAATATATATTTATATAAAACACACACAACAAAACACAACACCCACATCACACTTACACCCACCCCACATCACACACAACACACACACATTTAATATATTTATATATATATCTATTGATATATATATATAGATATAGATATATAAAAATATAGTTCTATATACAGAGAGAGAGAGAGAGATATTGACAGATCGCTAAAACATGCAGATAGACAGACAGCAGAGGAGACAGACAGACACAAAAACAGCTTGGCAGACAAACAGATGAACCTACAAACAGACCAACATGAAGAAGCAAAAACAGATAGACAGACAGTTACAGTCAAACTGGACCAAGTAATATTATTGGCTATCGCCACAATTCTCAGTCCTTTGAGCCTTTAGATATTCTTATTAATTTTTTTTATCATGTTGTTTTTTTTTTTTTTTTTTTTTTTTTTTTGTTTTTTTTGTCGGTTTGCTATAATCAAAATTCTGATTTTATTTCCTTTATTTGAAGTCATCTTTTTTATCTGCATCTATCTACTTTTCTCCTTTTTTCCATTATCTATCTATTTTCTTTCTATATTTTCCTATCATATGTCACACACACTTTTTATCATCATTATTCTCTCATTATTCATTATTATTTTATCATCTATAGCAAATCAAACACTCCTTTATCTAATCTTAGACATATTAGTGCGTTCTAACCATGGTTTTTTGTCAATCGATAAATTCCCTTTTTATTATTATCCTTTTTTATACAAATATATAAATCGTGGAATTTTACTTAAATTAGATTTTGATTAACTTTTTTTTTTCTTTGATTCGAACGTTCAAAATAATTGTTGATTAGCATTCTAATCATCCAGAAATTTTGTATTGGGAAATGTACTAATCTTTGTGGAATGATCGATTGAGTGAGTGAGTCTTCCTGGAATTAATGATTAGAAGAGGTATCAAATTTCTTGAAATTGATGATTGGGACAGGTGCTAATCTTTCTAGAATTTAATAATTAGAAGAATGAGAATTCTTGAAATTGATGATTGGGAGAGGTGCTAATCTTTCTAGAATTTAATGATTAGAAGAGGAATGAGAATTCTTGAAATTGATGATTGGGAGAGGTGCTAATGCTTTTCGAGAATTGAAGGAGTGAAGAGTACAATATGTCTGTAATTGATGATTGGGACAGGTGCTATATCTTCTAAGAGTGTAATTATGAGAAAGGTATAGATTGCCGGTAATTGATATTGGGAGAGGTGAAAGTCTTTCTAGATGTTTGAAGTAGAAACAAGGATCAATTGCTTTAATGGTGATGGAGAGGTTCTAATCTGTTCGCTAGGAGGGTAATTATTAGAGAGGAATAGATTTCCTGGTAGTGAGGGATTGGGAAGAGGGGCTACTAATCTGTCTTAGAATTTAAGGAGTAGAACAAGTATCAAATTTCTTCTTGAAATTGATTGATGGGGAGAGGTTCTAATCTTTGCTAGATTGGAAATTATTAGAAAGAGGAATGGATTGCCGATTGATGATTGG
>NW_028234436.1:23754949-23762449 GCF_977035675.1 Penaeus japonicus
CTTTCCATCTCTCCATCTCTCTCTCTCACTACACACAATACCCCTTCTTCTAACGCCTCTCCTCTCTCCCTCTTCTCTTCTTCATCATCATCACACCCTTCCCTTTTCCTCCCTCTCCCCTCCTCGTCAACCCCTTTCTTCCCTCTCCCCTTCTCTCTCTTCCCAATCTCTCCTTCCCTCACCCAACCCCCATGCTCCGACCTCCCCCTTTCTAATCCCTCTCCTTGTCATCCTCCTACCCATCCAGCCATCCTTCCACCCACCCCTACACCCTCCCACGCCTCCCCCTCCGCTCCCTGTCTGCCCTCACTCTCACGCTTCCCACTCTCACCTCCTCTAGTTCCTCTCCCTCTCCTCACCCTCTCCGTCCACCCTTGCCTCGCACCCTCCTCTCCCTCCGCCTCTCTCCCCTTTCTCCATCTCTCTTCCCTCTCGTCCCCCACACCCTCCCGGCACCACCTACCCTCTCTCCCACTCTGTCCCTCCTCCTGCTCCTCTGCCACTTCCTTTCTCCTCTCTCCCTCTCGCTTTCCCTATCCTCTCCCTCTCCCCTCTCCCTCTCCTTCTCCCTCTCCCTCCCTCTCCCTTACTCACACACAAACACACACGCGCACACGCCCAATCTGAGTGACACAGCGGGAGAGCTGAAGAGGCAGCGTTGCGTGAAGATATGCTTGTATGTTCTGTGTTGCAACTTAGGAATTCAAACGCGTGTCTGCAAGATGTTGAAATTCGTGTCTTTTTTTCTTTTTTTTTTTTGTCTTTTTTTTCTTTCTTTTTTTGGGTGGGGGGTGGGGGGTGGGAGTAGGATAAAGGGGTTGATTATTTTGTGATGTTTTGATTAGCATGAGGGTTGTGATATGACGGTGATGATGTTTGTTTTCTTTGTTATTATCATTGTTATTACTCGTGTTGTTATATGATAATGAGAGAGACAGAGAGAGAGAGAGAGAATGAGAGAGAGAAAGAGAGAGAGAGAGAAAGAGAGAGAGAGAGAAAGAAAGAGGAAGAGAGAGAAAGAGGAAGGGAAAGAAAGAGGAAGGGAAAGAAAGAGAAAGAGAGAGAGAAAAAAAAATAAAGAAAGAGAAAAAGAAATAAAGAGAGAGAGAGAACTAAAAGAAAGAGAAAGAAAAAAAACGAGTTTGTGTATACGTGCGTGTTTGTTTGTGTGTGTGTGTCTCAGACCCCTACTTGCAATGCAGCTCACGCACTACAAACGGACACATCAGTCATGCAAACGTTATCAAGCAGCGCCTGACCGGAGGCGACAAGGCAAGCAGGCAGAAACGATGCTTGCTTGTTCGCTGTGCTTCCGCCGTTTTTGATGTTGCTTTTGCTGTTGCTATAAGGATGTGAAAAGCACGAAGTACCTGTTGTGCCCTCGCCGTTGTGGTTATGATTGTTGTAGTCGTGGTTATAATTGTTGTAGTTGTGGTTAGAATTGTTGTGGTTGTGGTTAGAATTGATATTGTGGTTAAAATTATCGCCCTAAATATACTTCATTTTTTGCTATAGGAATCTCAAAAAATCCCCAAGAACTTGCTGGTTGTACTAATTATCAACATTGTTATTGTTGAAAGTGTCCTCACTGGCGCTAGGTTACGGTCGTGTTGCGGTCACTTGCAACCAACACGGAATTTCTAAAGCACTAGATGTTGACAATCGCTCGGGGAGGAGGGGACAAGGGGGGGTGGGGGGATCGGTAGGACACGGAGGAGGAGGAGGGGGGTGGGGGGGTCGCTAGGACACGGAGCTTTCGTTGACGTGATTTGAAAGTCATGTCAATGCCGTGAATATATCTCTCGGTTACTGAGGACCTGGTGTTGGTTTCGCCTGGGAGGAGATTTGGCACTGAAGTGAGATATGTGGGATACGTGTGTGGTCTGGAGTTATTTGGATTTATTGCTGTTGTTGTTGTTGTTATTATTGTTATTCTTTTACTATTATTAATGTCTTGTGTGTGTCAATTTTATTATTATTTTTATTACTGTTGTTGTTATTATTATTACTTGCTATCTTTATTATTATCCTTATCATTGTTATTATTAGTACTATTAATAATATTGCTCTCTCTCCCTCCCCCACACACTCTCTCCCTCTATCGCTCTCTCTCTATATCTATCTATCTATCTATCTATCTCTATCTATCTATCTATCTATCTATCTATCTATCTCTTTCTCTCTCACTCTATCTCTCTATCTATCTATCTATCTATGTATCTCTCTCTATCTATCTATCTATCTATCTGTCTCCCTCTATCTATCTATCTATCTATCTATGTATCTCTCTCTATCTATCTGTCAATCTCTCTCTCTCTCTCTCTCTCTCATAGCATTTCTTCCTCCTCCTCCACCTCTCTATCTATCTATCTATCTCTATCTCTATCTTTATCTCTCTCTCTATCTATCTATCTATCTATCTCTATCTCTATCTCTATATCTCTATCTATCTCTATCTCTCTCTCTCTCTCTCTCTCTCTCTCTCTCTCTCTCTCTCTCTCTCTCTCTCTCTCTCTCTCTCTCTCTCTCTCTCTCTCTCTCTCTCTCCTCCCTCTCTATCTATCTATCTATCTATCTATCTATCTATCTATCCATGTATCTCTCTCGATCTCTCTCTATCTCTATATCTCTATCTATCTCTCTCTCTCTCCTTCTCTCCTCCTCTCTCTCTCTCTCCTCCTCTCTATCTATCTATCTATCCATCCATCTATCTACTGTGGCCACTCTCCCTTCAGCCAGTGCATGGATAAAACACATTTAGCGCTAACATGTCATGCGGAAGTTCCGTCATGAAGTCATGAAGACCTGAGCTTTCCAGGAAGTTAACAAAGAGGAATGAGAGGGCTGGGCCCGGTCATTCACACTGCATGAATTATGGGACACTGTGCATGATCGTTTTGTGTGTCCGCGTGTGTTTGTTTGTGTGTGTGTGTGTGTGTGTGTGTGTGTGTGTGTGTATGATTGGAAGTTTGGGTGTGTATCTGCTTGTATGTTGGTATGTTGTGGGTTGATACGTGAGTTTTTATGTAGGGTTTATGGGTATATGCACACACACACACACACACACACACACACACACACACACATATATATATATATGTATATGTATATATATGTATATATACATATATATATATATATACATATATACATATATATATATATATAATATATATATATATATATCTATATGTATATATATATATATATATATATATATATAGATGTGTGTGTGTGGGGGGGGGTGGGGTGGGGGTGGGGGGGGGGGGGATGTACATATATATATGTAGACATCACGTTCCCAGCATTTACACATGAAGTTTATTGCCATATAACATAGCAGTTAACGTGTTTCCTTGATTTTAATGTGAAACCTCACAAACAATATCTTTTAATTTCATTCATATATAATACATGAAATGGCTTTTCAGTTGTGGAAACATATTATTAGCTCTCTATCTCTCTCTCTCTCTATCTATCTAACTCTCCTTTTCTCTCTCTGTCTTCTCCTTTCTATCTCTCTCCTTATCTCTCTCTTTCTCCTCCATTCTCTCTCTCTCTCTCTCTCTCTCTCTCTCTCTCTCTCTCTCTCTCTCTCTCTCTCTCTCTCTCTCTCTCTCTCTCTCTTTCTCTCTCTCTCTCTCCTCTCTCTCTCTCTATCTATCTATCTATCTATCTATCTCTCTCTCTCTCTCTCTCTCTCTCTCTCTCTCTCTCTCTCTCTCTCTCTCTCTCTCTCTCTCTCTCTCTCTCTCTCTATCTATCTATCTCTATCTCTATCTATCTCTTTCTCTCTCTCTTTATCTTTTTCTTTTTCTCTATCTCTTTTTCTTTCTTTTATGTCTCTCGTTCTTTCTCTCTTTCATTTTCTATCGCTCTCTTTCTCTCTTTATCTTGTTATTTCTCTCCACCCTACTCACCTGTCCCCACCCGTCTTTCATCTCTCCATCTCACTCCCTCTCCCCATCTTCTCCCTTTCTCTCCATTCCCAATCATCATCCTCTTCACCTCTCCTTACCTTCCACTCTCTCTCTCAACCTTACCCCCTCTCCCCACTCTCTTTCCCTCTCCACTCCCTCTTCTTACCTTCTTCACCTCTGCCCTCCTCCCCCCCCCCCCCTCATACCCCTCTCCCCCAATTATCTCTCCTCTCCTCCCCCTCTTCTCACCCTCTTCACCTCACCCTACCCTCCATCCTCTCTCCCCACCTTACCTCCTCTCCCCACCTCATCCCCCCATCCTTACCTCATCCACCACCCCTTCCTCTCTTTACTTCTCCCTTCCATCACACCTCTCCTCATCCTTATTTCATCTCCGCTCCCCTCTCCTCACCCTCATCCCCTCTCCTCACCTCCCCTCATCCCCACCTTATCCCCCTAACCACCCCACTCCTCATCACCACCTTATCTCCCTCCCCTCCCCACTCTCTTTACCTCTCCCCTTCACCCGACCCTCTCTTCCCACCCCCTCTCCTCCTCACCCTCTTCCCTGCTCCTTACCTCCCCTCATCCCCACCTTATCTCCCTCCTCTCCCCACTCTCTTTACCTCTCCCCTCTCCTCATCTCCCCTCATCCCCACCTTATCTCCCTCCCCTCCCCACTCTCTTTACCTCTCCCCTTCACCCGACCTCCTCTCCTCTCTCCACCCCCTCTCCTCACCCTCTCCCCTTTCCTCCCCACTCCTAATCCCCACCTCACCCCCCTCCCCTCCCCACTCTCTTTACCTCTCCCCTTTACCCAACCCCCTCTCCTCCCCACTCCTCATCCCCACCTTATCTCCCACCCCTCCCCACTCTCTTTACCTCTCCTCACCCTCTTCCCTGCTCCTCCCCACTCCTCATCCCCACCTCACCCCCACCCCTCCCCACTCTCTTTACCTCTCCCCTCCACCCGACCCTCTCTCTCCACCCACTCTCCTCACCCTCTCCCCTCTCCTCCCCACACCTCATCCCCACCTCATCCCCCTCCCCTCCCCACTCTCTTTACCTCTCCCCTTCACCCGACCCCCTCTCCCCACTCTCCTTTCCTCACTCTATTATTCTAACCCATGAGGTCACACGCGTTCTGTGAAATAAGCAGACTTCCTTTGTGCTGCTTTTTTGGGGGAAGTAGAGGGAATGCCTTTTGCAATTGCTATTTCCCCCTTCAGTTTTCTTCGTCTTTTTCTTCTTTAAAAGAGAGGAAAGGAGGGTGGAATGAAAGGGATGATGATGTGTGTGTGCATATATATGTGTGTGTGTATGTGTGTGTATATGTATGTATGTATGTATGTATGTATATATATATATATGTATATATATATATATATATATATATATATATATACATGTATATAGGGAGGGTATATATATATATAGTATATATATACAGGTTCGCGTATGGAGGTAGTGACATTATATATATATATATATATATATATATATATATGTATATATATATGTATATTATATATATATATATATATATATATATTATATATATATATATATATATATACATATATATATACATATATATATATATATATGTATATATATATATATGTTATATATATATAATATATATATATATATATATAGAGAGAGAGAGAGAGAGAGAGAGAGAGAGAGAGAGAGAGAGAGAGAGAGAGAGAGAGAGGGAAGAGAGAGAAGAGAGAGAGAGAGAGGGAGAGAGAGAGAGAGAAGAGAGAGAGAGGGAGAGAGAGAGAGAGAGAGAGAGAGAGAGAGAGAGAGAGAGAGAGAGAGAGAGAGGAGAGAGAGAGAGACTTTTTTTTTTACTTTGCTCGCTCGCGCTCTGAGCGCTCTCTCCTCCTCTCGCTCGCTCTCGATCTGCTCTCTATATCGCGCTCCGTATTAAATTATTCCAGAATACGAGTTTATTGAGACAAGTGTTATTACTACGTACATCTCAAAAGGATGAGGTAACATAGGTTATCCTCACCCCAATCTTAGTCCCTCTTTGGGCTCACATATATTTTACAAGACCTTACAGCTATGTCAACATGCTGAAATATATACAGAACAAAAGACGGGTCAATCACAAGCATACACAGTTAAATGTTTACATATCAGGAGAACGATATAACAGTATGGATTATCACCCTCAGCATGTTAAGTCCTCTCCTGAGGTCACATGATTACATACTTGAAATATGTGACGCACATGTATGTTAATAAAACATATGTATGTTCCTGGAGGAAAGAATTTATCAGAAAGTCAAGAAATATGTTTGTATTTAACAGGATGATGTATCATAAATGAGAGAGAGAGAGAGTGAGAGAGAGAAAGAAAGAGAGAGAGAGAATGATAGAGAGAGAGAGAATGATAGAGAGAGAATCGGACAAACAGACAAAGACAAACACAGACAAACAGACAAAGAAACAGAACACATAAACCTAAATCCACATACAGATACAGCAATCAAACAAACAAACAAACAAACAAACCCGCACACAGGCAGAGAGAGAGAGAGAGAGAGAGACAGAGAAAAGAATACAAAAACAAAACAAAACAAAAATAAGAATACAAAAACAGAATTTTATCACAATTCTCCCACAGATTCAGCCCAGGCAACAGGTGAGACCTTGCATGAATGGGATGATGAATTTGCATGATGGGATGTTTATGCATGTTCATGCAAATGTCTCTCATGACCTCTGCTTGCGTGAAATGATTATTAATGAAGATGATTATCAGCATATTGATTATGATGGTCATGGTTTTGTTAATGCTATTTCCTTTGTCATCATCATCATTATTACCATCATCATCACTGTCGTTTTCATTATTATTGTTACTATCATTATCATCTTTATCACAATTATCCTTATTTTCATTATCATTATTACTTTGTCACTAATACCATAATCGTTAGTATCTTCATTATCAACATTTCCGTTGTCGTAATCTTTATTATTATAATTATCATTATCGTTATTGATATTACAAAGTGTAATCGAAAGACCTTTTATCGTAATTGATTCTAAGAGATTGTAACTGTTATTATCATTTGAAGTGCCTGTCATTTCCTGCTCTCTTTCTCTCTTTCTCTCTTTTATCTCTCTTTCTCTCTCTCTCGGTCTCTTTTTCTTTCTCTCTTTTATCTCTCTTCCTTTCTCTCTCTCTCGGTCTTTTTCTCTTTATCTTTTTTTCTCTATCTTTCGCTCTCTCTCTCTCTCTCTCTCTCTCTCTCTCTCTCTCTCTCTCTCTCTCTCTCTCATTCTCTCTTCTCTTCTCCTCTCTCTCATACATCTCTCCATCTCCTCTCTCACACTTCTCTCTCTCTCTCTCTTCTCTCTCTCTCTCTCTCCTCTCTCTCTCTCTCTCTCCCGCGCGCTCGGCTCTCTTCTCTTTCCCCCACACACTATCTATCTATCTTCTAATCCCCTATCTCCTCCTTTTTCCTCACTTTATTATAATATTATAATATTAAAAATTCATTATCCCTTCTTTCATTCCTTTCTCTTCCTCCATCCCTCCTCCTCCTCCCTTCTCCCTCTC
>NW_028234436.1:23767449-23777951 GCF_977035675.1 Penaeus japonicus
CCCACACCCTTCCCCTCTATTATTACCCATGGCATCCGGTTCCTGACATACGCCGACCCGCCCATCCAGCCCATGTAGCACGCACCTCACACTCTCCACGCACCTCATGCGCACCCTAACGCATCAGATACGCACCCATATACTCTATAACGCACTCTTACGCACCACAACGCACCCTGCATACGGTATTCACCCTTCGCAAACACTGCAGAACTGTGCAACTCACGCACTCTACTCGCCTTATAAACCCTAACCTAGCTTCACGCACCCTACCCACCCTTCGTACTCTATGCACGCACTCAGCCTACCCATCCAGAATACATCCAAAAACCAAAACCAAAAAAACAAAAACCAAAAACCAAACAACCAAAAAAAATCCAAAAAAAAAAAAAAATATACAAATAAAAAAAATCAATAAAAAAAAAAACCAAAAAAATCCCCAAAAAATCCAAAAAATAAAAAAAATAAACAAATAAAAAAAAACAAAAAAAAAACCAAAAAAAACAAAAAAAAAACCCAAAAATCCAAAAAAACCAAAAAAACAACAAAAAAAAAAAAGCCAAAACCAACCAAAAAAAAAAACCAAAAAAAATCCAAACTAGCCAACCCAACCCACGCACTCTACGCACACCTACGCACTCTATTCACACCCACGCACTCTACGCACACCTACGCACTCTATTCACACCCACGCACTCTACGCACACCTACGCACTCTATTCACACCCACGCACTCTACACACACCTACGCATTCTACACATCCCTACGCACTATACACACACTTCGCACTCTACACACCCCTACTCACTCTACGCACCCCTACGCACTCTACACACACCTACGCACTATACACACACCCTTCTCACTATACACACACCCTTCGCACTATACACACACCCTTCGCACTATACACACCCCTACATACTCTTCACACACCTACGCACTATACACACCCTGAGAAATACACGCACCCCTATACACTATACACACACCTACGCACTCTTCACGCCCACTCAATCCGTTCAAACGAACTTATCTTACTCACTACTCCCCTGTCAATCATAATGGATCAAAGAACGGATTACTTTGTGTTTCTGTAAAGATGGAAATACCTTTAGAATGTAGAATCAACATTATGCAATTGCTTGTATGATGTTGCAGTGTTGTTGTTGTTGTTGTTGTTGTTGTTGTTGTTGTTGTTGTTGTTGTTGTTGTTGTTGTTGTTGTTGTTGTTGTTGTTGTTGTTGCTGTGGCTCTTGGAGTTGTTGTTATTGTCAATCTGTAAATAATACGCAAACACAGATATTCACTTATATACGAATAGGTAGATCGATTGATAGATAGGTAGATAGATATATGTGTGTGTGTTCGTTTGTGATAGAGAGAGATAGATAGATAGAGAGAGAGAGAGAGAGAGAGAGAGAGAGAGAGAGAGAGAGAGAGAAGAGACAGGCAGAGAGAGAGAGAGAGGCGAGGCAGACACAGAGAGAGAGAGGCAGACAGAGAGAGAGAGAGAGAGAAACAGTCGGACGAACTGAGTAAAAAGAAAAAAAAGACACATTATCTATCTATTCCTATGTCCATCTGTCTATCAAACTTGACTTGTATCATAACAATCATAACTCATAAACTCATAATCTCATATCGATCATAAATCACAACCTTATAACGATCATATCTCATAACTCATAACGATAATAAATCATAGCCTCATAACATAACACATAACCTTATAACTTATAACACATAACCTCATAACAAGATAACTCATAACACAAAACCTCATAACTCATAACACAAAACCTCATAACACATAACACATAACCTCATGACTCATAACACATAACCTCATAATGATCATAACTTGTATCATAACATTCTTTGACCAATCATAATCCGATAATCCTTTCAAAGTTATCATCGTGTCACAGTCTCTTCAACATATGTTGTTATATTCCGGTATATAGCAACATATGTTGTTGTATCTTAATCCATTTGATCATATATAAACATAGAATGTGTTCTGCTTTGCATATATGTTTTCATAAGATTGTTGATTGCATATTGATATCATTGCATGTATTATCAACACCTTTATCATATTTGTTGTTGTTGTCATCCTTATATATATTATAATTATTGTTATTGTTAATCTCATCATTATCATCATAATTAATTTCTTGTTTTTCATTATTATCATCAAGATTAATTCTGTATTATTACTATTACTGCGAATCTGTTACCTTTTATTTTGTTGTTGTTATTTCTATGATTGTTATTATGTAATCATGTATAAAATAAACAGTATCAAATTCTATATAAAATCCTAATTTCTTTAATGCTAAACGTGCAAATGACTAAAAAAGATAAATAGATAAAATAAATAAATACGCGACTCGCCTACACAAAACGCTCTACAATTCATTTCAAAGTAAAATCAAAGTAAAGAAACTGTTTGGAGGACTTAACTTTCCCCCCCTCCCTCTCCCTCTCCCCCTCCCTCTCTCTCCCTCTCCCCCTCTTCCCCTCCCCCTCTCTCCCTCCCCCTCTCGCTCCCTCTCTCCCCCTCTTCCCCCCTACCTCTCTCCCTCCCCCTCCCCCTCTCCCCCTCCCCTTCCCCCCCCCTCCCTCTCTTCCCCTCCCCCTCCCCTCTCTCCCTCCCCCTCTCTCCCTCCCCCTCCACCGATATGCTGATTGACAGCCAGAAGAGGAAAAGCGAATGAAGGAATGAATAATTTGTAACTCAGATTTCGATGTCTCTCTCTCTTTCTCTCTTTCTCTCTCTCTCTTTTCTCTCTCTCATTCAATCTCTCTCATTCAATCTCTCTCTCTCTTTCTCTCATTCAATCTCTCTCTCTCTATCTATCTATCTATCTCTATCTATCTATCTATCTATTTTCTCTCTCTCTCTCTCTCTCTCTTTCTCTCTCTCTCTCTCTCTCTCTCTCTCTCTCTCTCTCTCTCTCTCTCTATCTCTAGCTCTCTTTCTCTCAGTTTCTCTCACTCTCTCTCTCTCTTTCTCTCTCTCTCTCTCTCTCTCTCTCTCTCTCTCTCTCTCTCTCTCTCATACCATGACTCATCTCTCCTCTCTCTCGTCTCTCTCACCCCACCACCTCTCTACTATCTCTCCTCTCTCTCTGCTTCTCTATCTCGAGTCTTCTCTCTCTCGACCTCTCAGTCTCTCTCTTTCTCTCTTCTCTCTTTCTCCTCCCTCTCTCTCTTGCTCTCGTCTCTCTCTCTCTCCCTCTCTCTCGTCACTCTCTCTCTCTCTCTCTTCGCTGCTCTCTCTCTCTCTCCTCACATCTCTCTCGGACGTCTCTCTCTCAGTCTCACTCTCTCTCGCTCTCTATACTCTCTTCGGGCTCTCTCTCTCTCTCTCATCTCTAGCACCGGCTCGCTCTCGGTCGGTCTTCATCTCCTCTCCTCGGGCTCGCTCTCTCTCTCTCGTCTCTCTCTCTGCGGCTCTCACTCTCTCTCTGCCTCTCATCACTCGTCTCTCTCTCTCAACTCACTCTCTCGTCTATTTCTCTATGAGTCCTCGAGTTCTGCTCCGCCGCTCTCCTTCTCGCCCTCTCGGTCTGCTCGTCCCTCTCTTCTAAGCAAATGCTCCATACTGATGGGTGCCATATGTGTAGCGTCAGGTTCAGATTGATATCGGTGTGAGAGCGATCCTGATTAATTGTGTCTAAGCAGGTTAACCATTTAATTGATTGGCGAATCTTTCTTTTGCTCTTTTTTTTCAAATCCGAGTCAATTCGAAGCAAATTGCTCGATGTTGATAAGAAGTTGCAACATTGATGATTGCACGGACATATGGCCGGATTGGAATGATTGGTGGGGGCGTAAGAGAGAATGGGATGGTTGCTTTTGCAAGAGGGTAAGCCTATCAGTGTGCGGGTTCATGCAATTGAGCGATTGCATGGCGGGGAATGACTTGAGTGAAAAAATGTAATCGTCATGATTTTTTTTCTTATGAAGGACAGACAAAAACACATGCGTACACATAAACAGGCACAAAGACACACACACACACGTACATATAGACAAAAACACACACACACATGAACACAGACAAACACACACACACATGAACACAGACAAACACACACACATGCACATGAAACACAGGCGCAGCACACAGCACACACGATGAACACAGACCAAACAACACACACATGACAAAACGACACACACACATGAACACAGTACAAACACACC
The DNA here is from genome assembly GCF_977035675.1 of Penaeus japonicus. NCBI lineage: Eukaryota > Metazoa > Arthropoda > Malacostraca > Decapoda > Penaeidae > Penaeus > Penaeus japonicus. Next base: position 23,771,669 of record NW_028234436.1, read on the forward strand.
ACACGGACATGTCAACATCAGGACAAACACAGAGCATACAGCACAGTGAACACAGACAACACACACACACACATGAAGCAGCCGACAAACACACACAGCACATGAACACGGACAAACGAACAGCTACAACAGACAAACACACACGACACAAACACACACACACACGCGGGACAAACACACACACACACGCACAGCATCTCACACACAAACAGTAGACAAATCGCGAGCACAGGGGCGGGAGTGAGGAGTAACACACGCACTACAAACAAACTCAGCGCAACAGGACCGCAGCAGGCACAAAGCAAACAGCGACACAAAGACAAACGCAAAACAAGGCACACAGGCACAGCAGACAAGACACAGCACACGATACAAACGATGACACGCACTCAGTTTTAAAATTGCCCAGCGCCAGGATACGGAATGAATGACATCCGCAATCATTGTCAAAGTGTTCATGCTAATCATTAAATTTGGTGTTATATAGTTGTGATTAATCTGTGACTCGAGGCCTACCTTGGACCCACATGGTGCTGGGTATCCTTGTGGGATTAAAGTATGAGGCTGGAAGTGCACTGTGGAATACAAACCATTTTGGGTTCTGTTGCAAGCCGTTTGTTGTTTTTGTTTTATGATGGGGAGATGTTTGTGTTTGTTTGTGTTTGTGTGTGTGTGATTTTTTTTTTTTTTTTCTTCTTCGTTCTGGGGATGGGTTGGTAAGTAGGGAGGGAGGGAGGGAGGTGGGTAGATAGGCAGATAGTTAGGTTGGTTGGTAAATAACTGAAGCGAGAATATATAATAGTAGTTGTGTGGTTTATGCACGCAGTATATACATATGCGATATATATAGTAATATATATATATGCTATATATATATATATATATATATATATAATGTCGTATACGGGAGACGGTGCATATAATATAGTATGCGGATATATATATATTTATAAGTAATTATAGTATATCGTGAGTAATATAGTATAATATATAAAGCCTAAGGCGACACGCGTGTTCATGAGTAGCACATCCATTTGAGTAGACTATCCATTCAAATGATGAGATCGAATGTATACGTATCTTCTGAAATTGTATGTGTGTCACCGTAGAGATGTGGTTCCCTTGTCTGGCATATTTATGTTTATTACGCAAGAGCGAGATAACCGTATATTTCAATAAACATTATAGTACGCTTTGCAATTAAGTTCATGCACCAATACGCGTGTGTGTGCGTGTGGTTCATTTGCATATTGATGTACCAGATGACAATTATTCAGGACATGCAATTGAATCACATACTTCCCTCCACCCCCCCCCGGGCCCAAGCCTCCTCCGGCGCTCCGCCGCTCACTATTACGAGCGACATAGCGTTAAATCGTGTGTCCATACGCCTTTTTCCATGCCCCCGCGCTACCCCCCCTCCTCCTCTTCCCGTGACCCCTCCTCCCTCCCCACCCCCCTCCCTACCCCCACCTCCCCAAAGTCCATGACCAATCTCTAAATTGCAACAACTGTCATGCAAACTATTGGTGCCTGACAATTACCCTCAATCGCTCTTCATGATACGGGGTATGGTTCACAGTAACAAAAGATACTTCTGCATGACAGGAATGGACCATTAAAAAGGTAAATGAATTGATACAATTAATGAATGAATAGATAGATGAATGAACGCATGTGTGTGTGTGTGTGTAAACATTTATTCATTTATAAACTATTTATTCGTTTTTTGTTTTTTTCTCATACTGATTATGATGATTATTGTTGTTGTTGTAGTATTGTTATAGTTGTAGTTCATGCTGTCGTTGTTGTATTTGTAGTTGAACTTCCTGTTGTTCTTGTTATTGTTATTGTTTTGTTATTGTAGTTGTTGGAGAGGAGGAAGAGGCTACCATTGTTGTTGTTTTTGTTGTGATTGTTGTTATCACCGATGCTCCTACAGCTGTTATAACCTGTTGTCGTAATACCGGTTGTAATACATCCCCCATCCCCTACCCCCCACCATCCCCCGCCCCCCGCCCACCGCCCAACGTGACACCTATGGCGAAAGCCGGAATGAGTGCCTCGCCCCCGGAAGTTGGCCCGGTAATGTCATGGAGTTACGGGGACTTCCTGTTGTTACGGAGCTGTTAGTTAGGACACCACACTCCCCCCCTTCTCTTTCCTTTCCTCTCTCTTCCCCCCCCTCTCTCTTTCCTCTCTCTTCCCCTCCTTTTCCCTCCGATCCCCTCGCTCGCTAGTCCTCTCTTTCTCTCTCTCTTTCTTTCTCTCTATCTCTCTGTCTCTCTCTATCTATCTATTTATCTATCTATCTCTACCACTCTCTCTCTTTCTCTCTCTCTCTCTCTCTTTCTCTCTCACTCTTGATTTCTCTCTTGATTTCTCTCTCTCTCTCTCTCTCTCTCTCTCTCTCTCTCTCTCTCAGTCACCTCTCTCTCTATTCTCTCTCCTCTCTCTCTCTCAAGCTCTCTCGGTCTCTTCTCAGCTCTCTCTCTCTCTTCCTCTCTCTGCTTTGGCTCTTTCTCTGCTCCGTGTGTCTCGGACTCTCATATCAGCTCCTTCCTTTTCCTCTAACATCATCGCCTCTAAGGTCCTCATCCTTCCCCCCGTTCCCCCCCCTTAATCCGCTCAACTCCTCTCTCCCCTTTCCCCCCCTTACCTCCCTCCCTCTCCTCCATTCCTCCCTCTATCTATTTCTTCCCTCCTTCCCTCCCTCCCTCCCTCCCTCCCTCCCTCCCTCCCTCCCTCCCTCCCTCCCTCCTGACGTCTTGTGCAAAGCCACTAGCTATAACAGAGAGATCAATTTTGGTACAAGATCTTTTTGGTACTAGATCTATTTGGTACAAAATCTACTTGGTACAAAATCTATTTGGTACAAAATCTATTTGGTACAAAATCTATTTGGTACAAGATCTATTTGGTACAAGATCTATTTGGTACAAAATCTATTTGGTACAAGATCTATTTGGTACAAAATCTATTTGGTACAAAATCTATTTGGTACAAGATCTATTTGGTACAAGATCTATTTGGTACAAAATCTATTTGGTACAAGATCAATTTTGGTACAAGATCTATTTGTACCAAAATTTCTATTTGTACAAGATCCATATTTGGTACAAAATCTAAGAATGTATTGGTAGCAAATATTAAATCTATTTGGTACAAGATCTATTTGGTACAAGATCTATTTGGTACAAAATCTATTTGGTACAAGATCAATTTTGGTACAAGATCTATCCGGCTACTGATTCAGAAATACTGGCTTCATCTTCAACAATGTCAGCGAACTCATCTGTCTTAAAAATCCATTGATTAATACCAAATGTTTCGGGACAGAATTTTATGAGTCAGCCACATCATCGCCATTTATAAGACTATCACCAGATTCCTCATCATAAGTTGCAACTATACTGCGTGGTTCCTTGTGTCTGGTTCTGAAGAATGTTGCTGGTTCTGTACTATGGCCTTTGAAATAAAAATGCAATTCATAACTGGTGTTATTAATATGACTCAACAATTTTATTTAACTAATCCTCCACCCTTATTTTTTTTTCTTTTTTTTTCTTCTTTTTCTTTTTTTTACCATAAATGGGCAGCTCAGTAAAATTTTTGAACATTCAAGAGCTTAGCATCATATCATATAAACATCATATCTCAAACACAGTTCCTATTCACACATCTCTTCAACAACTAAATGTCCAGAAGAGATATAATAAAATAAAAATATATGATAACTTGTCTATATCATGTTCCCATAGGCCTAGCTCCACCGCAGCGCTATCTATTGACAATTCTTTACACTAGGCCACCCTGAGTAGAGACAAATCATTCAGTACTTGCACTTTCATGTATTTTTGTATGGTCATATGTGCCTTAACAATTTTCCTCTCCCTCTCCCTTTCCCTCTCTCTCTCTCTTTCTGTCTCTCAACCCATTTGTTGATATATACTTTATCATTACGATTTATTATGATTGTTATTATCATTTTTATTATCATTGTTATTATTGTTATTGTCGTTCTTGTTATTATTATCATCGTTATTGTTACTAGTATTATCATCATTATTGTTATTGTTATTATCATTATTGTTATCATTATTATTATCATTATTATCATTATTGTCTTAACAACAAACCCTTGCTCTCGATGGCATTATCCGCCGCACTAACCTCGGGTCAACTACAAGGAGAAAATGTTATGTAACAACAGAAACATCTTCTCTCTCTCTCTCTCTCTCTCTCTCTCTCTCTCTCCATCATCTCTCACTCATCTCTCTCGTCCTCGCTCCTCTCTCTCTCTCCTCTCTCTCTCTCTCTCTCTCTCTCTCTCTCTCTCTCTCTCTCTCTCTCTCTCTCTCTCTCTCTCTCTCTCTCTCTCTCTCTCTCTCTCTCTCTCTCTCTCTCTCTCTCTCTCTCCCTCTTCTAAAATCTCATAGATGGTCATTTAGCGACAGTCAGATTATATCGAGAAATCTGATTAATTGTCTCTCTTCCTCTCTCTCTCTCTCTCTACATACTCCTCTCGTCCTCTCTCTCTCTCTCATCTCCTCACTCCTCTCTCTCAATCTCCCTCTCTCTCTCTCTCTCTCTCTCTTTCACTTTCTCTCTCTCTCCTCTCTCTCTCTCGCTACTCTCTCTCTCTCATCTCTCTTCTCTCTCTCCTCTCTCTCTCTCTCCTCTTCTCGTCACCCTCTCCTCTCTCTCCCTCTCTCCCTCTCTCTCTCTCCTTCTCTCTCTCTCCTCTCTCTCTCTCTCTCTCTCTCTCTCTCTCTCTCCACATACACACCTTTTGACCTTTTGTGACCTCGTCTTGTCGTCTTTGTGTTGGAAATAGAGACTTTGAAAATCATTCTGTCTCGATTTAGATCTTCGGTGAGTATTTCATTTCTTGAGGGGGAGGGGGGGGGTGGAGAGGGAGGAAGGGAGAGGGGGGGGGAGGATGTTGAAGAGCATGTCATGGCTTAAGTAAGGATGTGAATGCGGATTTAGGATTGCGTGTGTGTGTGTGTGTTTTATTTATTGATTTGTCTATCTATCTATCTATCTATCCATCTATTTATCTATTTATTTGTGTGTGTGTGTGTGTGTGTGTGTGTGTGTGTGTGTGTGTGTGTGTGTGTGTGTGTGTGTGTGTGTGTGTGTGTTTGTGTGTGTGTATGTCTATCTGTGCCCGTACGAGCGTGTATACGCGTGAGCATGCGTACATAAGAGCGTGAGGGCATGCGTGTGTGTGCGTATTTGTGTATGTATGCATTGAAACTTAAACTAATACGACAAAAAAATAATAATAATAACCTCTTTTCTCAAAGGCACTTAACCACGGATAGAAAGTCTCCAGGAATAAACACACTAATCAATGTAACTAATCTTCTTATTGAACTTGGAAATTTCCAGAACGATAGAATATGAGGTGAAAAGAGATGCTTTGATTGCAACAGGAGAGTTAGTCAATAGTCTGTGAAGAGTTGCAACTTGCAGAGGCAGTGAGTCTCGATAGAATTATCTGTTTTTCTTTCTTTCTTTCTTTCTTTACTTTTTCCTTTTTTGTTCAGAGAACATAAATCATGGCAACATGTATAGATAGATAGATAAATGGATGAATAGATAAATGAGTGAATAGATGAATGAATGAATAGATAAATGAATGAATAGATAAATGAATCAATAGATGAATGAGTGAATAGATAAATAGTTAAATGAATGAATAGATAAATGAATGAATAGATAAATGAATAAATAAACAAATGAATGAATAGATAAATGAATAAATAGATAGATGAATTAATAGATAAATAATGAATAGATAAATGAATTAATAGATAAATGAATAAATAGATAAATTTATTAATAGATAAATGAATTAATAGATAAATGAATTAATAGATAAATGAATTAATAGATAATTGAATGAATAGATAAATGAATGAATAGATAAATGAATGAATAGATAAATGAATGAATAGATAAATTAATGATTAGATAAATGAATGAATAGATAGATGAATGAATAGATAAATTAATGAATAGATAGATTAATAAATAGATAAATGAATGAATAGATAAATGAATGATTAGATAAATGAATGATTAGATAAATGAATGAATAGATAAATTAATGAATAGACAAATAATAGATAATAATAGATAAATAAATAATAAATAGATAGATAAATAATAACAGATAGATAGACAGACAGACAGACAGATATGTAGATAACCAATAGAGAGAGAAATAATAATAAATATGATAAATGATAATAGATAGACAGATAGACAGACA
>NW_028234436.1:23780551-23788512 GCF_977035675.1 Penaeus japonicus
GAGGAGGTGGAGGGAAGGGGAGATGGGGGGACGAAAGAAAAGGGATTGGTGAGAAGGGGAGTAAAGGAGAGGGAGAAGAATAGAGAAGAGAGAAGGAGGGGGAGAGGGGGAGGGGATAGGAGGAAAATAAGGATCGAATTAGGAAGAAAAGAGGGGAAAATCTGACCGAAAGAGAATCAAAAGGAAAAACGTGATAGAAAGAGTGAAAAAAAAAATAAAAATCTCTGTTCGAAAAAGATAAAAGAAAAGAAAAAAACAAGATTTAAAAATGAAAAAAATACATGATCGAAAAAGAAGAAAAAAATACATGATCAAAAGAAGGAAAAATACGTGATCGAAAAAAATAGAAAACGAAATGGAGAGCAAAAGAGGCTAATCGAAAAAGAAAAAAGAAAAAAAAGAAGGTATAGAGAGTGACAGAAGGGGGGAATGAATAAGAATAAAGAAAATAAAAGGGAAAAGGTGTAGAGGGATAGGAAAGAGCGAATGTCGAGATGGTCGTTTTCTCGTTCGGGCTTAAAGCGGAAGTTCGACCTTATTGGATGCTTTTATCAATACATTCTACCACTTTCTCTCTCTCTCTCAATCTCTCTCTCTTCATCTATCTATCTATCTATCTAATTCTCTCTCTCTCTCTCTCTCTCTCTCTCTCTCTCTCTCTCTCTCTCTCTCTCTTTTCCTCTCCCTCCTCCCTCTCCTCTCCCCTCCTCTCTCTCCTCCCTCTCCTCTCTCCACTCTCTTCTCTCTCTCTCCTCCCTTCCCTCCTCCTCCCTCTTCTCTCTCTCTCTCACTCTCTCCCTCTCATTCTTTCCCCCTTTCTCTCTCCCTCCCTTTCTCTATCATCCTCTCACTCTCTTTTCCAATCCAAGGCGCCCATTCAACCGCCGACCATCCCTTTAAGGTCGATTGTCACGCCCAATTGCTGCTCTACATCATCCTTCGGACTGTGAATAGGTTTAGCATTATCTTCTCGCCTTGGAGAGTTGTGAGGAAAAGAATGGTGGAAGGGGGGACGGGGGCAGGGGAGGGGGAGGGGAATGGAGGGAGAGAGACTGAGGGATGGAGAGAGATTGGGGGGAGGGGGGAGAGATTGGGGATGGGGAGAGAGATTGGGGAGGGGGGGAGAGAGAGAGAGAAGGGGAGTCAGATAGACAGACAGACAGATAGATAGATATATAGATAGACAGACAAACAAACAGAAAGAAATAACAGAATAGAAGAGACGGAAAGAGAAAGGCTTTGTAAGAGACAAACAGATAGATAGACAGAAACTGACAGACAGGAAGACAAACATAAACAGAGAAATAGAGAGACAGAGAAAAAAATAAAAGAAGAGAGATAGAGAGCGGTAGAGAGAGAGAGAAAAATGGAGAAAGAGAGGAAGAGAGAGAGAGTCAGACAGACAGATAGACAGATAGACATACATACAGACAGACAGACAGACAGAGACAGAGAGAGGCAAACAGGAAGAGAAACTTAATCAGAGAGAAAAGGTAAAAATGAAACCAATAGATGAGAGAGAGATTAAAAAAAAAAAAAAGCAGAGGCAGCCACACAGCCAGACAAACAGGAAGAGAAACAGAAACAGAGAAACAGAGAGAGAAAAAGAGAAACGAGGAGTCGACAACTGTAATGTGAGTAATCCATTTTCCAAAATTTTTCCTCCAAAAATCCAAAAGGAGGAACAGCGATTCGGGAACTAAACTAAATGTGTATTTTTTTTTTTTTTTCTTTTTCTTTCTTGTTTTTTTTTTTTTTGTTGGGGGGGTCCTGTGGCGTGGTGTGGCGTTTCGTTTTTCCGTGTTTGTGTGTGTGTGGTTTTATTTGTGTGTGTGTGTGTGTGTGTGTTTGTTTTTTGTGTAGTTGTTGTTGCTTTTATATTCTTTATTTGTTTGTGGGTGTGTGTGATGTGTATTTGATGGCATGCATGTTGAGATAGACTACGATAGAGTGAAGAGAGAAAGAGAAGAGAGAAGAGGAAGGAGAGAGAGAAGGGAAGAGAGAGAGAGAGAGAGAGAAGAAAAAAAAAAAAAAAAAGAAAAAAAGGGAGAAAGAAAGGGAGAGAGAGAGAGAGAGAGAGAGAGAGAGAGAGAGAGAGCATGTAGGTGTGATTCACAAGCACACTTGCTTTCATGACCCGAATTTTACACATCTCTTGAAATATATTATATACCATAACTAATAACCTCTTTATTTGTTCCCCTCTTTCTTTCTTTCTTTTCTTTCCGACAATTCATGTCCATTTACAATACATTTGAACATATTTGCATTTTTTTTCTATCATCATTATTTTGTGATCGTTTAGATTAATGTTTAATGATTCAGACAATCGTTCTGCAATTTCGCTTTAGATTAACATTTGTGCTTTTACGTTTTGCTTGTTTTTTAAATTTCTGCTTTTGCGAATTATTTTTACTAAGATTTTTGAGTTTATTTTGTCCTTTCAAACAACTTTCAAAACAAAACAACCGTACTTCCTGAAATTATTTGTATTCAAGACTTTATTTTTTTTACTTTTTTTTTACGATGCATTTATCAACAGTTATATCAAAGCACAAACATAGAGACTACTAACGCACGGTTGTTTTTGTCTTTCTCTCTCTCTCTTTCTTTCTTTCTCTCTCTCTCTCTTTCGTTCTCTCTACCTCTCTCTATCTCTCTCTCTTTCTCTTTCTCCCTCTCTCTCTCTCTCTCTCTATCTCTCTCTCTCTCTATCTCTCTCTCTCGCTCTCTCTCTCTCTCTCTCGCTGTCTCTATCTCTCTCTCTCTCTCTCTCTCTCTCTCTCTCCCTCTCCTTCGCTCGCTCGCTCTCTCTCTCCTCTCTCTCTCTCTCTCCTCTCTATATATAAAATATAAAAAAATAATATATATATATATATATATAAAATAATCCATCTATCTATCAATCTCTTTCTCTCTTCTCTCTCCTCTCCTCTCTCTCTCCTCTCTCTCCTCTCTCTCTCCTCTCTCTCTCTCCCCTCTCTCTTTTCCTCTCTCTCTCACAACACTCTCTCTCCCCCTCTCTCTTTCTTTTTTTTTTTTCTCTCTTTCACGTGAATTACTCACAAAGGTTTTTTTAAGCCAAAGTCGTTCTACTCCCTTTTTTGGTGAATATTGGGACGGTTATATGGAAATAATTCGGGGCGAAACTGACGTTCTTCGGTCCGTCTCGCGGGCGGGGCGGGCTCGGGGCCCGGGTTGGGGCTCGCGCGCACCCGAGGCGAACCGGGGGCTGCAAGCAAGGTCGGGTGAGGGGGGGTATACCTGAGGTCAGCCCGTTTTTTTCTTTTACCAGGGAACCCATAAAAAGGGTTCTTCTTTGCTTTTTTAAACTCATACCCGTTATCTTTAGCCCCCCGGCTTTAACGTTCTCACACTCCCCTCTCTCCCTCTCCTTTCCTCTCTCTCTCTCTCTCCCCTCTCCTCTCTCCCCTTCCCTCCACCTCTCTCTCTCTTTCTTTCACTCTCCCCTCTCCACATCACCTCCAAACTCGCACTCTCTTTCTCTCTCTCTCTCCTCTCTCTCCTATCTATCAAACTATCACATTCTATCTATCTATCTAATCCTCTCTCGTCCTGTCTCTCCTCCTCATTCTTCAATTTTCTCTCTCTCCTCTCCTCTCTCCTTCTCTCCCTCTACTATCTAACTATCTTCATCTAAATCTATCTATCTCTCTCTCTCTCTGTCTCACCTTTTCTCTCCCCCTCCTCTCTCTCTCACCCCTCACCTCCTCTTTCTCTCCCATTTTTCACTCTCTCTCTCTCTACCATCGATCTATCAAATTCCCCTACTACTATCTATCTTCTGTCTGTCTGTCTTCTTCTATCTTTTTTTTTCTCTCTTTCTCTCTCCTTTTCCCTCTTCTTCTCTCTCCCCCTCTCTCTTTCCCCCCCCATCTCCTCCCCTCCCTCCTCCTCCCTCCGCTTTGTGGTTTTGGGGGATTTTGTTTGAGTCTGATAATAGAGTGTACTACTACTATCTACTACCTTCGTCTTTTATCTATCTCTTTTTCTCTCTCTTCCTCTCTCTCATTCTTTCACTCTCTCCCATGTTTTCACTCTCTCTCTCTACCTACCTATCTATCTATCTATCGCTTTCTCTATCTCTATCTATCTATCTATCAGTCTGTCTGTCTTTTTGTCTTCTACTACTCTTTTTTTCCCTTTTTTTCCTCCTCTCTTTTTCTCTTCTTTTTTCCCCTCTCTTCTCTTTTTCTCCTCTATTTCTCTATCTTTCTCCTCTCTCTCCTCTCTCTTTCTCTCTCTTCCCCCTCTCCTCTCTCTCTCTCTCCTGTTCTCTCTCTCCTATTTTTCTATCTTTCTCCTCTCATTTCCTTTTCCCTCTTTTCCCTCTCTCCCCCCCTCCCTCTTCTCCTCTCTCATCTCTGCGCGTGTGTGTTGTTTCGTAGGGGTTTGAGTCTGATAAAGAGGGAAAAACGATCCTATTACGCTTCATAATAAAAAAACTAAAAAAAAAAAAAAAAAAAAAAAACACAAAACAACAACAACCCCCCCCCCCCCCCCCAAAAAAAAAAAAAGGGGGGGGAAAAAAAAGGGATCTAACCGCCCAAATTTTTTTAATTTTCCCCAAAGGGTTTTTGCATCAAAATTTTTGAAAATAAAGCCCACTAAAACCCTTTTTATTGCTTTTATATATCACCCTATAAAACCGGGCCTTATTTAATATTTAAATTATTACACACAGGGTTTTAAAAATCACCCTTTTCAGAGGGAAATATTTAAAAAAAAAATCTTAAACTCCACCCCAAGTAAATTTTTTCTTTCTTTTTAAATTTCTTTTAATTTCCTTTCTAAAAATTTTAAATTTTTTTTTTCCTTTCCTTCTTTTTTTTTGGGCCTTTTTTGGGTTTTGGTTTTTTTTGTTTTTTTTTTTGTTTTTTTTGTCGTAAAATCGTGATTTTTTTTCAAAAACTAATTTTTTTTTATTATTATTTTTTTTAAATTTCATTCTTCTAAAAAAAAACTCTAATCAATTTTTAAGGGTTAAATTCCCATCCAAACACCATAACTTTTTTTTTAAAAAAACCCCCCACAACTTTTAAAAACACCCAACAAAATCTCCCTTTCCCATCCCAAAACGAAAAATCCCAAAAAAACCAAATTTAAAAAAAACGTCCCCCTTTAAAGACAAACGATGATTAAGATTCCACCTTTTAAAACCCCTTTTTTTAAAACCCCCTCCTTTCTCCCCCCCTCTCCCCCCCCCCCTTTTTTCCCCCACCCTTTTCCCCCCTCTTCATCCCCCAACCACACACACCCATCCCCCACCCCCCCCCCCCCCCTTCTCAAACCCCCCCCTCCCCCCCCCCCCTAACCCTTTCCCCCCTCCCCGTCCCACTCCCCCCCCCCAAAAATTTGTTTCCTTTCTTCCTCTAATTTTCCCCCCATCTTCATTCCCCAAACCCCTTTTCCCCCCTCCCTGCCTTTTCCCTTTTTTCCCCCTTCCCTCCCCCTTTCCCCCCATCCCTTTTCCCCTTTCCCCCCTCCCTTCCTCTGCCCCTCCCTTGCCTTTCCTTCCTTTCCCCCCTCTCTTTTTTCCCTTCCCCCTTCCCTTCCCCCCGCTCCCCTTTTCCTTCCTTTCCCCCCCTTCCTCCCTTCCTTTCCCCTCCCTCCCCCCCCTTTTCCCTCCCTTTCCCCTCCCCCCTTTTTCCCCCCCCCAAACACTCCCCTTCCCCCCTTCCCCCCCTTTCCCCCCGCCCCCCCCCCCCTCCCTCAAAGTCCTTTCAAAAGGGAAAGTTAATTTGGGACTTCTGGAGTGGCACGTACCCAAAAATAGGGGAAAAGATAGACGGATCTTTGGGGGGGGGGGGGCTTAAATTTGAAAAATTTTTTGGGGGGTCCCCCTTTCATCACCCACCCCAACCCCCTCAAAAAAAACCCCTATCTATTTATCTATCCCAAAAAATTTTTCCCCTTCCCCCTCTCCCCTTTTTCTTCTACCTTTCCCCCTCTCCCTTTTCTCTCTCTCTCTCTCTTTTTCCCCCTTTCCCTCTCTCTTTCCCTTTCCTCTCTTTTTACGCCCCTCTCTTTCTCTCTCTCTTTTTTCCCCTCTCTTTTTTCCCCTTTTAATAACCGAAAAACGGGACCCTTACCCTACACCTCCCCCCAACCCCCCAAAACCCCAACCCCCCCCCCAAACCCCCCAACCGAACCCCTTCCCGCCCCCTTCCCATTGTAAAAGGTAAAATAAAATAAGGGTTGGGAAATAGAGATTAAAGGGGGGGGGGGGTTAAAAGATATTTGGGGGTTGAAAGAGGGGATTTTTTTGGGGGAAAAAGTAATTGGGGGGGGGAGGGGGGTTAAAGAGGGTTTTTGGGAAAGGGGTTTTTTCCTTTGAAGAGATTTCTCCACAATTAAGGGGAAATTCCAAACATTAAAGAAGCTTTTTTGCAAAAATTTCCCTTTCCCCCCTCCCCTCTCTCTCTCCTCTCTCCCCTCTCCTCTCTCACTCCCTCCCTTTATTCTCTCCCCTTTTCTCTCTCCCCCTTCCTCCTCCCCTCTCCATCTCTTCCTCTCCCCTCTCTATCAAATTTTAAACTATTTCTACTATCTATCTCTTAATAAAAGGGGTTGGTGTGGTGTGTGGGGTGCATGTTGTGTGGGGGGGTGTGTGGCTATCCATCAACCCCCTCCCTCTCCTTTCTCTCTCTCTCTCCCCTTTGTCTCTTCTCTCCCTCGTCTCTCTCTTCCCTCTCTCTCTTTTCCCCCTCTCCTCCCCTCTCCTTTTCCTCCCCCTCTCTCCCTTTTCCCCTCCCTCCTCCCCTCTTTCTCCCCAAATTTTAAACCCTTTTTCCATAATTTCCTAAGCCTTTCCCAAGCGTGTTAAAAAGCCCCCTTTCCCGTATTTCAAGGGAATCCAACTTTAAAAATTTACATGAAATTGGAAAAAAAAAATATATTAGTGTAGTGTAGTAATTTACATAAATATTCTTTTTGCTGTTAAATATATGTAATGATACTGAGCACCTTGGTATTAGAGAGAGAGAGAGAGAGAGAGAGAGAGAGAGAGAGAGAGAGCGAGAGAGACATAGAGGAAGAGAGAGAGAGAGAGAGGAAGAGAGAGAGAGAGCGAGAGAGAAAGAAAAAGAAAAAGAGAGTGAGAGAGAGAAATAAAGAAATAAAGCAACGTAGGAGAAGAAAAAAGAAAGAAAATCACATATAAACAAAACAACGTGAAACAAAACAACCAGAACACAAAAACAAAAACAAAAGCAAACACATCTCAAAACCAGAGAGAATGAGCAAAGCGAGCAAAATCCGACCTCTCGAACAAACAAACAAAAAAATAAACATCCTTCCTTACAACGGCGGAAAAATTTTTGGTGAATACCATTTTATTCTTCTTAAGATCTCGATGCTGAGTCAGTGATCGCCGCAGAAAAGCTTTCCCGTGTACACGCCCTTTGAAGGGATGTTTACTTTTGCCTGAAACTCTTACTCGGAACTTGTTTTCTCTGTTGTGGATTTCCATGTCTCTTTCTCTCTCTCGTTCTTGTTTTCTCTTTTTCTCTCTCTCTCGCTTTGTCTATTTTTTTCTCTCTGGTTTTCTCTTTCTTTCTTTCTTTCTTTCTCTGTCTCTCTCTCTCTCTCTCTGTCTCTGTCTGTCTGTCATGGTCTTTATTGTGGACTCTGTTAGTACACTAGACTCCGCCCGATGGCCGGAGGTCAGAGCTGTTCGCTCTTGTCTGTCTGTCTGACTTGATCTGTCTGATCTGCCGTGGGATCTCTCTGTGTCCTTCTTAAGTATGAATCCTGAGTCACTTTCTACGCCTCGGGCCTTCCGTTAGTAAATACATTCTCTCTCTCTAATAAATAATAAATAAATTCTCTCTCTCTCTCTCTCTCTCTCTCTCTCTCTCTCTCTCTCTCTCTCTCTCTCTCTCTCTCTCTCGTCTCTCTCTTTCTCTCTCTCTCTCTCTCTCTCTCTCCCCCTCTCTCTA
>NW_028234436.1:23796112-23798612 GCF_977035675.1 Penaeus japonicus
AAGAGAGAAAGAGAAAAAGAAGAAGAAGATTGACGACAGACGAAGAGAAAGAGAGAAAGAAAGAAAGAGAGAAAGGAGAAGAAGAAGAAAGACGACAGACGAAGAGAAAGAGAGAAAGAGAGAAAGAAAGAAAGAGAGAAAAAGAGAAAGAGAGAAAGAAAGAAAGAGAGAGAAAGAAAGAAAGAGAGAGAAAGAAAGAAAGAGAGAAATAAAGAAAGAGAGAAAGAAAGAAAGAGAGAAAAGAAAAGAAGAAGAAAGACGAAGATATAAAGAGAGAAAGAAAGAGAGAAAGGAGAAGAAGAAGAAAGGCGACAGACGAAGAGAAAGAGAAAGAAAGAAAGAAAGAGAGAAAGGAGGAGAAGAAGAAGAAAGGCTACACGCGAAGAGAAAGAGAGAAAGTGAGAAAGGAGAAGAAGAAGAAGAAGAAAGACGAAGAGAGAGAAAGAGAGAACGTGAGAAAGGAGAAGAAGAAGAAAGACGAAGAGAAAGAGAGAAAGGAGAAGAAGAAGACGAAGAGAAAGAGAAAGAGAGAACGTGAAAGAGGAGAAGAAGAAGAAAGGCGACAAAAAAGAGAGAACGTGAAAAAGGCGAAAGGACTCCAGTCCCCCAAATGGAGTCTCCGTGTCTGTGAAGAGCGACCTTCTGGGGGATCTTCTGGCACCCGAAGGTCACTCTCGGGGACCTCGCAACATCGCCGTGACCTTTGCAACTTGAGGGGATTTTTCTTAGAGTCTCCGTCATTCGGTTTTTTATCTTTGATTTGATTCTTTTTTATTTTTTTAGCTAAAGATTTTTTTTTTTTATGTGTATGTGTGTGTGTGAGAGAGAGAGAGAGAGAGAGAGAGAGAGAGAGATGGGTAATTGGATGGATGGATAGAGAGATAGATAGGAACTAAATGAGTGAATGAATGAGATAGATAGATATATGGAGAGATAGATAGATAGATAGATAGAGAGAGAGAAGGTGAGAAATTGAGAGAGTGAGAGAGTGTGAGAGAAAGAGATCCACTATTGCTATCCATAAAAAAAAAAAAAAAAAAAAAAAAAAAAAAAAAAAAAAAAAATCTCCCTTTTCTTCTGACATCCTCTAGTTTTCGATTTTTTTGGTCTCTATATTTTTAAAAACTTTTTTTTTTCTTTCGAAGGGTGAAAGAAAAAACTAAAACAACATAGGACTATAATTATTGTAGTTTATAGGCTGTGATAACGGTGTCATCAGTTAATACCAGCAACACCAAAACAACCCTCTGCTTGCAACACCGCCATCACTAACACCATCTCCACCATGCCCCCCCTCCCCCGTTCTCAAAAAAAAAAAAAAAAAAAAAAAAAAAAAAAAAAAAAAAAAAAAAAAAAAAACGGAACTACTGATTTCATAGCAACAATAATCACCACCAAAATAACACCAACAGCACTTCCAACAACACCACTACCAACACAAATACAAACCATTGACTACAGTACCACCACCGTTACAAACACCACCATCAACAATAAGATAAAACCACTATAAAACAACACCAATAATGATGACAACAACAATACCACTTCCACCAGCAACACCACTACCAACACCATTACTAACAACACCACAAACGACCATAAAACAACAACAGTAACAACAACAAAAATACCCATTCCACCAATAACAACAGCAACAATACCACTCCCACCAACAACACCACTGCCAACAACTACCAACACCACAAACGACCATAAAACAACAACAATAACAACAACACAAATACCACTACCAACACAACCCCCTTCCAACACAAAAACAAACACAAACACAAACCACTCTAAAACAACAACAACACCACTACCAACACAAACCCCTACCAACAACAACACAAACAAACACAAAACAAACACAAACAACTCTAAAACACTGCCAATCACACCTCCCTCAACACAAAACGAGCTACAGTTGCATGACAATAGAATGAATGCTAAACCAAGCGACCAATTAACTGCGGGGACTAACAAGCGAGAACCAGAGCTTGTTAAAGGTGGTTGGTTGGTTCATGACTTTTTCTGTTGTCTGGTGTTGCCTGGTATCCGCTTTGGGAACCACGATTGAAGGTGGGTTTTTGGTTCGCTAGGTGGGTGGGATGGGAGGGAGAGGGGAAGAGTGGGTGGGAGGGAGGGTGAGATGGAGGGGGGAAGGGTGGGAAGGGTGAGATGGAGGGAGGGAAGGGTGGGGAAGGGTGAAGGGTGGGTGAGATGGAGGGGGGAAGGAGGGGGGGGAGAGGAGGGAGGGAGGGTGGGAGGGAGAGGGGAAGGGTGGGTGAGATGGAGGGAGGGGAGGGAGGGAGGGGGAAGGAGGGTAGGAGGGTGAAATGGAGGGAGGGGAGGGAGGGGGAAGGAGGGAAGGAAGGTGAGAAGGAGAGGGGGAAGGAGGGGAGGGAGGGTGAGATGGAGGGGGAAGGAGGAGGGAGGAGAGGGTGAGATGGAAGGAGGGAGAGGAGGGAGAGGGTAAGGAGGGTGAGATGGAGGG
>NW_028234436.1:23809405-23816836 GCF_977035675.1 Penaeus japonicus
ATAGATATATATATATATATATATAGCTATATTTATATATAATATATTTAAATATCACTAGACATACTATAGTATATACATTATATATGGTATTAAATATATATAATAATATATATATATATAATTTATAAATACATATATATTAGTATATATAGTATATATATATATTATATATATAAATTAAATACTTATATTATATAAATTAGTAATATAAGTATATAATACATCGTATGTGTGTGTGTGTGTGTGTGTGAGTATGTGTGTGTAGATATGTATGCATATAGACATACGTGTATCCCCCATGATCTACCCCCATTCGTGATGATTTACTATTTCACTTAAAAAATGCTAATTCTTATCTAATCTTTCTACTTCATTCTACGAGATTGATTTTATATCTCATGCAATCTGGATATTACTCTAAAATCTATTTAAACATATATATTTCATGAATGAAGTAATGTGGACATACTCTTAACGTTTTCGTTCGTAAATCTAGTTATAAATAATATACACTCTCTAGAAACGTAAATACACATTAATTAATAATTAATGTACTACGTTTGCCACTGACCTGTCTGCACTTGAGTGTTCTAATTACGATTTGATACTGATGTGATAGAGGAGGAATTATAGAGCTTTATGGAAGAGGTTGATAAATTATGTTCATGCTGATTATGGCCACATATATACTGTGGTTTGTATGTGCATTTTTTTTTCATGCATCTGCAGTTATGGCATATCTGTTTTTTTTATTATAATGTATTGTCATATCTAATGCATTATTAATTATAATAAACAAATAAATAAAAAATCGCTGATTGTACAGCATAGTTAAGGTTCCCAAGATTTTTTTTTCTCTCTCTCTCACTCTCTCTCTCTCTGTGTCTCTGTCTCTCTCTCTCTCTCTCTCTCTCTCTCTCTCTCTCTCTCTCTCTCTCTCTCTCTCTCTCCCCCCTCTCTCTCTCATCCCCCCTCTCTATATCTCTTCCCCCTCCCTCTCTCTCCCTCTCTCGACACACAGTATTGTATCTATTCATTCTCATATTCCTTCCCCATTTCTCCCTCCCTCCCTCGCTCCCTACCTCACCCTCCCCTCCCTTCTCCCTTTCTCCCCATGTCTCATCACCGAAAACGCCTTTTGCAACAATGAGTCTTACCTTGCACATCCATTAACCAGAGAAAATGCTGATGATAAAGTCTGAAGTAGGTTGCTTGTGGACGCGTTTCGGAAAATAGGTGTTCAGAAAGACCTGTATAAACAAGCTTATGAAACGCCCACTGAAACACATGCATGGAGAGATATAATTACGTGAATATGTACGTGCACTGAAACACACACATGGAAAAATAGGCTTACGTGAATATATACGTGCACTGAAAAACACACATGGAAAAATATACTTACGTGAATATGTACGTGCACTGAAAGACATACACGGAGAGAGATACTTACGTGAATATGCACACACACTGAAACACACGCATGGAGAGATATACTTACGTGAATATGTACGTGCACGGAAAACATGCATGGAGAGATATGCTTACGTGAATATGTACGTGCACTGAAACACTCACATGGAGAGAGATACTTACGTGAATATGTACGTGCACATAAACACACGCCTGGAGAGAGATACTTACGTGGATATGTACACGAGTTAAGTACAGATATACACCTGTATGGATAGATATGTATGATATGTATACGAAACTCGTATAGGCATCCGTTCACATATACACCCGAAATACACATATACACTCGAACACACAAACACACACACATACACATACACATACACATACATATAAACACACACACACATACACATAAACACACACACAGACACACACACACACACACACACACACTCACATACACAGAGATAGAAATAAAAGCAAAACAAGAGAGTAAACAATAAAACAAGACACGAGACATAAACGAAAAAACAATAACAACGAAGCACAAAAAAAACAAAGAAAAATCGAAGAAGAAGAAAAAGAAAAGAAAAGAAAAGAAAAGAAAAGAAAGAAAGAAAAAAAAAGAAGATGATTCGAGCCTTCAAGACAGAAAGGCCTTTTCTTACATCCTTCTTGCCCTCATCCTGCTGTCCTGCTCCTTCCTGCTCTATCGGAGGACATACTACCCCCTCCCTCCCTCCCTCCCTCCCTCCCCACCTCTCTCTTCGCTCCTCCTTCCTTCCCTCCCCTTTCTCCCTATCTCCACTCTCTTTTCCATCCCTCTTCCCTCCCTCCTCTCTCTTCGTTTTCCCTTCCTCCCCTTTCTTCTCCCTCCCCTTCTGTATTCTGTTCCTTCCCTCTCTTCCCTCCTTAGGATGACATCGACTCCATTCCCTCTCCCTCCCTAATCCCATCCCCTCCCTCCCCTCCTCTTTCCTCTCCCCACCTTTATTTCTTCCTCCTTCTCCTCCCACCCCCACCTCCCTATTTATCTCTTTCTTAAACTCTCCTTCTTTCGTCTCATCCTTGTCCTCTATCCCCCTCCTCCTCCCCCCATCCCCTCTTTCTTTCATACTCCCCTACCCCTGTCCTCCCTTACCCCCCTTCCCCTCCATATCAACTCCCTTCTCCCCTATATCTTCCCCCTCCCCCCTCCCCCCTCCCCCTCCCCATCCGCGACATTCTACCCACCAGTGACCACTTCACCTCAAGTCGTCAACCTCCATCCTCCCCCTCCACCCTCCCCCCTCCCTCACCCTTACCCCCCTCGCAGCGAAAGTACACCCCATCCCCCCTCCCCCCCTGCCTCGGAGTCGACAATGAAAGCCCATTAAACTTGGCTGGCCGGGACCCCCCTACCCCCCCTCCGCCACATCACCCGACGACCCCCCTCCTCATACCCCACCCGATTTTAAGGACCCCTCATAACCCACCCCTAACCGCCCTCATTACAACCCCTTAATCTCTCTCACACACCCCCCCACACCCACCCATATATATCCCCCCACCCTACCTCCCACCACGGCGGCCGGCCCGCCCAATTCTATGTGGTTTATGAGGATAAGTGGGGGATGGGACGGATGGGAAGGCACTATCTCAGGAAGGGAGGAAAGGCAGTGGGGGGGAGAAAGAGGGGTTATATGTGGAATGAGGAGAAGTAGACGAGAATTAAGGAGAGGAAGGAGGAGATAGAGGAGAGGAGTAAGAGAGGAAGTGGGAGAGGATATGAGAGAGAAAAGGAAGGAGAGACGGAAGGAAGGAGATGGAGGAAGAGGGAAGAGAGGGAAAGAAACGAGGGGACACTAAAATAGAGTAAAGGGGATAAGGAAGAGAGTTGGAATGTAAGAGGGAGAGGAAAAAAAGGGTCAATAATAATATATACTATTATTTTTTATGAAAATATTAACAATAACCATAACTAAATAAATAATAAAATGATTACAATTGCATAATATGATTTGATAATGATGCTAAATCGCGATAGTAAAAGAGATAAATATAATCACAACAAATATAAAAACATGATAATAGATAAAATCACTAAGTTGATTAATAAAAAGTAGAATGATAGTTACATTATCATATGATAGAAATAAGATAATGAATTACTAATGATTATAAAGATAATGGATATAATGACAATAATAATAATATAAATAAAACAATGATACAATAATAAGATACTAATAACATTATGATAAATAACACAAAAATAATAAAAAGATAACAAAAATGAATAATAATAATGCAATAAAAATCATCTATAATATCAATATCCAATCATAACATTAACCACAACAAAAACAAAAAACCCAACAACAACAAACAAAATCAACCACCACACAAGCCAACAACAAAATAAACAACAACAACAACAACTTTTTAATCACACTTTATGATAACAATCTACCCACTAACTCCAGATCACTGCTCATGCAACCAAAAATGAATATCTGTTGATTAAAATTGTAAATTGCATCATTATAATATGAATTTCTGGTGGGTTGCTAGTTGTGTAAATGCTGCTGGTATTATCACTGGTGTTATTGCATCTACTGGTATAGTACTGCTACTACTACTACTACTACTACTATGGATGGTATTGATGCTATTACTACTAATGGTACTTATATCTACTGATATAATACTTCTGCTACTTAATCTACCTGTTCTTCTACAATAGTTGTTATTTCTACTATAAGTACTAATATATCTACGGTTGTTGTTTGCGATGTTATTGCCACTGCTACTACTACTCTCCCTGCTAAAACTACTACTACTATTATTACTATTAACACTAATACTATCACTATTACTACTGTTACTACTACCACTGCTACTACTACTACTATTACTACTATCACTGCTATTACAACTACTATTACTACTATCACTGCTACTACTACAATTATTACCCCCCCAAGAAAAAAAAAAGGATCACTAAATAGGGTTAAATAGCTCACTTAGCAATGGCTATTTTTCTTTTCTTTTTTTCCTCATCATCTTCTTCCTCTTCTTCTTCTTCTTCTTCGTCTTCTTCTTCTTCTTTTTCTTCCTCTTTTTCTTCTTGCTCTTCTTCTTCTTACTCGTCTTCTTCTTCCTCTTCTTATTCTTTTTCCTCTTCTTTTTCTTCTTCTTCTTCTTCCTCTTTTTTTTTTTCTTCTTCTTCTTCTTGTTCTACTTCTCCCTCTTCTTCTTTTTCTTCCTCTTTTTCTCCTTGCTCTTCTTCTTCTTCTTCTTCTTTTTCCTCTTCTTTTTCTTCTTCTTCCTCTTCTTCTTCTTCCTCTTCTTTTTCTTTTTCTTCTTCTTCTTCTCCCTCTTCTTTATCTTCTTCTTTACTGCATTATTACACGTAAACTATTAATTGCCGACTTTTATATCGAAGAAAAAAAAAAAAAAAAAAACTCAATTAAGATCAATCAGGAACAGAGAATTAAGAAGTGAGAATTAAATTAATTATATATATTTTTTTTAGCCATAGATAAGAATAAGCAAACTGATAGATAAATAAATCGATAGATAGATAAACAGATATTTGAATAAACAAATGGGTAAGTAGATATGTAGATAGATATTATGTTTGAATAAGTGAATAGATGGATAAGTAAACATGAAAATGAATAAAGTTGAATGAAGAACAAAGTAGAATGAAGAAATTGATAGATGAATAGATGAATAAATGAATTATGAACAAGAAATAAATGAATGGAAATAAAGAAAAAAAGTAATAGAAACATAAAATGAAATAAAAGAAATGGAAAATTCATGGATGAATAAACAGAAAAAAAAGAAAGAAAGAAAGAAAAAAAGATAGAAATAAAGTAAAAAATAAAAAAGTACCTGCATGTTATCTTTCAATCAATTTCTGCTTTGATTTTTCTAACGTGGATTCAGTGACTGGAATGTTGGAATGAATGAAAAAAAAGGATTTGTTACAGTAATTGATGTTGTATTTTTTTTATTTTTTTTTCGAATAAAGAAGAGCTACCAGTGCTTAGGGATTAAAACAACTTTTATCTCTCACGCTTTCTATCTCTCTCTCTCTCTCTTTCTCTCTCTCTCTCTTTCTCTCTCTCTCTCTCTCTCTCTCTCTCTCTCTCTCTCCCTCCCTCTCTCTCTCTCTCTCTCTCTCTCTCTCTCTCTCTCTCTCTTTCTCTCCAATCCCCACCCCGCTCTCTCTCTCTCTCCCCTCTCTCTCTCTCTCCCTTTATCTCACCCTTTCTCTCTTTATATCTGCACACACACACACACACACACACACACACATGTCCACACGTGTGAACGCATACCTTCGTGAATGTACATTTATCACTCAGGCAGAGCCAGGTAGGTATAAGCGTCCCAATGACCAGTGGTTTATCTTTCTTGCAATTATCAAAAGCACCGGCTTTTACCACAGGACATATTCGGGCATAATTCCACTAATCTGCATAAATTACATTGACGTAAAGCCTTGTCAATTTATTTTAATTTGTTGTCGTAAATGTCAGTACGCATTATGATTAGAAAGATTGATATGTATATATCATTTTTTTGTATTGGTGATCAGTCTCTGGGGTCTCTGGGGTCTTATCAAGAAATATATTGATTTGAAGTAAATAGATAAAGGATATTTGAACTATTATCTCCTACATTGGTAGTAGTAATAGTAATGCCTACACCATCAATGCTACCATAATACCATACCTACACCATCAATGCTACCATACCGCCATGCCTACACCATAAGCTTACACACACAAGGAACACTAAACAACAAACACAAAAAAACATATAATTCCATAAAGAACACAATTAATCTAAAATAATCCAGACACACCAGGACCGTGTACCAAACCATACAAATCCACCATGAACGTTACCATAATACTATACATCCCCCCAAAAAATACACAAAAATTCACCTCATCCAGCCAACTTACCACCATCATTATCCTATACCAATCTCAATATCACCATACAATCTTAATAGCACCATGCCAATGCAAATACACCCCCATTTTCTCAACAAAAGCAGAATTCCCCCCCCCCCCCCCCCCCTAACAAAAAACAAAAAAAAAAAAAAAAAAAGAAGAAAAAAAAAAAAATATATATATTCACTATACTCCCCCCTCCCCCCTCCTTCTTTTCCCTTTTAAGGAGCACAGGAGTAAAAGTACCTTTGCATAATTATTCACACAGGAAGTCCTTAATAGGCGCCGAAGGAACTATATCTTGCAGGGGAAAAAATGGTGCAACATGGGTATGAATTGCAATATATGTAAGTGTACCATCTCGATTTCATAATTACCATTATTATTATCACTGGATGGAAAAAGGATGAGAAAGAGACAAAAAGAGAAAGAAGAGAAGATCTAGAGAAGAGAAAAAAAAAAAAAGAGAGAGAAAGAGAGAATAAGAGAAAGAAGAAGAGAGAGAAAGAGAAGAAAGAGAGAGAGAAAGAAGAGTGATAAGAGAAAGAAGAGAGAAAAGATAGTAGAGAGGAGAATAGAGAAAAAGAAACAAGAAAGAGATTCTGTAACACACACACACACATACACACACAAAAAGAAAGAAAAAGAGATGAATGATGAAAGAGAAAGGAGTAGGAAAGAATATAGAGGAAAGAGAGGAGGAATATAAATATAGAAAAAAAATTCAGAATAAAAAAGAAAAAAAAAAATAAGAAGATATGAGTGAGAGAAGGGGAAAAAGAAGATGTTAAGGGAGAGGAAACAAATATTCAAGAAAGTATTTTATTCATATAAAATATAATAGTATATATATATAATATATATATAAATATATATATTATATATATAAATAAATACAAATATATACAAATATATATATATAAATCTAAAATTATATATGATATATATCTAGTGATGGGGACATGTAAAAATATATACAATTTGTCCTGCTGTACTTCCATATCCTTCCTATCTTAATTACATCTATCGAATCATATCACTTATCTCATTCTCT
>NW_028234436.1:23821936-23829027 GCF_977035675.1 Penaeus japonicus
CTCCTCCTCCTCCTCCTTCCTCTCTTTCCTTCCCTCGCTCTCCTTCCTCCTCCTTCCCAAACCCCAAATCCTTCCCCCCTCTTTCCCTCCCCCCCACCTCCTTCTCCCCTCCCCATCCTTATCTCCTTCCCATCCCCGCCCCCTTTTTTCCCTTCTCCTTTTTCTTCATTTTCTCTCATCCCCCTCCTTCTTCTCTTTTTTTCCGTCTCTCCCTTTTTTTCTTACTTGTCCCCCCTCCCCCCCACATATCCTCCCACTAACCCACCCACTAGAATTGGGCGGGCGGCCGTGGTGGGAGGGGGGTGGAGGGGTGGGGGTAGGGAGATTAGAGGGGTAATGAGGGGGTGGGGTGGGTTATGGGAGGTCCTAAATGGGTGGGGTATGGGTGGGGGTGAGCGTGAGGGGGCGGAGGGGGGGAGGGGGGCCCGGGCTGCCAAGTTTAATGGGCTTTCATTGTCGACTCCGAGGCAGGGGGGAGGGGGGGAGTGGGTAGGGTGTTGTACTTAAGGAAGGGGGGGAAGGGGGAGGGGGAAGATATAGGGGATAAGGGAGGTGATATGGAGGGGATTCAAGGGGGGTAAGGGAGGACTGGGGTGGGGGAGTATGAAAGAAAGAGGGGATGGGGGGAGGGGGAAGGGGGATAGAGTACAAGGATGAGACGAAAGAAGAAGACGGAGAGTTTGAAGAAAAAGATAAATAGGGAGGGGGTAGGGAGGAGAAGGAGGAAGGAATAAAGGTGGGGGGAGGAAAGAGGAGGGGAGGGAGAGGATGGGATTAGGGGGGGGAATGGAGTCGATGTCCTAAGGAGGGAAGAGAGGGAGGGAACAGAATACAGAAGGGAGGGAGGGAGGAGGGAAAGAAGGGAGAGCGAAGAGAGAGGAGGGAGGGAGGGGGTAGGATGTCCTCCGATAGAGCAGGAAGGAGCAGGACAGCAGGATGAGGGCAAGAATGATTTAAGAAAAGGCCTTTCTGTCTTGAAGGCTCGAATCATCTTTTTTTCTTCTTCTTCTTCTTTTTCTTCTTCTTCGATTTTTCTTTATTTCTCTTTTGGGCTTCGTTGTTGTTGTTGTTGTTTTTATCTCGTGTCTTGTTTTATTGTTTACTCTCTTGTTTTGCTTTTATTTCTATTTCTGTGTATGTGTATATGGTGTGTGTGCCGTGTGTGTGTGTGTGTGTGTGCGTGTGTGTGTGTGTGTGTGTGTGTGTGTGTGTGTGTGTGTGTGTGTGTGTGTGTGGGTATGTTTATGTATATGTGTATGTGTGTGTATTTGTGTGTTCGAGTGTATATGCCTATTTCGAGTGTAGGTATACATATCATACATATCTATCCATACAGGTGTATATCTGTACTTAACTCGTGTACATATTCACGTAAGTATCTCTCTCCATGTGTGTGTTTATGTGCACGTACATATCCACGTAAGTAAATCTCTCCATGCATGTGTTTCCATGCACGTACATATCCACGTAAGTATATCTCTCCATGCATGTGTTTCAGTGGGCGTTTCATAAGCTTGTTTATACATGTTTCTCTGAACACCTATTTTCCGAAACGCGTCCACAAGCAACCTACTTCAGACTTTATCATCAGCATTTTCTCTGGTTAATGGATGTGCAAGGTAAGACTCATTGTTGCAAAAGGCGTTTTCGGTGATGAGACATGGGGAGAAAGGGAGAAGGGAGAGGAGGGTGAGGTAGGGAGCGAGGGAGGGAGGGAGGGAGAAATGGGGAAGAAATATGAGAGTGAAAAGATACAATACTGTGTCGAGAGAGAGGATGAGAGAGAGGGGGAGAGAGAGAGAGAGAGAGAGAGAGAGAGAGAGAGAGACAGAGAGAGAGAGAGAGAGAGAGAGAGAGAGACAGAGAGAGAGACAGAGAGAGAGAGAGTGAGAGAGAGGAAAAAAATAATAATAAAAACTTTGGAACCTTAACTATGCTGTACAATCAGCTATTTTTTTTTTCTTTAATATGATAAAAAATGCATTAAATATAACAATACATCATAATCAAAAACAGATATGCCATAACTGCCTATACATGAAAAAAGAGAGAAAAAAAATGCACATACAAACCACAGTATATATGTGGCCATAATCAGCATGAACATAATTTATCAACCTCTTCCATAAAGCTCTATAAATCTTCCTCTATCACATCAGTATCAAATCGTAATTAGAACATTCAAGTGCAGACAGGTCAGTGGCAAACGTAGTACATTAATTATTAATTAATGTGTATCTACGTTTCTAGAGAGTGTATACTATTTATAACTAGATTTACGCACGAAAACGTTAAGAGTATATCCACATTCCTTCATTCATGAAATAGATTTTAGAGTACTATCCAGATTGCATGAGATATAAAATCATTCTCATGGAATGAAGTAGAAAGATTATATAAGAATAAGCATTTTTAAGTTACACAGTAAATCCTCACGAATGGGGGTAGATCATGGGGGATACACGTATGTCGATATGCATACATACACACACACACAAACACACACACACATACACACACACACACACACACACACACACACACACACACACACACACACACACACACACACACACATATATATAAATATATATATATATATAGCACAGTGGACATAACAGGTGCTGAGGAGGAGAGCACATTATAGAATAATACATATAGTATAATGGCATGTATATTATTGGATGATGACTTATGTGCACGTGACGCGCGACATATATATTAGTATATATATATAAAATATAATATATATTATATATAAATATATATATACAGGTAAAACATCTCACTCATAACAGTATACATACAACACATATATACAAAAACCACAACACAGAACAAACAACCCACAACGATACATACAGAGTGTATAATATATATAGATATATAGTTTTTATATATATATATAATATATATATTTATATATAATATATATATATATATATATATATATATATTAGATATACATATATATTTATATATATACATATATCTATATATATATATATCCATATATATATATCATATACTCTTGATAGTATATATATATATTATATATATAATATATATATATAATATATATATATATAATATACATACATACATAATAATAACATAATACTACAAAGGTACACAAGTAAAATCGCTGCACTACCCAAAAGCGTGAGGACTTATCGAGTACAAGATACCGATGTTGAACGAACCTAGTACTGTCTAATTCTCTCAGTGTGGAAACCGGGCAGCCTTAGTCAAGATAAAGACTATGACCTGTCAACATGCTTTCTGATGTGAACGTCGTTGCTTGCTCTTCTCCCTTAGTTTTGTGTCTGTTTGTGTTTTGTGTTTTTTTGTTTGGCCTAGCTGTCATATTTAGCGTTTAGATTTCCATAGAGAGATTATAAAATTTTGTTCTTTCGTTTTAGCCTGAAAATGGATCAAGAGATTAGAGCCGAAACGTTGTTGGAAACGAAATAAAGAGCCACCAATTTACGACGTATTGTCTCTTTTTGTTGCCCTTACATCGATGAGAATTGTGTGTGTGTGTGTGTATGGGGTAGATATATATATATATATATATAATATAGTTAAATATATTATTAATATATATATAATTATATATATATATATATATACATATATTTATATATTTATATATGTAGATATAATATATATATATATATATATATAGAATATTTGTGTGTGTGCGTGTGTGTGTGTGTGTGTGTGCTGTGCGGTGTGTGTGTGTATAAATAGATATATAAATATATATATATATATATTATATAGATATACTATTATATAGTATAATAGATAGATAGATAGAATAGATAGGATAGAGAGATAGATAATAGATAGATAGATAGATATATATATATTATATATAATATATATATATATATATATATATATATAGTATATATTTATATATATACATATAGAACATTGATACAAACACACTCACACACAGCACACACACTACACACAACACACACACTCACACACACACACAGAGTATATATATAATACTATAAATAGAATTTAAAATATATATATTTATATATATATATAATATATACTATATATATATATACATATATATAAATGTAATGTATATATTATAAATATAATTATAATATATAATATATAATGATATATATATATTATATATATATTATATATATATAGATATTATATATTTAGATATATAGCATACATATATATATATATTGTATATATATATATATATATATATATTTATAATATAATATATATATATATATTATGTATATATATATAATTATATATATATATAATATATATGTAAAATAATTAGATATATCCATATATATATATATACATATATATATCGTATGTATATATATATATACATATACATACATATATATATGCAAATATTCATGCACATATATACACACATATACACATCCATATATTCATTCACATGGTAACCCCCACCATGTGCTCTATTTCTCCAGCAGGTGTGGTTTAAAATCCGTTTTTTTCCTCCCGGTTCGAGTTTCGCTTTTATGCATTTCCCACGAGTAAACTTGAATGGGATTTGTGACCGAGAGAAGGAGGAACGGCCTGGCGGGGGTGGTGGGGGTGGTGGTAGGGGGTAGGGTGGGGGAGTGGGGGTGGGGGATGGGGTTGGTTGGTACATTGGTGTGTGTGTGGGTAGGAGGGCGGGGGTTGTCTGTGTGTGTGTGTGTGTGTGTGTCTGTGTGTGTGTGTGTGTCTGTGTGTGACCTTTTCCTATCTCTTTATTTATTTATTTATTTCTCCTCTCCTTTCTCTCTCTCTCTCTCTCCCTTTCTCTCTCCCTCTCTCTCTCTTTCTCTCTCCATCTCTCTCTCTCTATCTATCTATCTATCTATCTATCTTCCTCTCTCCATTTCTCCCCCCCCCCTCTCTCTCTATCTCTCTCTCTCTCAATATCTCTCCTCTCCTCTCTCCTCGTCTTCTCTGTCCTCCTCTCGTCTCCTCCTCGTGCGTCTCCTCTCTCTCTCTCTCTCTCTCTCTCTCTCTCTCTCTCTCTCTCTCTCTCCCTCTCCCTCTCCATCTCTCTCCCTCTCTCTCTCCCTCTCCCTCTCCCTCTCCCTCTCCCTCTCCCTCTACCTCTCCCTCTCCCTCTACCTCTCAATCTCTCCCTCTCTCCCTCATCATTTTTGAGTCGCTGGAAGACCTAGTGGCGGTTCTCGATGCATTTAACAGCAAGACGAAGCCCTTGGGTTTAAGAAGCCTCCTGAACCAAGAAGAAAAAAAAAATCCTTCAACATCCTACGAAGAGAAGTTCCTCAGACGACACTTCCTTGTGGCGAGGACTTCGAAGTCTCCCATATCTTGTTATTGCAGTTTGTGATGACGCCGGATTCACGAGTCGAGAAATCAGTAGAAATGTCTGAAGGACTCGATTCCTGTGTCGAGGGACCGAGCTACCTGTTGTTCCAAAGGACGTGATGGTTCCTGGGTTTGCTTGAAGGCAGGGAAGCTTGGACTCTTAGCCTGTGCCTTCAGTTCTCACTCGATACTTATATATTTTATATACGTTCCTCATCTGGATGCTTATATGGAGGTACTTATGGCTGGACCACGTTAACATCTGCATTGTATTATATCTATCACTATATACTTATATACTTATATACTTATACTTATATACTTATATACTTATACTTATATACTTATATACTTTATATACGTTTCTCACTTGATACTTATATACTTTATATACGTTCCTCATCTGGATGCTTATATACTTTATATACGTTCCTCATCTGGACACTTATATGGAGGTACTTATGGCTGGACCACGTAAAGATCTGCATCGTATTATATCACTATATACTTATATACTTATACTTATATACTTATATACTTTATATACGTTTCTCACTTGATACTTATAAACTTTATATACGTTCTTCATCTGGACACTTATATACTTTATATACGTTCCTTATCTGGATACTTATATACTTTATATACGTTCTTCATCTAGATACTTATACGGAGGTACATATGGCTGGACCACGTTAAGATCTGCATTGTATTATATTTATCACTATCACTATCCTCATTAAACATTAGATAGTTGTTATCATTATTATTGTTTTATATTTTATTCAATTTCCGAGTTTTATATGTTCATTGTCCATGTTCAATGTATTTGTGTGTTTTTGTTTTGTTTTTCTTTCCATATTTTAACTGTCATGAGGTATATATGAGAAATACATTTACTTACAAAGACATACACACAACGATAGAGATATAGAGAAGAGAGAGAGAGAGAGAGAGAGAGAGAGAGAGAGAGAGAGAGAGAGAGAAATAAGAGAGAGAGATAAATGGGGGAGAAATTTAGAAAAATGATGGAGAAAGAGAGAGAGAGGGAAGGGGGAAGGAGGAGAGAGAGAAATATAGAAAAAAAAAAGAATGCTAAAAAAGAAAGACAAACAAACAAACACACACATAGATCCAAAACCCTCACCACATCCACCTCACATCCCACCTCATGCCTCACATAGCACAACATCCCTTTTACAACCAATTTTCCCAAAATATGAAGATCACCATATTTTCCCAATATCCCCCCATTTAAGTTAAAACGAAAATTAAATAAAAATAAAACACTGAATCAGCAGTATGAAGATATTTAACAACCACGATGAATTTCAAAATGATTCATGTCCTCTGACTAAGCAAGTGAATATGCTCCACGCTCCCTCATAACGCATCTCATACACGACGGAAATTAAATCTTTCTCTCTTTCTGTCTATGTCTTTCTCTGTGTCTGTCTTTTAACTTCTTTGAGTCTGTTTCGTTGTCTATGTCTCTGTCTGGTTATTTCTGTCTGTGTCTCTGGCTATGTGTCTGTTGCTTAATTTATTTTTTTTATTTTTTTGTCTGTTTCGTTGTCTATTCCTCTGTCTGGTTATGTCTGTCTGTGTCTCTGGCTATGTGTCTGGTTCTTTTTTTTTTTTTTGAGTTTGTCTCGTTGTCTATGTCTCTGTCTGGTTATTTCTGTCTGTCTTTCTTTATGTGGCTGTTTCTTATTTTTTTTTAGTTTGATTCG
>NW_028234436.1:23839127-23846964 GCF_977035675.1 Penaeus japonicus
ATATATATATATATATATATATATATATATATATATATATATATATATATACATATATATACATATATATACATATACGTGTGTGTGCGAGTCTATACGTGTGTATAGTGTTTATATGATTACATTATGTCATTTTTGAGTTTAATGGACTTGACGATCCAAACATTCATCTCTCTAAGCGTATGATGAATATGTTCATGTTTTCAGGGTTTAATATTCTACATTCTTGCATGTATTGTGACTGCTGTCAACTGCAATATCGATGTCAATTGAATGTAATAATAGTTATTGCAATGTGAATAAGTCCTCCAACAACATATTCTAGAAAAAAAAAAATCACACACACACACACAAACACACACACATATACATACACGAATCCCAACCCTCACCCTACCCCCTACTTCCTTATCCCCTTCTCCCCTTCACAACCCCTCCACCACACCACCTTACACTTACACACACACACAAACACACACACACATAAAAAGCAAACGCAAATACACATACATGGACACACACACACACACAAACACACACACAGACACAAACACACACACAGACGCACAAACAAACACACATACAGACACACATAAAAAACAAACACGCAAATACACATAAATCTATATACACAATCACTAACACGTGGTTGTTTCTTGCAACCGGTATTGACCTTAAGTGATTAAAACACGACAGGAAGCTTATATATAAAACAAGTTTATCTACCACAGCTACCCTCTTGGAGTCAGAGCCACCTGTTGTCAGCTGGAAAAACGAGAAAGAGATGGAACTTCGGAAGTGTCATGGCTGTCTGTTAAGGACGCAAGAGTTATGGTGAATTTCGAGACTCGCCGATAGAAGCGGAATCTGCCAGAGAAATTATATTGCAGAAGAAGACAGGACAGCTTTTCTGTGGGAACCATGCAGGTGTGAAGGACTGAGAACGAGTAGAAAGCATTAGGGCGAGAGAGAAATCTGCTTTCGAAAGCAAGAGTGTCAAGTACTCGTGTCTCGGCAGGGAGCTTAGTCTAGGATCGCGTTTCCGTTAGGAGTCGGGAGTGAGAATTTGACTTTCTAAACCCAACTGAGGTTCGGAATATGCGTTTGTGAGCGACTTCGAGAAAGGTCGAAGGAGGGAGGGAGGGCAAAGTGCTTCTGTAGAAGTGAGCTGTTTTAAAAGACCATCTAAGTCATATCATACAATTACCTTTGTTCATATAACTGCGCTTTTGAGTGTTAGTTGGTAATTATTGGTATAAGTGTTCAAGTCCCGTTGGCTCAATTGCCCCTAGGATTGAACAAGAGACGAAACAGTGAAATGATTCATCACAATAGTTATTTTTCAAACTTTTCTCTCATCCCGATGGCCTGGGTATCCCATCCTTAATCCGTGTATATTATGAAGGATCCATATTGAACAAATTGTGAACAAAACAACAAAGGGGAAATGCAGGGAAGACAAAAAGAAAAATGGAAAGAAAAGAAAAAGAAAAAGGGAGAAGAGAAGGGAAGGGAAAAAAGGAAAAAGAAAATACACAAATTTGAATGTCTTTTTTTTTTTTTTTTTTTTAGGGGATGATGTTCTATAGAAGTTATGAAAAAGCCTGTGTTTTTTGCTGTTTTAATTTTTAATTTTTTATTTTTTTTGTTGATCTATTTTTCTTTTTACTTCGTTTGTTTGTTTATAAAATACGCAACTAATAGTCTAGGAATGCTTGAGGTGCTTTTCCAATCATTTCCTGCAACCCTCCTATACCAGTTTTCAAAAAGACAGCAATTGAATAGCAAGTAATAATGTAATTTCTAGTGATCAATATACATAAACATTTTTTTAATTGAACTTGTTTTTTCTTTTAACTTATCCTAAACTTACGAAAATATCCCCATGGACACTATGGGATAACGAATCAATATACTGAAACCCTTTTTTGTTGCAAAATATTGCATAACTATTTGACGTTACACAGTAATACTTCTCTCCCTCTCAGTAATGCAACGCGGAAGGGGTTGCTAACCTATTGTTGTTTTTTTTAGATCGTTTGAGAAAAGAGAGGGAGGGAAAGAGGAAGAGAGGGAGACGGTGAGAGAGAGGGAGAGAGGGAGAGGAAGAGGGGGAGGGAGAGAGGGGGAGGGGGAGGGAGAGAGGGAGAGAGGAAGAGGGAGAGTGAGAGGGTGAGGGTGAGGGTGAGGGTGAGGGTGAGGGTGAGGGTGAGGGTGAGGGTGAGGGTGAGGGTGAGGGTGAGGGTGAGGGTGAGGGAGGGAGAGGGTGAGAAGGAGAGTGGGAGAGAGGAAGAGGGAGAAGGAGAGGGTGAGGGAGAGAGGGTGAGGGTGAGAGGAAGAGGGAGAGGGAGAGAGGGAGCGAGGCAGATAGAGGGAGAGAGGAAGAGGGAGGGAGGGAGAGAACGAGAGAGAGAGAGAGAGAGAGAGAGAGAGAGAGAGAGAGAGAGAGAGAGAGAGAGAGAGAGAGAGAGAGAGAGAGAGAGAGAGAGAGAGAGAGAGAGAGAGAGAGAGAGAGGAGAGAGGAGAGAGAGAGAAGGAGAAGAGAGGTGGGAGGGAGAGAGAGAGAGGAAGTGAGAGAAAGAGAAAGAGAGAGAGAGAGAGAGAGAGAGGGAGGAAGTGAGAGAGAGAGGGAGGAAGTGAGAGAGAGAGAGGGAGGAAGAGAGAGAGAGAGAAAGAGAGAGAGAGAGAGAGAGAGAGAGAGGGAGAGAGAGAGAGAGAGAGAGAGAGAGGGAGAGAGCGGGAGAGAGAGAGAGCGGGAGAGAAGGAGAAAGGGTGAGAGGAAGAGAGAGAGAGAGAGAAAGAGAGAGAGAGAGAGAGAGAGAGAGAGAGAGAGAGGGAGAGAGCGGGAGAGAAGGAGAGAGGGAGAGAGGAAGAAAGGGAGAGAGAGGGAGGGAGGGAGAGGGGGAGAGAGGGAGAGGGAGAGAAAAAAAAATATGTTTTCAGTGAACAAATCAAATCTGAAAGGTATATAAAATTATTGTAAACTTATGCATATGCAAACATAAAGGATTTTACACATACACACATGCACACAAACAAACGCAAATTGAAACACACATCCTCTCATTAAAACACACACACTAACACACACACACACACACACATACACACACACATACTATTATATATGCACACATACAGGCTTTTATACGAACACACAAACACACAAACAAACACAAGCTAAACACATATCCTATCACCCCCACCCCCACCCCACCCCCCCCACACACACAAACACACGCAATAAACCGGCGAACCTTTCCAAAACAAGAGAAAATTGAGAGATAAAATGTGATGAGGATTCTACATCGCTTTTCATACTTGTGGAGGAGGTTGCACTGATCACTATTGTAGCTGCAATACAGTGGCTAGCAGGAAGCTTGCACGAACGAGTACAGTGTGTGCAATGCTTAAAGCTGTCTTGCTCCGGATGTTGTTGCATGCAATGTCTGTTCGTTTGTTTTTTGTTGCCCGTTTGTTTTTTTATATACATATTTTTTTTACTATATATATATTTTTTTAGTCTGTTTATGTGTTTCTCTCTCTCAGACTTCTTTCTCTCTCTTTCTTAGTCTCTGACTCTCTCTCTCTCTTTCTTTCCCTCCTCCTCCACACTTTCTATCTCATTCCTTCCCTCCTTTTCATATATTTGTGTCCATCCTCTTCTTTATCTCCCCCTTCCCCCCTCTTCCTCTCCCCCTCCCTCCCTTCCTCTCCCCTTCCTTCATCCCCTTCTCCCTCCCTTACTCTCTTGCTCTCCCCATCTCTCTCCCCTTTCCTCCTCTCCCCCTCCCCCCTTCTCTCTCCCTCCTTTCCTCTCTCAATCCCTCCTTGCCTCTTCCTCCCCATCCCTCCCTCCCTTACTCCCCCTCCTTCCCTCCCTCTTCCCTCATCCCCTTCACCCTCCCTTCCTCTCTTTCCCTCCCCCTCTCCCTCCCCTTTCCTCCTCTCCCACTCCCTCTCTCCCTCCCTCCCTCATTTTCCCTCCTCTCCCCTCCCTCCCCCCTTTCTCTCCCTCCCTTTCTCCCTCAATCCTTCCTTGCCTCTTACTTCCTCTTCCCTCTCCACTTCCCCCTCCATCCCTCCCTCCCTCCCTCTCTCCCCCTCTCTTCCTCCCTTCCTCCCCCTACCTCCCTCCTTCCCTCTCCTCCATTCACTCTCAACATTTGCATCGATTTGAGAGAGAGAGAGAGAGAGAGAGAGAGAGAGAGAGAGAGAGAGAGAGAGAGAGAGAGAGAGAGAGAGAGAGAGAGAGAGAGAGAGAGAGAGAGAGAGAGAGAGAGAGAGAGAGAGAGAGAGAGAGGAGAGAGAGAGGGGGGGGGGGGGGAAGATAGATAGAGAGAGAGCAAGATAGATAGATAGATAGATAGATAGATAGATAGATAGAGAGAGAAAGAGAGAGAGAGAGAGAGAGAGAGAGAAAACGTAAGCATCTTTTAGACCACAAAAGACATTGTACATTGACTGTGAATGCAATCTGTCGGATCCACAAAGCTTTCAAAAAGTACATTTCTGAAAACGAATGGACTGGAGATCCCATTTTGTATTGCTGGACCATAAACAAAGTATCCATTTTGTTGTTTTATGAAGACGGGGAGAAGGAGTGGGAGAAGGAGTGGGAGAAGAAGTGGGAGAAGGAAGGAAAGAAGGAGTGGGAGAAGTGGGAGAAGAAGTGGGAGAAGAAGTGGAAGTGGAAGTAGAAAGATTATGATGGAAATGGAATTGATGATCGTGGTGATGATGGTGATGGGATGAGGATAATGGTGATGATGAAGTTGATGGTAATGATGAGGTTGATGGTGATGATGAGGCTGATGGTGATGATGATGATAATGATGTCATGGTAATGATGTGATGATAATGATCTACTAATTATGAAGATGATGAAGATGGTGATTTGATGGAGAGGATGATGATAAAGTGATGATAATGGTGATGAAGACGGTGTAGATGATAGTGATAGTGATTATGATCATGATTATCATTATGATCATCATTATAATTATCATTATCATTATAGCGGTGATGATAGTGAAAAAGGTGATGACGATAATAATGAAAATAATGATGAAAGAAATGATAACAAAACATGCAAATAACGACAGCAATATCAACAATGATAAAAAAATTATTCTTTCATAAAATCTAAACTGAAATATGTTACGTATTAAAGCGACATATGTTGGCATTTAATAACCATATAAATGACATTTGATCCACTTACGAGAAAATGGAAAAATATAATGAAAAATATAGTATGAAAATATTTGAAACATTTTGAGAGATTTAAATAATAGGAAATGATATCAAAGGGGTGATTAAAAGATGGAGAGAAATGATTATATGCATGGAATATATCTTAAAGGAAATGAATGCATAATTAATCACAACGGGAAACGAGGGAAAATAATTCTTTCTCTCTCTCTCTTTCATCTCTCGTTCTCTCTCTCGCTTTTGCTCTTTATTCCCTTTATCCCTCTCTTCTCCTCTTTTCCTCCTCTCCTCTATCTTCTCTCCTCTCCCTCTTTTTTCTTCCTATCACACACACACACACCACACACAGCACAGCATAGCCCACACACACACACACAGAACACACACACATACACACACACACACACACACACACACACGCACACAAGGCATACACACACACAGCACACACACACACACACACACGACACACACACACCACACAGAAAAAAACACACACACACAAAAAAACATACACACACACCACACACACACACACACACACACACACACAACAAAGCCACACACACACACACCACATACAATATATATATATATATATATATACATATATATATATATATATATATATATATATATATATATATATATATATATATATACATACATATATACATATACAGAATCTGAACGATGAAATCCGGTGGATTTCGAAACTGTAGCCTCATCTTCTAATAAATATGTTTGTGTTATAGTGGTTTATTTGCCATTTTTATTTGTTATTCAACTCGGTAGAGTGTTTTGCAAGTCATATATATATATATATATATATATATATATATTATATATATATATATATAAATATATAAATATATATATAAATATATTATATATACTACATAACATACATATATATATTATACATACCCAAACACACACACTACAACACACCAGAGACCCGGTACACTACAGCCCACGTTTCCAAATAACATCCCATGATATTATCTATTCTGTAAATCATCCCAAATTCCTCTCTACCCCCCCTCTTTTGCTGACCTTCCCGCCACCTCGCTTACCCGGCCTTACCCCGCCTCCCTTCCCCTCTTTCCTTCTTCCCTTTCTCGCGTCTTCTCTCCCCTCATCTCTCTCTCACTCCTCTTCCTCCTTCTCGTTATTCTATCTCCAATCTCCTCTCGGTTATTCTCTGGCCTTCTCTCTTATTTCTCCTCCTCTCTCTCCCACATAATTGCATTTTAAAATTAAAAAACCATTTGTGAAAGGGTGGGGGTTTATAGAGCTGGCTTTGCTGGTGGTAGACTCTAGGGAGTGTCACTTAGGGAGTCATCTAACTGAGTCAGTCCCAAGTATTATTAAGGGTTAAGGGGTCTGGGGAGAGAGGGGAGAGAGAGGGTTAGGAGGAGGGGTAGAGTGGGGGTGAGTTAAGAGAGAGGGGAGAGGGGAGACAGGGGTGAGGGAGATAGGGGAAGATGGCCAGGGGTGAGAGGGGAGAGAGAGGCGAGATGCGAGGGGTGAGGGAGATAGGGGAAAGTGAGGGAGATGGGGAGATAGAGGGGGGGCATGGGGGAGAGAGGTGACAGGAGTGGAGAGGAAGAGAGAGGAGGGAGGGGGTAGGGAAAGGAGAGGGGAGAGGACGTGGTGAGTGGGAGAGGGAGGTGGGGAGAGAGGGATGAAGGGTGAGAGGGGTGAGAGGGGAGAGAGGGGAGAGTGGGGAGAGAGGGGAGAGAGTAGAGAGGGGTGAGAATAGAGAGGGGTGAGGGGAGAGAGGGGAGAGAGGGGAGAGGGGAGAGAGGGGAGACAGAAGTGAGGGGAGAGAGGGGTGAGAGGGGAGAGTGGGGTGAGGGGAGTGTGGGGAGAGAAGGGAGAGAGGGGAGACAGGGAAGACAGGGGAGAGTGGGGAGAGAGGGGAGAGTGGGAGAGAGAGGGGTGAGAGGGGAGAGAGGGGAGAGGGGGGAGATGGGTGAGGGGAGAGAGGGGAGACAGAAGTGAGGGGAGAGAGGTGAGGGGAGTGGGAAGAGAAGGGAGAGAGGGGAGAGAGGGGAGAGTGGGAAGGGAGGGGTGAGAGAGGAGAGAGGGGAGAGAGGGGAGAGGGGGGAGAAGGGTGAGAGGAGAGAGGGGAGACAGAAGTGAGGGGAGAGAGGGGTGAGAGGGGAGAGGGGGGGGAGGGGAGAGAGGGGAGAGGGGAGGGAGGGGAGAGAGGGGGGAGGGGAGAGAGGGGGGAGAGGGGAGAGAGGGGGGAGGGGAGAGAGGGGAGACAGAAGTGAGGGGAGAGAGGGGTGAGGGAAAGAGGGGTGAGAGGGGAGAGTGGGGTGAGGGGAGGAAGGGTTGAAGAGAGGGAGACAGGGAGGAAGGGAGATGAGAGAAAGGAGAAGGGAGAGAGGATAGATAGATAGATAGAGAGAGAGAGAGAGATAGAGCGAGAGAGAGAGAGAGAGAGAGAGAGAAAGAGAGAGAGATAGATGATAGAGAGAGAGAGAGAGAGAAAGAGGAGAGATAGTAGATAGATAGATAGATAGATAGATAGAGAGAGAGAGAGAGAGAGACGAGATGAGAGGAGGAGAGAGGAGAGAGAGAGAGAGGAGAATGGAGACACCGAGATTGACTG
>NW_028234436.1:23847064-23854564 GCF_977035675.1 Penaeus japonicus
ATATATATATTGATATATATATATATATGTATATATATAATATATATATTATATATATATATATATATATATATTTATTATTATATATATATATATTTTTATATATACACACACACACACACACACACAATATATATTGATATATATATATATATATATATATATATATATATATATATATATATATATATACATATATATAATTCACAATCATTTCGTAGAAAGATACAAACGAAAAATGGACCCCCCCCCCAAAAAAAAAAAAAGAAAAAAAAAAGGGACACGCACTATCATTACCTAACGCTTCATCTGATAATATATAAGAATAAAGATTATGTTTTTTAAAGCTTCTATTAAACCACCATTATGCATATTAAACTGGGTATCATGTTCCGTGTATTACGACTTAATTTCTTTCCCGACAGATGGCAGTTGAGTTGGAAGCGTTTGTTTGTAATCTGTGAAATCGTATATCTTTTTTATTGGCCGATCCAGTTTCACTTTTAGAGGCTGTTATAGATTATAATAAGTTCGTGTTTTAAAGAGATTATTGTTTCTTTTATTAGCATTTTTTATTTATTTTATTTCTGCGGTGGATAATTTTGGAATGTGGTTAGGTTTCTTTGAAGATGTATAAAGCATAAACGGAATATGACCACATACCCACAAATAACTATATATAGTATAATATTACATACACACACACTCAACAACATACACACACCTCACACGCACACACACACACACACATATATATATTTATTATATATATATATTATATATTATATATATATATATATTTATAATATATATTATATATATATATATATTATATATATATAATATATATATTAAAACATACATAAATTTATATACATATATATATACATATATATATATACACACACACAAACACACACACACACACACAAACACACACAACATACACAAAATATATATATATATATATAATATATATATATATATATATATATATTAATATATATACATATAAATATACCTATATATATATATTATTTTATATATATATATATATATTATATATATATTAATATATATATATATAATATATATATACATATATATACATATACGTCGTGTGGTTGCGAGGTCTATACGTGTGTATAGTGTTTATATGATTACATTATGTCATTTTTGAGTTTAATGAACTTGATGATCCAAACATTCATCTCTCTAAGCGTATGATGAATATGTTCATGTTTTCAGGTTTTCATATTCTACATTCTTGCATATATTGTGACTGCTGTCAACTGCAATATCGATGTCAATTGAATGTAATAATAGTTATTGCAATGTGAATAAGTCCTCCAACAACATATTCTAGAAAAATAAAAAATCACACACACACACACACACAAATCCCAACCCTCACCCTACCCCCTCTACCTTATCCCCCCTCCCCTTCACAACCCCTCCACCACACCACCCTACCCTTACACACACACAAACACACACACATATACAGACGCACAAACAAACACACACACAGACACAAACACACACACAGACACAAACACACACACAGACACAAACACACACACACACACACACACGCACATAAAAAGCAAACACGCAAATACACATACATCTATATACACAATCACTAACACTTGTCTGTTTCTTGCAACTGTTATTGGTCTTAGGTGATTAAAACACGACAGGAAACTTATATATAAAACAAGTTTATCTACCACAGCTACCCTCTTGGAGTCAGAGCCACCTGTTGTCAGCTGGAAAAACGAGAAAGAGATGGAACTTCGGAAGTGTCATGGCTGTCTGTTAAGGACGCAAGAGTTATGGTGAATTTCGAGACTCGCCGATGGAAGCGGAATCTGCCAAGGAAATTATGTTGCAGAAGAAGACAGGACTGCTTTTCTGTGGGAACCATGCAGGTGTCAAGGACTGAGAACGAGTAGAAAGCATTAGGGCGAGAGAGAAATCTGCTTTCGAAAGCAAGAGTGTCAAGTACTCGTGTCTCGGCAGGGAGCTTAGTCTAGGATCGCGTTTCTGTTAGGAGTCGGGAGTGAGAATTTGACTTTCTAAACCCAACTGAGGTTCGGAATATGCGTTTGCGTTTGTGAGCGACTTCGAGAAAGGTCGAAGGAGGGAGGGAGGGTAAAGTGCTTCTGTAGAATTGAGCTGTACGAGGCTTAGAAACAGCGGGATACAACAGCAGGCAATAGTAACAGCAATTAGAGACAGCAATTAGAGACAGCAATTAGAAAAAGGAGAAAAGAAACCTAGCCATGAAATCAGGTGTTAAAACTGAAATATACAGTATATAAGATAGTAATCCATTAGGATATATCACAAATTGAAGATTAACTTAATAATTAAAATAGAAATGTTCTCTAGAGACCCGTGGGTTTAACTAGGAGGTTTTAAAACTAGGAAGTTTTAAAAGACCATCTAAGTCATATCATACAATTGCCTTTGTTCATTTAACTGCGCTTTTGAGTGTTAGTTGGTAATTATTGGTATAAGTGTTCAAGTCCCGTTGGCTCAATTGCCCCTGGGATTGAACAAGAGACGAGACAGTGAAAATGATACATCGCAATAGTTATTTTTCAAACTTTTCTCTCATGCCGATGGCCTCGGTCATCCCATCCTTAATCCGTGTATATTATGAAGGATCCATATTGAACAAATTGTGAACAAAACAACAAAGGGGAAATGCAGGAAAATACACAAATTTGAATGTCTTTTTTTTTTTTTTTTAGGGGATGATGTTCTATAGAAGTTATGAAAAAGCCTGTGTTTTTTCGTTTTTATTTTTTATTTTTTATTTTTTTTGTTGATCTATTTTTCTTTTTACTTCGTTTATTTGTTTATAAAATACGTAACTAATAATCTAGGAATGCTTGAGGTGCTTTCTCAATCATTTCCTGCAACCCTCCTATACCAGTTTTCAAAAAGACAGCAATTGAATAGCAAGTAATAACAAAATTTCTAGTGATCAATATACATAAATATTTTTTTAATTGAACTTGTTTTTTCTTTTAACTTATCCTAAACTTACGAAAATATCCCTATAAACACTGCGGGATAACGAATCAATATACTGAAGAAACCCTTTTTTGTTGCAAAATATTGCATAAATATTTGACGTTGCACAGTAATACTTCTCTCCCTCTCAGTAATGCAACGATGAAGGGGTCCCTAACCTATTGTTTTTCCGATCGTTTGAGAAAAGAGAGGGAGGGAAAGAGGAAGAGAGGGAGAGGAAGATGGAGAGGGAGGGAAAGGGAGGGAGAGCGGGAGGGAAAGAGGAAGAGAGGGAGAGAGGGAGAGAGAGGGAGAGAGAAGGAGGGTGAGGGTGAAGGAGAGGGAGAGGGTGAGAAGAAGAGGGAAAGGGAGAGGGTGAGGGAGGGGGGTGAGGGTGAGGGAGAGGGAGGAGAGAGAGAGAGGGAGAGGGAGAGAGGGAGAGAGGGAGAGGGAGAGAGGGAGAGAAAGGAAGAGAGGGAGAGAAAGGAAGAGAGGGAGAGAGAGGGAGGGAAGGATGAAGAGAGGGAGAGAGGGAGAGAGGGAGAGGAAGAGGGTGAGAGGGTGAGAGGAAGAGAGTGGGAGAGAGGGAGAGGGAGGGAGGGGGAGAGGGAGAGGAAAGGGGAGAGGGAGAGAGAGAGAGGGAGAAAGGGAGAGAGAGGGAGGGAGGGAGAGAGGGAGAGATGAAGAGGGAGAGAGGGAGGCAGAGAGGGATAGAGTGAGAGAGAGAGAGAGAGAGAAAGATATAGATAGATAAATAGATAGAGAGAGAGAGAGAGAGAGAGAGATAGCGAGAGACCATAGATAAATGGAGACAAAAAAAAAAAAATGTTTTCAGTGAACAAATCAAATCTGAAAAGTATATAAAATTATTGTAAACTTCTGCGTATGCAAACATATAGGATTTTACACATACACACAAGCACACAAACAAACGCAAAGTGAATCACACATCCTCTCATTAAAACACACACACACACACAAACGCACACACACACACACACACACACACACACACACACACACACACACTAATATATATGCACACATACAGGCTTTTATACGAACACACAAACACACAAACACACAAACAAACACAAGCTAAACACATATCCTATCACCCCCCCCACCCCCCATCCCCACCCCCCACCCACACACTAACACAAACACACGCAATAAACCGGTGAACCTTTCCAAAACAAGAGAAAATTGAGAGATAAAATGTGATGAGGATTCTACATCGCTTTTCATACTTGTGGAGGAGGTTGCACTGATCACTATTGTAGCTGCAATACAGTGGCTAGCAGGAAGCTTGCACGAACGAGTACGGTGTGTGCAATGCTTAAAGCTGTCTTGCTCCGGATGTTGTTGCATGCAATGTCTGTTCGTTTGTTTTTTGTTGCTCGTTTGTTTTTTTATATACATATTTTTTTTTACTATATATATATTTTTTGTCTGTTTTTGTGTTTGTCTCTCTCCCCCCCCCTCTCTCTCTCAGACTTCTTTCTATCTCTTTCTTACTCTCTATCTGTCTCTCTGCTTTTCTTCCTTCTATCCCTCCTCCTCCCTTTCTCTCACACTTTCTATCTCTTTCCTTCCCTCCTTTTCATGTTTGTCTCCATCCTCTTCTTTATCTACCGCTTCCCCCTCTCTTCCTCTCTCCCTCCCTTCTTCTCCTCATTCCCCTCTCTCCCTTCCTCTTCCCTTCCCTCATCCCCCTCTCCCTCCCTTCCTGTCTTTCTCTCCCTCTCTCCCTCCCCCCCTCCTTTCCCCTCCCTCCCCCCCTCTCTCTCCCTCCTTTCCCCTCTCAATCCTTGCCTCTTACTTCCTCTTCCTTCTCCACCTCCCCCTCCCTCCCTCCCTCCCATCTTCTCCCCATCCCCCTCCCTCCCTCCCTCCCTCCCACTCCCTACCTCCCCCCCTCCCTCTCCTCCATTCACTCTAAACATTTGCATCGATTTGAGAGAGAGAGAGAGAGAGAGAGAGAGAGAGAGATGCAGAGAGAAAGAGAGAGAGAGAGAGAGAGAGAGATGCAGAGAGAAAGAGAGAGAGAGAGAGAGAGAGAGAGAGAGAGAGAGAGAGAGAGAGAAGAGAGAGAGAGAGAGAGAGAGAGGGGGGGGGGATAGCTAGATAGAGAGAGAGCAAGATAGATAGATAGATAGATAGATAGATAGATAGATAGATAGAGAGAGAGAGATAGAGAGAGAGAAAAAAAACGTAAGCATCTTTTAGACCACAAAAGACATTGTACATTGACTGTGAATGCAATCTGTCGGATCCACAAAGCTTTCAAAAAGTACATTTCTGAAAACGAATGGACTGGAGATCCCATTTTGTATTGCTGGACCATAAACAAAGTATCCATTTTGTTGTTTTATGAAGACGGGGAGAAGGAGTGGGAGAAGGAGTGGGAGAAGAAGTGGAAGAAGAAGTGGGAGAAGGGGTGGGAGAAGGGGAAGAAGGAGTGGGAGAAGGAGTGGGAGAAGGAGTGGGAGAAGGAGTGGGAGAAGGAGTGCATCGATTTGAGAGAGAAGCAGAGAGAGAGAGGGGGGGGGAAGAGAGAGAGAGAGATGCAGAGAGGAAAAGAGAGAGAGGAGAGAGGAGAGAGAGATGCAGCAGAGAAAGAGAGAGAAGAGGAGAGAGAGAGAGAGGTGAGACGAAGATGAGAGGAAAGAGAGAGAGGAGTGAGGGAGAGAGAGGGGGGGGGGGATAGCTAGATAGAGAGAGGGCAAGATAGATAGATAGATAGATAGATAGA
This sequence comes from Penaeus japonicus, assembly GCF_977035675.1. Classification (NCBI taxonomy): domain Eukaryota; kingdom Metazoa; phylum Arthropoda; class Malacostraca; order Decapoda; family Penaeidae; genus Penaeus; species Penaeus japonicus. The sequence goes on from NW_028234436.1 coordinate 23,852,847, forward strand.
TAGATAGATAGATAGAGAGAGAGAGATAGAGAGAGAGAAAAAAAACGTAAGCATCTTTTAGACTCAAAAGACAATGTAAATTGACGGTGAATGCATCTGTCGGATCCACAAGCTTTCAAAAAGTACATTTCTGAAAACGAATGGACTGGAGATCCCATTTTGTATTGCTGGACCATAAACAAAGTATCCATTTTGTTGTTTTATGAAGACGGGGAGAAGGAGTGGGAGAAGGAGTGGGAGAAGAAGTGGAAGAAGAAGTGGGAGAAGGGGTGGGAGAAGGGGAAGAAGGAGTGGGAGAAGGAGTGGGAGAAGGAGTGGGAGAAGGAGTGGGAGAAGGAGTGGGAGAGGGGGGAGAAGGAGGGGGAGAAGAAGTGGAAGAGGGAGTAGGAGAAGGAGTGGGAGAAGGAGTGGGAGAAGAAGTGGGAGAATGAGTGGGAGAAGGAGTGGAAAGAAGAAGTGGGATAGCTAATAGAGAGAGAGCAAGAATAGATAATAGATGAGATAGATATATAGATTAATAGATAGAGAGAGAGAGGATAGAGAGGAGAAAAAAAACGTAAGCGCAAACTGTTAGACACAACAGACATTGTACAATGATCGTGAATGCAATCATGTCGGATCCACAAAGCCTTTCAAAAATACATTTCTGAAAACGATGGAACTGTAGATTCCCAGTTTTTGTATTGCTGACCCAGTAAACAAAGTATCCATTTTGTTGTTTTATGAAGGAGTGGGAGAAGGAGTGGGAGAAGGGGGAGAAGGAGTGGGAGAAGTAGTGTGAGAAGAAGTGGGAGAAGAAGTGGAAGAAGGGAAAGAAGGAGTGGAAGAAAAACTAACATCTTTTTAGACCACAAAAGACATTGTACATTGACTGTGAAAGCATCTGTCCGGATCCTCAAAGCTGTCAAAAAGTACATTTCTAAAACGTAATGGACTGAATCCCTTTTTGTATGCTGGACCCAAAAACAAATGTATCCATTTTGTGGGAGAAAGAGTGGAGAAGGAGGGGTTTGGGAGAGGGGGAGAGATGGTAGAGGAGTGGGAGAAGGGAAAGAAGAAGTGGAAGAAGTGGGAGAAGGAGTGGGAGAAGGAGTGGGAGAAGTAGTGGGAGAAGGAGTGGGAGAAGGAATGGGAGAAGGAGTGGAAGAAGAAGTGGGAGAAGAAGTGGGAGAAGTGGGAGAAAGAGTGGGAGAAAGAGTGGGAGAAGGAGTGGGAGAAGGAGTGGGAGAAGGGAAAGAAGAAGTGGAAGAAGTGGGAGAAGGAGTGGGAGAAGGAGTGGGAGAAGTAGTGGGAGAAGGAGTGGGAGAAGGAATGGGAGAAGGAGTGGAAGAAGAAGTGGGAGAAGAAGTGGGAGAAGTGGGAGACTAGTTAAGAGTGGAGAAATATAGTTTATACTTCCTATTATCATCCGTTTCCTCCTATTTATCCTTATATTTTCCCTCATGTTTTCGCAGGTCCACAGCTCTCTACTGAGTGGGAGAAGGAGTGGAAGAAGAAGTGGAAGAAGTGGGAGAAGGAGTGGGAGAAGGAGTGGGAGAAGGAGTGGGAGAAGGAGTGGAGGAAGTGGAGAATTGGGAGAAAGAAAGTGGGAGAATGATGGAAAAGGAGTGGAAGAAGAAGTGGAAAAGTGGGAGAAGGAGTGGGAGAAGGAGTGGAGGAAGTGGAAGAAGGAGTGGAAGAAGGAGTGGAAGAAGGAGTGGGAGAAGGAGTGGGAGAAG
>NW_028234436.1:23872476-23892087 GCF_977035675.1 Penaeus japonicus
TAAATAAACTTGTACAAAAGTAATCAAATTATTCACGAATTGACAGTTTGTTGTAACCAACAGTTTTCTTCTTACCTTGCAATGATTAAGACTCTCTCTTTCTCCCCCTACTAAAGCATAGATCTAACCCCTAAACTTCCTATTGTATATTCATCTGTTTAATCATTTTTTAATGTTTCTACGTCTCTGATACACCAAATAAATAAACAAATTAATGAAAATGAATAAAGGGTTATCATACTCCATGAAGAGATAGATTTCAGAAGAAAATAAAATAAAAAACGATTCAAATATTTCAAATATAATGCGAGTGGATACACATACCATTCAAAAACTCGCTCCTGTTTGCAATATTTACGATTTAATGCAATGAAGTCAAGTTGCAAATGAGATTTTGGTTCTTAACATTACTATGGGCTTGGGTTGGGGGGGGGGGGTGGATTCCTTGTGTGTGTGTGTGTGTGTTTGTGTGTGCGTGTTTGTCTGTGTGTGTGTGTCTGTGTGTGTTTGTCTTTGTGTGTGTGTTTGTGTGTGTGTTTGTGTTTGTGCGTGCGTGTGTGTGCGTTCTTTCATGAAATAATTTACCTAATTCTTATAAAATTCGTCTTTTATCGTTATTTAATATCTATGCCTCTATTTTATCGACAATTCCACACTTAAAAATATTCAAATTTAAATTGAAAATTAATTCAAAGTTATTATTTTTATATGAATACAAGTCCTTAATTCATAATAACTAATACTTGTTTAGCATAAGAATTACGCTAATTACGTTTTATATTCTTATTAGCATGAACGCAAATAACTTGAATGATTATACTTGCAAACCTTAAGATGATTGAAAGAAGAAACAGACAGATAGGAAGAGAAGGAGGAAGACAGGGAGAGGGAAATAGGGAAGGAGAGAAAGAGAGAGAAACAATATGAAAGAGAGAGAGATAGGAAAATAAGAGAGAGAAGGGGAAGGGGGAGAAAGAGAAAGAGAAAGATAAAGAGAGAGAGAGAGAATAATAACGAAGAGAGAAAGAGAAAGCACGATATATATTTTTTTTTCTTTTTTTCTTTTTTAGATGTTTTATGTATTGATATTAATTTTATTCAGAATATATATAAGTATTGCTTAGACTATAAGTAAAAATAATAGTGAGTAATCTATGGTATTTTCTTAATGTGTTTAGGTTTCTTTAACTTTTTAGTTTATACTTTTTTACTCACTCTCTCTCTATCACTCTTCTCACCTTCTCCTCTCTCCCTGTATCCGCTCTCTCTCTCGACTCCTCATTCTCCCCTCTCCTCTCCCCTCTCCCTTTCCCTTCTGCCTCCTCTCTCTCTCGTCCTCTAGCTCCCTAACCCCTCCCACCCTTCCCTTTCTCTCTCTCTCATCTCTACTAGATACGAGATGATGCCCTCCAACGCTCTTCATCATCCATCCCTCCCCCCCTTTCCCTTCTCCTCATCTCTTGTCTCTCTCTCTCTCGCACACTCACTTAGCAATCTCTCTCTCCCCCCCTCCTAACCCCCCTTCCCTTTCTCTCTCTCTCCCTCTCGCGATCATCGCTCCCCTCTCGATCACCCTCTCTCTCCCCCCCTCCTCTCTCTCTCCTGTCTCTCCCTCCCTCTCTCTCTCTCTCTCTCTCTCTCTCTCCTTTTCTTCTCCCCTCTCTCTCTCTACACGTCTCTCTCGCTCTCTCTCTCTCCACCTCCCATCTCACCTCAATCATACTACCATCTCAGTCATACTTTCCTCATGTACCGCGTCTCTCTCCGTATCCGCTCATCAACGATCCTTCGTCATCCATCATCTCTCTCTCTCTCCTCATACGCTCCCCCTTTCCCTTTCTCTCTCTCCTGATTACTCGTCTCGTCCTTTCTCTCTCTCTCTATCTCTCTCTCTCAACCTCTCTCTCTCCATTTCATCTTTAACTCTACCTTCTCCTCTCTCTCTCCATCCTCTTCCTCTCCATCCCCATCCACACCATTGACATATACCCCCTCCCCCTGCAACATGACCTCCCCCTCTACACCCCCCCCTCCCCCCCCCCCCCCGCCACCCCCCCCCCCCATCTCTCTCTCTCTCTCTCTCTCTCATGTTATGATTAACATCACTTTTAAAACTCCGTCTATTAACGATAGTAAAACAATAAGTTTAAAATTGATGATAAGCTTATGATCAATTTATCAAAATTCTTAGCTAATTGGCGTTAATTGCATATTGATAAATTAATTTCATATTATGAACAGGATATTTTTCAATGCTGAAACTAACCTAATAACTAATATTTGTTAAACTTTAGCAGATTAATTACATCTAATATACTTATTAATGAGAATGCAAGTAGCGTGAACGACTCTACTTACAATCATTAGAAAAATACTGAATGAAAAGAATAAAACAACAGACTAATTAAAGATGAAAATCAAATTAAAAAGAAAGGTAAAAAGAGATAGAAAAATAATACGCATATTTTGATCCGATTAAGTTGATTAGGGTTGTACAATATTTATATATAATCTAACTGAAGACATCAAGTTGTCCCATTTTGATATTACATGGAAAGAAAAGGATAAAAAAGGGTAAGAAATCGAAGTTCCTTTATATCAAGTTATAATGACATTATTATGACATTTTCTATATCATGAATAACCTTTAGCTTTCTTTTATAAGTATGGAAGAAAGAAAGTTCTTTTAAGTGTGCAATGGCAGACGAGGTGTGCATTTTAAGTGTGCATGAATTAGTCAAAATCTAAAATTACTTTGCGAGTCATTTATTTTGCATGGAATTGCTTTATTTATTTCTGTTTACACAGGATCTTATTCCTTCAGTTAATAATGATAAATATTGATTACTATTGTTATTATTATCCTTATTATTATCGTTGTCATTATCATTATTCTTATGATCATCATCATTATGATTATCGTTATTATTGTTCTTGTTATTATAATCATCATTATCTTTATTATCATCATTATTATAATCCTCAGCATCACAATCATCACTATAACATTCTTTGTCTTATAATCCTTGTTAACATATTTATACTATAATAACTATCATCACTATTTCCTTTTTTTCCTTTATTACTATCAAAACGTTAATGATTACATTAAAAAGAATAAATAAATGAATAAATAAAAAGTAGAGACAGATAGATATATATATTATATGGAACATGTAATATAAAAACTTTACAAAGAAAGCTAATCTGAGACAAGCTTTATGAAAGAACAACGGAAAAGAAATATACTAAACGCAATAATTATTAATAATAGTAATAATTCTAATAACGAATAACCTTAATGATAATACTAGCAATGGTCACTACTATAATGTTTCTTATTATGATCTTTCTCAATATTAATAAAGAATTTCTCCGAGTAGCTTTGTTCAGTGTGCAAGGCTTTATAATTAGGATCTGCTTTAGGATTCGTGTTGCAATAAAAGGTGTTTTTTGATTAAATAGAAAGAAAGAAAAAAAATGAAGAAAAGAAAAGAAAAAAGAAAGAAAGAAAAGAAAGAAAGAAAAAAAAAAAATATATATATATATAAGTGGTATTCCACTTAAAAGCAGAATATATTATCTACGTATATTAAAGTAGGTTAGATATTTAATTAAGATAAAAGAATAAAATATAAAAAAGTCATAGTGTAAGGTAAAGAAAAGTTAAAAGTTAGAAATACCGTAAAGCAAATTGGTAACACGAAAATATTTTATGATAGTAAAGTCGAAAAATATAAGACTTTTTTATATCAAATTATTCAATCGTTATTTGTTTTACTAAAAATTATTTTCTTTTCAATAAAGCGTGTCTCTTAAGAGTTGAACAAAATTAATATATAGCTTTACTGAAGACATCAATATAAACTATTTTGATGTTAGATAGAAACATATTTCAGAACAGTCTTTTAGAATCAATTGAGAGATAGGAAAAAAAAAGTTGCTTTATATTAAGTGAAAAATAGGAAAAAATAGGTTCCTTTATATCAAGGGAAAAATACGAAAAAAGTTGCTTTATATTAAGTGAGAAATAGGGAAAAAAAAGTTCCTTTATATCAAGTGAAAAATAGGAAAAAGAAATTCCTTTATATGAAAATGAGAATAAAGTCTTCCATCTCCTTATAATGAAGCAGTAATCGAGATGCCAATTACTATATCATAAACAACCTTGGCTTTATTTACGTGCAATGTGCAATGGCAGATGAGGTGTGTTTTAAGTGTGCACTTATTCAAAAGAATTATCAAAGTCAAAATTTCAAATTTCTTTGATTTCAAGCAACTCACTGTCTCATCGGGTAATTGTTATTGATTACTATTATCATTATCATTGTCATTGTCATTATCAGTATTCTCATGATCATGATCACTATTAATGTTATTGTTATCGTGATCATTATTATCATTATTATTTCCATCATTATGATCATTATTATCACCATCGTCATTGTAATATTCTTTGTTTTATAATCGTTAACATGTTGACATGATTACTAGCATCATTATTTATTTATTTACCTTATTAATTTTACCTTGTTGAATCTACGTGTTAAAATCTTATTTTTTCTTCTTTTTTTTTTTTTTTTCTTTTCTTCGATTCTCTCTCTCTCTTTCTCTTTCTCTCTCTCTCACCCTCTTTTTTTCTCTCTCTCTCTTTCTCTTTCTCTCTCTCTCACCCTCTTTTTTTCTCTCTCTCTCACCCTCTCTTCTCTCTCTCTCTCTCTCTCTCTCACCCTCTCTTCTCTCTCTCTAATTATCTATCTATCTTCTCTTTCTTTCTCTCAATCTCTCTCTCCTCTTTCTTTCTCTGTCAGTCAATCTCTTTCTCTCTCTCTCTCAATCTCTCTCTCTCTCTGTCTCTCTTATTCCTCTATTGCCTCCTTTCTTTCTATCAATGCTATCGTTTTCTTCATACTATTAGTTTATAATATATCAATCAACCTATTCCAAACACACACACACACACAGACAAACACACACACACACACACACAGACACAGACAAACACACACACAGACACACACACACACACACACACATACACACACACACACACACAAACACACATACAAACACACACACACACACAGACACACACATACACACACAAACACACACACACTCAGACAAACACACACACACAGACACACACACACACACACACACAAGGAACCCCCCCCCCCCCCCCCCCCCCCCCGACCCAAGCCCATAGTAATGTTAAGAACCAAAATCTCATTTGCAACTTGACTTCATTGCATTAAATCGTAAACATTGCAAACAGGAGCGAGTTTTTGAATGGTATGTGTATCCACTCGCATTATATTTGAAATATTTTAATAGTTTATGATTTTATTTTCTTCTGAAATCTATTTCTTCATGGAGTATGATAACCCTTTATTATTTTTCATTAATTTGTTTATTTATTTGGTGTATCAGAGACGTAGAAACATTAAATGATTAACATATGAATATAAATGGTTAGTTTAGGGTTAGATGTATGCTTTAGTAGGGGAGAAGTCTTGATCATTGCAAGGAAAGAAAATGTTGGTTACAACAGCTGTCAAGTGAATAGTTCTAATTAATTATGAGAATTTACTTATATGATTTAGAAAATGAGTGAAAATTTTATATTTTCAAACAAGCCTGCAGTGTCGTTAAACAAAATAAATATATATTTGAGAACTGAGGACTACAAGGCTAACAATTTTGATGGTTAATTTGGAGATGATGTATAATTGTCTTTCTTTTATCAGTTCTATTTTATTGTTATTATTACTAATACTAGTACAGCTAATATAACCATCATCCTGACTATTGTTATCATCAATAAAAGATAATTAGATAAATAAATAGTCAGATAAAACATAAATATTACAGTGGAATAACCGATGCATTTACCAAACAACGTAAATTTGTAACGAAAAAAAAAAAACAAAAAAACTGAAAAATTCAGTAAGGAAAACAAAAGATGGAATTTTCTTTGTAATTAAGAAAAGATAACGGAATTAACCGTGGATTAATTAAAACATTTTCTAGCCAATAGAAATTATGGCATTTTGGAAACAGAAGTGGTTTGAAAACTAAAGTGGTTATAGTTTTTTTTTTGTGAAATAATTGTCAAAAAGAGAGAGAGAGAGATGAAGATAATGATTATAATAATTTAAAAAAATAATTAAAAGAAAAGAAAAAAAAGTCCATAATATTCCTTTATGAATAAATATGATGTGAATGAAAGTTATCATTAATTAATGCTCAATTAATGAAATATCTAATTATTTTCGTTTTGGTAAATAAGAGTTCGTGTAAAGAAATAAATGTAATAATAAGCATCTATTTTTTTTTCTTAAAAAAAATGCGAGCTCGTTTGAAATCTTTATTACCTATTGGTTATTTAAATAGTTATTCATATTTCATTATCATAAATGACCTGTGATTAACATAGTCATCATTATCATCATAATCATCATTATTATCATCACAATAGTCCTACTACAACTAGTAATGGTTATAATAATAACAATGACAATGATGATAATAAAAGTATTGATCACTACTTTAACGTATCTTATTATGATTTTCATCAATATCCTTTTTTTTTTATTCATAAAAAGGAGATAATTTTAACTTTTTGCGGGTAAGGATATGATCTTTTGTGTGTGTGTTTGTTTGTGTGTGTGCGGGTGCGTGTGTCTGTGTGGGTGTGTGGGTGTGTGTGTTTGTGTATGTTTGTGTGTGTGCGTGCGTGTGTGTGTGTGTATTCTTTCATGAAATAATTTACCTAATTCTTATAAAATTCGTCTGTTATCGTTATTTAAAATCTATGCCTCTATTGTATCGACAATTCCATACTTAAAAATATTCAAATTTAAATTGAAAATTAATTCAAAGTTATTTTTTTATATATGAATACAAGTCCTTACATCATACTTGTTTATCATAAGAATTACGTTAATTACGTTTGATATTCTTATTGGCGAGAACGCAAATAACTTGAATGATTATACTTGCAAACCTTAAGATGATTGAAGGAAGAAGGAGACAGAGAAGAAAGAGAGGAAGGAATACAGGGAGAGGGAAATAGGGAAGGAGAGAAAGAGAGAGAAACAATATGAAAGAGAGAGATAGGAAAATAAGAGGGAGAAGGGGAAGGGGGAGAAAGAGAAACAGTCAGACAGAAGATTGAGATTAAGGAACAGTCAGAGAAAGGACATAAGGGAAGAAGGAAAGAAAGAGAAATAGAAAGATAAAGAGAGAGAGAGAGAGTAATAACTAATAGAGATAGAGAAAGCACGATATTCTTTAGACATTATGTATTGATATTAATTTTGTTCGGAATATATATAAGTATTGCTTAGACTATAAGTAAAAATAATGTTGAGTAATCTATGGTATTTTCTTAATGTGTTTAGCTTTCTTTAACTTTTTAGTTTATACTTTTTTGCTCGCTCTCTCTCTCTCCCTTCCCCCCCCCCCCCCCCCTCTCTCTCTCTCTCTCTCTCTCTCTTTCCCTTTCTCTCTCTCTCTCTCTCTCTCTCCTTCTCTCTCTCTATCTCCATCTCTCTCTCTCTCTTTCTCTCTCTCTCTCTCTCTCTCTCTCTCTCTCTCTCTCTCCCTCTCTCTCTCTCTCTCCTTCTCTCTCTCTTTCTCTCTCTCTCTCTCTCCCCCTTTCCCTTTCTCTCTCTCTCTCTCTCTCTCTTTCTCTCATGTTATGATTAACTTCACTTTTAAAACTTAGTTTATTAACGATAGTAAAACATAATAAGTTTAAAATTGATGATAAGCTTATGATCAATTTATTAAAATTCTTAACTTATTGGCGTTAATTGCATATTGATGAATTAATTTCATATTATTAACAGGATATTTTTCAGTATTGAAAGGAACCTAATAATTAATATTTGTTAAACTTAAGCAGATTAATTACATTTAATATATTTAATGAGAATGCAAGTAGCGTGAATGACTCTACTTACAATCATTAGAAAAATACTGAATGAAAAGAATAAAACAACAGACTAATTAAAGATGAATATCAAATTAAAAAGAAAGGTAAAAAGAGATAGAAAAATAATACGAAACTTTTGATCTGATTAAGTTGATTAAGGTTGTACAAAATTTATATATAACTTAACTGAAGACATTAAGTTGTCCCATTTTGATATTAAATGGAAAGAAAAGGATAAAAAAGGGGGAGGAAATCGAAGTTTTTTTTATATCAAATTATAATGACATAATTATGACAATTTCTATATCATAAATAACCTTTAGCTTTCTTTTATAAGTATGGAAGAAAGAAGTGTGCATTTTAAGTGTGCAATGGCAGACGAGGTGTGCATTTTAAGTGTGCATGAATTAGTCAAAATCTATAATTACTTTGCGAGTCATTTCAAGAACGTTGTTGATGCCAAGAACACTTTATTTTGCATGGAATTGCTTTATTTATTTCTGTTTACACAGGATCTTATTCCTTCATTTGATAATGATAAATATTGATTACTATTGTTATTATTATCCTTATTATTATCTTTGTCATTATCATTATTCTTATGATTATCATTATTATGATTATCGTTATTATTGTTCTTATTATTATAATCATCATTATCTTCATTATCATCATTATTATAATCATCATTATCTTAATTATCATCATTATTATAATCCTCATCATCACAATCATCACTATAACATTCTTTGTCTTATAATCCTTGTTAACATATTCATACTATAATAACTATCATCACTATTTCCTTTTTTTCTTTATTACTATCAAAACGTTAATGATTACATGAAAAAGAACAAATAAATGAATAAATAAAAAGTATAGACAGATAGATAGATATATATATATTATATGGAACATGTAATATAAAAACTTTACTAAGAAAGCTAATCTGAGACAAGCTTTATGAAAGAACAACGGAAAAGAAATATACTAAACGCAATAATTATTAATAATAGTAATAATTCTAATAACGAATAACCTTAATGATAATACTAGCAATGGTCACTACTATAATGTTTCTTATTATGATCTTTCTCAATATTAATAAAGAATTTCTCCGAGTAGCTTTGTTCAGTGTGCAAGGCTTTATAATTAGGATCTGCTTTAGGATTCGTGTTGCAATAAAAGGTGTTTTTTTATTAAAAAGAAAGAAAAGAAAAGAAAAAATATAAAAGAAAAAGAAAGAATGAAAAAGGAAGGAAAGAAAGAAAGAAAGAAAAGAAAAAAAGAGAAAAAAAGGAAATAAAAGGAAATAGAAAAAAAGAAAGAAAAACGAAAGAAAAAAAAAATTATATATATATATATATATATATATATATATATATATATATATATATATATATATATATATATATATAAGTGGTATTCCACTTAAAAGCAGAATATATTATCTGCGTATATTAAAGTAGGTTAGATATTTATTTAAGATAAAGAACAAAATATAAAAAAGTCATAGTGTAAGGTAAAGAAAAGTTAAAAGTTAGAAATACCGTAAAGCAAATAGGTAACATGAAAATATTTTATGATAGTAAAGTCGAAAAATATAAGACTTTATTTTTATCAAAATTATTAAATCGTTATTTGTTTTACTAAAATTTATTATTCCTTTAAAATACACGTGTTTCTTTATAGTTGAACAAAATTGATATATAACTTTACTGAAGACATCAATTTAGACTATTTTGACGCTAGATGGAGGGCCCCCAGTCCCCGTTCTGAAACCTCTCCCCGGAATGGAAAACAAACATGAAATGCGTGACGGAAGGGAAGACAAAAGTTTTCCTCTATTTGTCCTCCGAAAGGTAACCCTACTCCTGAGTCTCCCTCCCTGCCTCTCTCCCTCCTGCTCTCCCTCCCTTCTTCCCTGCTTTACTCCCTCCCTTTCTCGCTCACTCCCGCCCTACCTGTTTTTCTCCCTCCCTCATTCTCTCTCTTTCTGCTTCTCTCCCTCCCTCCTTGCTTCTCTCCCTCCCTCCCTCCTTGGCGTTACTTGCATATTGATGAATTAATTTCATATTATGAACAGGATATTTTTCAATACTGAAACTAACTTGATAACTAATATTTGTAAAACAAGCAGATTAATTAGGTTTAATATACTTAATGAGAATGCAAGTAGCGTGAATGACTCTACTTACAATAATTAGAAAAATACTGAATGAAAAGAATAAAACAACAGACTAATTAAAGATGAATATCAATTTCAAAAGAAAGGTAAAAAGAGATAGAAAAATAATACGGAAATTTTGTTCGGATTATGTTGATTAAGATTGTACAATATTTATATATAACTTAACTGAAGACATCAAGTTGTCACATTTTGATATTAAATGGAAAGAAAAGGATAAAAAAGGGGGAGGAAATTGGAAGGAAGTCAAATTATTGGAGGAAATCAAATTATAATGACATTATTATGACAATTTCTATATCATAAATAACCTTTAGCTTTCTTTTATAAGTAAGGAAGAAAGAAAGTGCATTTAAGTGTGCAATGGCAGATGAGGTGTGCATTTTAAGTGTGCATAAATTAGTCAAAATCTAAAGTTACTTTGCGAGTCATTTATTTTGCATGGAATTGCTTTATTTATTTCTGTTTACACAGGATCTTATTCCTTCATTTGATAATGATAAATATTGATTACTATTGTTATTATTATCCTTATTATTATCGTTGTCATTATCATTATTCTTATGATTATCATCATTATGATTATCGTTATTATTGTTCTTGTTATCATAATCATCATTATCTTTATCATCATCATTATCATAATCCTCAGCATCACAATCATCACTATAACATTCTTTCTCTTATAATCCTTGTTAACATATTTATACTATAATAACTATCATCACTATTTCCTTTTTTCCTTTATTACTATCAAAACGTTAATGATTACATTAAAAAGAATAAATAATTGAATAAATAAAAAGTATAGACAGATAGATATATATATTATATAGAACATGTAATATAAAAACTTTACTAAGAAAGCTAATCTGAGACAAGCTTTATGAAAGAACAACGGAAAAGAAATATACTAAACGCAATAATTATTAATAATAGTAATAATTCTAATAACGAATAACCTTAATGATAATACTAGCAATGGTCACTACTATAATGTTTCTTATTATGATCTTTCTCAATATTAATAAAGAATTTCTCCGAGTAGCTTTGTTCAGTGTGCAAGGCTTTATATTTAGGATCTGCTTTAGGATTCGTGTTGCAATAAAAGGTGTTTTTTTTATTAAAAAGAAAGAAAGAAAAAAGAAAGAAAAAAAGGATAAATTTACATATATATATATATATATATATATATATATATATATATATATATATATATATATATATATATATATATATATATAAGTGGTATTCCACTTAAAAGCAGAATATATTATCTACGTATATTAAAGTAGGTTAGATATTTAATTAAGATAAAAGAACAAAATATAAAAAAGTCATTGTGTAAGGTAAAGAAAAGTTAAAAGTTAGAAATACCTAAAGCAAATAGGTAACATGAAAATATTTTATGATAGTAAAGTCGAAAAATATAAGACTTTTTTATATCAAATTATTAAATCGTTATTTGTTTTACTAAAATTTATTTTCTATTTAATAAAGCGTCTCTCTTAAGAGTTGAACAAAATTCATATATAGCTTTACTGAAGACATCAATATAAACTATTTTGATGTTAGATAGAAACATATTTCAGAACAGTCTTTTAGAATCAATTGAGAAATAGGGAAAAAAAAGTTCCTTTATATCAAGTGAAAAATAGGAAAAGGAAATTCCTTCATATGAAAATGAGAATAAAGTCTTCCATGTCCTTATAATGAAGCAGTAATCGAGATGCCAATTACTATATCATAAACAACCTTGGCTTTATTTACGTGCAATGTGCAATGGCAGATGAGGTGTGTTTTAAGTGTGCACTTATTCAAAAGAATTATCAAAGTCAAAATTTCAAATTTCTTTGATTTCAAGGAACTCACTGTCTCATCGGGTAATTGATATTGATTACTATTATTATTATCATTCTCATTATCATTGTATTCTCATGATCATTATCATTATTATTGTTGTTGTTATCGTGATCATTATTATCATTATTATTTCCATCATTATGATCATTATTATCACTATCGTCATTGTAATATTCTTTGTTTTATAATGTTGACATGATTACTAGCATCGTTATTTATTTATTTACCTTATTAAATTTACGTGTTAAAATCTATTTTTTTTTTCTTCTTCTTCTTTTTCTTCTTTCTTTTCTTCGATTATCTCTCTTTCTCTTTCTCTCTCTCTCACCCTCTTTTCTCTCTCTCTCTTTCTCTCACCTTCTTCTCTCTCTCTCTCTCACCCTCTCTTCTCTCTCTCTCTCTAACTATCTATCTATCTTCTCTTTCTTTCTCTTAATCTCTCTCTCTCTCTCTTCTTTCTCTCTGTCTCTCTCATTCCTCTTTTCTTTCTATCAATGCTATCGTTTTCTTCATACTATTAGTTTATAATATATTAATCAACCTATTCCAAACACACACACACAGTGACACACACACACACAAACACACACACACAAAGACAAACACACGCACACAGACACACACACACACGCACACACACACGCACAAACACACACACACACACAAACACACACACACACAAAGACAAACACACACACACAGACACACAGAAACACACACACACACACACACACAAACACAAAGACAAACACACACACACACACACACAAACAAACACACACACACACAAAGACAAACACACACACACACACAAACACACACACACACACAAACGCACACACACACACACAGACAAACACACACACACACACAAAGAATCCCCCCCCCCCCCCCCCCCGACCCAAGCCCATAGTAATGTTAAGAACCAATATCTCATTTGCAACTTGACTTCATTGCATTAAATCGTAAATATTGCAAACAGGAGCGAGTTTTTGAATGGTGTGTGTATCCACTCGCATTATATTTGAAATATTTGAATCGATTTTTATTGTATTTTATTTCTGAAATCTATCTCTTCATGGAGTATGATAACCCTTTATTCATTTTCATTAATTTGTTTATTTATTTGGTGTATCAGAGACGTAGAAACATTAAATGATTAACAGATGAATATAAATGGCAAGTTTAGGGGTAGATCTTAATCATTGCAAGGTAAGAAAATGTTGGTTATAACAGCTGTCAAGTGAATAATTTGATTAATTATTACAATTTATTTATATCATTTAGAAAATGAGTTAAAATTTTATATTAGAGAAATGGAAGTTGCAGTGTCGTTAAACAAAAATATATATATTTGAGAACTGAGGACTTCAAGTCTCACAATTTTGATGGTTAATTTGGAGATGATGTATAATTGTCTTTCTTTTATCACTTCTATTTTATTGTTATTATTACTAATACTAGTACAGCCAATAGAACCATCATCCTGACTATCGTTATTATTAATAAAAGATAATTAGATAAACAGATAGATAGATAAAACATAAATATTACATTGGAATAACCGATGCATTTACCAAACAACGTAAATTTGTAACGAAAAAAAAAAAATAATAATAATGAATAAAAATCCAGTAACAAAACAAAAGATGGAATTTTCTTTGTAATTAAGAAAAGATAACGGAATTAACCGTGGATTGATTAAAGCATTTTCTGGCTAATAGAAATCATGGCATTTTGGAAACAGAAGTGGTTTGAAAACTAAAGTGGTTATAGTTTTTTTTTTTTTTTTTTGTGGAATAATTGTCAAAAAAATATTAGTGTTTTATGTTATAGAAAACAAAACGAGAAGAAAATGTTATATTTATTGCATAAACGAATTTGATAATATAATAAATGTTAAGGAATGATTTTAATGATACGTAGTTTTCTATAAGAAAATTTAAAAATATAAAAAGAGATATAAAGATAATGATTATAATAATAAAAAAAATAAAACAAAATAACAAAAAATCCATAATATTCCTTCATGAATAAATATGTGACTGAAAGTTATCATTAATTATTGCTTAATTAATTAAATATCTTATTATTTTCGTTTTGGCAAATAAGAGTTCGTGTAAAGGAATAAATGTAATAATAAACATCTATCTTTTTTTCTTAAAGAAATGCGAGCTCGTTTGAAATCCTTATTAACTATTCGTTTTTTAAATAGTTATTTATATTTCATTATCAAGGCTTCAAAGAAATAATAAATGACCTGTGATTAAAATAGTCATCATTATCATCATAATCATCATAGTCATAACCTCATTATCATCATAATCATCATTATTAACATCACAATAGTCCTACTACAACTAGTAATGGTTATAATGATAACAATGATAATGATGATAATAAAAGTAATGATCACTACTTTAACGTATCTTATTATGATTTTATTCAATATATATTTTTTAATTCATAAAAAGGAGATAATTTTAACTTTTTGCGGGTAAGGATGTGATCTTGTGTGTCTGTCTTTGTGTATGTTTGTGTGTGTGTGTGTGTGTTTGTTTGTGTGTGTGTGTGTGTTTATGTGTGTTTGTGTGTGTGTGTTTGTGCGTGCGTGTGTGTGTATTCTTTCATGAAATAATATACCTATTTCTTATAAAATTCGTCTGTTATCGTTAATTACAATCTATGCCTCTATTTTATCGACAATTCCATACTTAAAAATATTTAAATTTAAACTGAAAATTAATTCAAAGTTACTTTTTTATATGAATACAAGTCTTTAATTCACAATAACCAATACTTGTTGAGGATAAGAATTACGTTAATTGCGTTTTATATTCTTATTGGCGTGAATGCAAATAACTTTAGTGATTATACTTGCAAACCTTAAGATGATTGAAGGAAGAAGGAGACAGAGAAAAAAGAGAGGAAGGAAGACAGGGAGAGGGAAATAGGGAAGGAGAGAAAGAGAGAGAAACAATATGAAAGAGAGAGATAGGAAAATTAGAGAGAGAAGGGGAAGGGGGAGAAAGAGAAACAGTCAGACAGAAGATTGAAATTAAGGAAGAGTCAGAGAAAGGACGGAAGGGAAGACAGAAAAAAAAGAGAAATAGAAAGATAAAGAGAAAGAGAGAGAGAATAATAACAAAGAGAGAAAGAGAAAGCACGATATTTTTTTTTTAGATTGTTTATGTATTGATATTAATATTGTTCGGAATATATATAAGTATTGCTTAGAATATCAGTGAAAATGATGGTGAGTTATCTATAGTATTTTCTTAATGTGATGAGCTTTCTTTGACTTTTTTATTTTATACTTTCTTGCTCTCTCTCTCTCTTTTCTCTCTCTCCTCTCTCTCCCTCTCTCTCTCTCTCTGTCTGTCTCTCTCTCTGTCTCTCTCTCTCTCTCTCCCTCTCTCTCTCTCAATCTCTCTCTCTCCTCTTTCTCTCTCTCTCTGTCTCTCTCTCTCTCTCTCTCTCTCCTTCTCCCTCTCTCTCTCTCTCTCTCTCTCTCTCTCTCTCTCTCTCTCATGTTATGATTAACTTCACTTTTAAAACTCCGTCAATTAACGATAGTCAAACATAATTAAGTTTAAAAATTGATGATAAGCTTATGATCAATTTATCAAAATTCTTAGCTTATTGGCGTTAATTGCATATTGATGAATTAATTTCATATTATGAAAAGGATATTTTTCAATACTGAAACTAACTTAGTAACTAAAAATTTGTTAAACTTAAGCAGATTAATTACATTTAATATACTTAATGAGAATGCAAGTAGCGTGAATGACTCTACTTACAATCATTAGAAAAATACTGAATGAAAAGAATAAAACAACAGACTAATTAAAGATGAATATCAAATTAAAAAGAAAGGTAAAAAGAGATAGAAAAATAATACGCTAAATTTGTTCGGATTAAGTTGATTAGGGTTGTACAATATATATATATAACTTAACTGAAGACATCAAGGCATCCCATTTTGATATTAAATGGAGAGAAAAGGATAAAAAAGGGGGAGGAAATCGAAGTTCCTTTATATCAAATTATAATGACATTATTATGACAATTTCTATATCATAAATAACCTTTAGCTTTCTTTTATAAGTATGGAAGAAAGAGGTGTGCATTTTAAGTGTGCATGAATTAGTCAAAATCTAAAATTACTCTGATAATGATAAATATTGATCACTATTGTTATTACCATCCTTATTATTATCGTTGTCATTATAATTATTCTTATGATTATCATTATTATGATTATCGTTATTATCGTTCTTGTTATTATAATCATCATTATCTTTATTATCATCATTATTATAATCCTCAGCATCACAATCATCACTATAACATTCTTTGTCTTATAATCCTTGTTAACATATTTATACTGTAATAACTATCATCACTATTTCCTTCTTTCCTTTATTACTATCAAAACGTTAATGATTACATTAAAAAGAATAAATAAATGAATAAATAAAGCCAATAGACAGATAGACATATATATATTATATGGAACATGTAATATAAAAACTTTACTACGAAAGCTAATCCGAGACAAGCTTTATGAAAGAACAACGGAAAAGAAATATACTAAACGCAATAATTATTAATAATAGTAATAATTCTAATAACGAATAACCTTAATGATAATACTAGCAATGGTCACTACTATAATGTTTCTTATTATGATCTTTCTCAATATTAATAAAGAATTTCTCCGAGTAGCTTTGTTCAGTGTGCAAGGCTTTATAATTAGGATCTGCTTTAGGATTCGTGTTGCGATAAAAGGCGTTTTTTTTTTTTTTTTTTTTTTAAGAAAGAAAAAAAAGGAAAGAAAGAAAGAAAGTAAAGAAAAAAGAGAGAAAGAAAAAAAAGAAAAGAAAAGAAAGAAAGACAGAAAGAAAAGAAAAGAAAAAGAAACAAAGAAAAATATATATATATATATTTATAAAACAGAAACTGTTAGAAATACCGTAAAATAATTAGGCAACATGAAAATATTTTATGATAGTAAAGTCGAAGTCAAATTATTAAATCGTTATTTGTTTTACTAAAATTTATTATTATCTATACATCCTGTCTTAAAGAGTTGAACAAAATTTATATATAGCTTTACTGAAGACATCAATTTAGACTATTTTGACGCTAGATGGAGGGCCCCCAGTCCCCGTTTTGAAACCTCTCCCCGGAATGGAAAACAAACATGAAATGCGTGACGGAAGGGAAGACAAAAGTTTTCCTCTATTTGTCCTCCGAAAGGTAACCCTACTCCTGAGTCTCCCTCCCTGCCTCTCTCCCTCCTGCTCTCCCTCCCTTCTTCCCTGCTTTACTCCCTCCCTTTCTCGCTCACTCCCTCCCTCCGTCACTCCCGTCCTGAATGCTTTTCTCCCTCCATTCCTCCCTCACTCCCTCCCTCCTTCTCTCCCTCCCTCCCTCCTTGTTTCTCTCTTTTCTTCGCTCCTTGCTTCTCTCCTTCCCCATTTCTTTCCCTCCCTTCCCCTTTTCCTTCCTTCACTCCCTCCCTCCCTCCTCCTCCTCCTCCTCCTCCCTCTTTCCCCAAACCTTCTCTGCCTCCCCTCACTCCCTTCCCTCTTTTCCTTCCCTTTCTGTCTGCCTTTACTTCATCTCCATCTCCCTTTCTCCTCTACCTTCCCTTCTCTCTTCCCTTTTCTTTCTTTCTTCATCTTCTCTTCTCCCTTCATCTTCTTTCTCTCTTCCTTCCTCCCCTCCTCCCTTCTCTTCCCTTCTTCCATCCTCTCTGTGTTCTTCACTTTGTCTCCCTTTCTATACTACCACTTTCCCTTCTCCCTCTTCCTTCCTTCTTTCACCTCCTCTCTCCCTCTCTTCCTTCCATCACCCACTATTCTCCCCATTCCTTCTTTCCCCTTCGCCCCCCTATATCTTTTTGATAACGTCATTTTTCTGCTATCTGTATTCTTCTTTATTTTCTTCTTTTCTTCTTGATTCCCACATTTTCTTCTTCTGCTCTCAGTTTCCCCCCCCCCCTTTTTTTTCTTTTTTTTATTTCAGTTTCCCCTTTTATCTTATTTTCCTCTCTGTTCCCCCCCTTTTCTTCTTCTCTCCTCAAGTTTATTCTTAGGATGTTTATTTTTATGGCATTTCCTCTTTCCCGTTCATGTTTCGGATGTTATTCTCCCGCGCCTTTCTCTCTCTCTCTCTCTCTTTCTTTCTCTCTCTCTCTCTATCTATCTATCTATCTTCTCTCTCTCTCTCAATCACTCTCTCTCTCTCTCTTTTCTTTCTTTCTCTGTCAGTCAATCTATCTCCCTCCCTCCCTCCACCCCCTCCCTCTCTCTCTCTCTCTCTTTCTTTCTCTCTGTCTCTCTCATTCCTCTATTGCCTCCTTTCTTTCTATCAATGCTATCGTTTTGTTCATACTATTAGTTTATAATATATTAATCAACCTATTCCAAACACACACACACACACACACACACACAGACACACACACACACACACACACAGATACACACACACACAAACACAGACAAACACACACACATACACACACACATACGGACACACACACACACACACACACACACACACACACACACACAAACACACACACACACATACACACACACACACAGACACACACACAAGGAATCCACCCCAACCCAAGCCCATAGTAATGTTAAGAACCAATATCTCATTTGCAACTTGACTTCATTGCATTAAATCGAAAATATTGCAAACAGGAGCGAGTTTTTGAATGGTATGTGTATCCACTCGCATTATATTTGAAATGTTTTAATCGTTTATGATTTTATTTTCTTCTGAAATCTATCTCTTCATGGAGTATGATAACCATTTATTCATTTTCATTAATTAATCTATTTATTTGGTGTATCAGAGACGTAGAAACATTAAATGATTAAGAGATGAATATAAATGGCAAGTTTAGGGGTAGATCTATGCTTTAGTAGGGGAGAAGTCTTAATCATTGCAAGGTAAGAAAATGTTGGTTACAACAGCTGTCAAGTGAATAATTTGATTAATTATGACAATTTATTTATATCATTTAGAAAATGAGTGAAAAATTTATATCTTCTAGAAAAATGAGGCTGCAGTGTCGTTAAACAAAAAATATATATATTTGAGAACTGAGGACTTTAAGTCTATCAATTTTGATGGTTAATTTGGAGATGATGAATAATTGTCTTTCTTTTCTCAGTTTTATTTTATTGTTATTATTACTAATACTTGTACAGCCAATATAACCATCATCCTGACTATTGTTATTATCAATAAAAGATAATTAGATAAATAAATAGTTAGATAAAACATAAATATTACATTGGAATAACCGATGCATTTACCAAACAACGTAAATTTGTAACGAAAAAAAAAAAAAAAAAAAAATCCAGTAAGGAAAACAAAAGATGGAATTTTCTTTGTAATTAAGAAAAGATAACGGAATTAACCGTGGATTAATTAAAACATTTTCTACCCAATAGAAATGATGGCATTTTGGAAACAGAAGTGGTTTGAAAACTAAAGTATTTTTTTTTTTTTTATTGTGTGTGAAATAATTGTCAAAGAATATTAGTCTTTTATGTTATAGAAAACAAAACAAGAAGAATACGTT
>NW_028234436.1:23892187-23897187 GCF_977035675.1 Penaeus japonicus
CTCTTTCTCTCTCTCTCTCTCTCTCTCTCTCTCACTCCTACTGTCTCTGCCTCCCCTCTCTTTCTCTCTCTGTCCTTTCTCGTCTCTTTCTCGGTTCTCTCTCGTCTCTCTGCGTGCTCTCTCTCGGCTCTCGATCTCGACTCTCCACTGTCTCTCTCTCTCTGCTCCAGTCGTCTCTCTCTCTCTCTTTTTTTATGTCGTTCTCTATTAGCAACATTCGCTATTTTTTCTTTTCTTTTTCATTTCGCAGTGTGTAGAGGGTGTGCATTTTTCCCCCTATTATTCCTGTTCCTCCCTTTCTTCTTCTTCTATTTTGTTTCTTCTCTTTCTTCTTTGTTCCTTTAATTCTTATTCGTCTTCTTTTTTATCGTTTTCTATTTTTCTTCTCTCTTCGTCGTCTTTTATGTCTTCTTTTTCTTTTTCATCTTCTACTTCGTCTTCTTCTTTTTCTTTTTCTACTATTTCTTCATGTTGTCTCTCTCCTCCATTTTCTCTTTCCTCTTCTTCTTCATCTTCCTCCTCCTTCTTTCGCTTTTTATTTACTTTTTCTTTCTTTTCCTCTCTCGCCACCTATTCCTCATCTTCCTCCTCCTGTTCCTCCTTCCTTCGCTTTTTCTTTTATTCCCCCTCCTCTTACTACTACTACTTCTATTCTTCTTCCTCCTCTTCCTCTTCCACTTCATCCTCCTCCTCCTCCTTCTATCGTTCCTTCATCTCTATCTTCTTACCTCTGCCAATTCTTTTTCAATCTCTTCTTAATTTTTGCCTCATCTGATATGATTATTAAAAGAATTAAGGAAGAATATGGTAAAAGTTACAACAAAATTGAATATCATTGTCATCAATAATTTGTGACCCCCCCCCCGCCCCCCGCCAATTGCCGCTAGATGGATGACGTAACTTCATTCAAAAACAAAATGAGTTATTCATAAAATATATCGTGTATCGTGTGTTTTTTTTTTTTTCTGAATGAGTCATTCATAAAAAATAAAAAAAAATATTATCGTGTTTGTATCGTATGTTGGGTTTAGATTTTCTGAGATTGTCATTCATAAAATATATCGTGTATCATATGTTTTTTTTCTGAATGAGTCATTCATAAAATATATCGTGTATCGTATGTTTTTTTTTCTGAATGAGTCATTCATAAAATATATCGTGTATCGTATGTTTTTTTCTGAATGAGTCATTCATAAAATATATCGTGTATCATATGTTTTTTTTTTTTTTCTGAATGAGTCATTCATAAAACATATCGTATATCGTGTGTTTTTATTTTTTTTTTTTTCTGAATGAAGGCAGAGTCATAAAACAGTGATCGATGTTATCATATGTTGGTTTTTTTTTTTTTCTGGAAATGAGTTCATTTCATAATATATGTGTATCGTATGTTTTTTTTGTGGTCTGTCATTCATAAAATATATCGTGTATCGTGTGTTTTTATTGTTATGAATGAGTCATTCATAAAATGCATCGTAGGTCGCGTGTTTTTTTTTTTCTTATGAATAAGTCATTCATAAAACAAAGGAATTCAAACCAAAAGAAACATTTTTATGGCATTGTTGTAAAGAAACAACTTTACCTTTATGCTCTTATTGTTACGCTATCATTAATACTATTATAATCAAAAGTATTAACTTAACATAATTTTTTATATCACTATTATTATCATTATTGTTATCACTGTTACTTTTAATGTTAATATCATTGTTATGATTATTAACATCAGTATTGTTATCATTATTACTGTTATCTTCATAGTTATAATCACTATTATTATTATTATTGTTGTTGTTATTATTGTCCTTATTCCCATCTTCATTATTATCATTTCTATCATTGTCATCATTATAATCATTATGACCATCATTATTATCACTATCATTCTTGATGTTTTATTATTGAAAGAAATAAGAGAGAGAAAGATAAAGATAGAACGAGAGAGAGAGAGAGAGAGAGAGAGAGAGAGGAGAGGAGTTATCATTATTACTGTTATCTTCATAGTTATAATCACTATTATTATTATTATTGTTGTTGTTATTATTGTCCTTATTCTTATCATCATTATCATCACTTCTATCATTATTAGAGAGAGAGAGAGAGAGGAGAAATCAGAGAGAGAGAGAAAATGGAAAAGAGTGTTTTAGAGAGGATGAGAGAGAAAACTAGAGAAGGAAAGAGTAAAGAAATAGAACAGAGAGAGATAGAGAAAGAGAGAGAGCAGAGTAGAGAGACATAGAGAGAGAGGAGAGAGAGAAGTAGAGAGAGAGAGATAGAGATAGAGAGGAAGAGAGGGAGAGAGGAGAAGAATAGAAGAGAGATAGAGGAGATTGACAGAAAGAGAAAAGAAAGAAGAGAAAGAAAGATAGATAGATAGATATAGAGAAAGAGAGAGAGAGAGAACGAAAAAGAAACAAAGATAAAAATATACATATATATAAAGAGAGAGAAATAAACATATACAAAGACAGACGTACAAATAAAACAGAGAATAAGAGAGATTACAACTGTAACAAGCAATCCGTTATGCAAATTTCCTTTCTATTCAAATCGTTAGATGTTCTTCCTAGATATTATTTGAGTTCAAAGAAAGATAGATGAGGGAAGATGGAGATAAAAAGGGAGGAATTGATAAAAGCAGGAGAGGAAATAGAAGAGAAAGAGTTGGAACACAAAGAGAGTCAGTGATAGAAAGAGGGAGATAAGAGGAAACGTAGATAAAAAGTGGATGGAATGAAACGCAGAGAGGAGCAATAACTAAAGACGAAATAATTAGAAAAGCGGGAGAGGAGAGAAAGACGACAAAGAGAAGGAATATAAACAAAGACAGAGAGAGGGAGATAAAAGGGAATGAAGGTAAAGACGGAATAAATGGAACAATACGAAAGAGAGAATAATTAGAAAAGTAAGAGAGAAAATAGAAGAAGAGGGAATGCAGAGACAGAACGAGGGAGATAAGCCGGAACGAAGATAAAGACGAAAGTAGAAATAGCATCACTAAAAAGAAAGAAAAAAGAAAAGAAAATACAAATAAAGAAATACACAATAATAATAATAATAAAAAAAAAAAAAAAAAAAAAAACAGAAAGAGGAATATACGAGGAAGCGCAGATAAAGATACAAGAAATATGGCAATGATAATAACCAATAAATTGATAACAATAACTCAAAACCTAATAACTCACAATAAACCAAAAATAACCCAAAAACACCAACAAATAAAGAAAAACCTATTCAAGAAATTAAAAATCATTATCTTCATTGTCCTCATAGTTTTCATAATTGTTATCATTATTATTGTTATCATCGTTATTATTGTTATTATTGCCATCATCACTATTATCATTTCGTCATATTTCTATCAGGTATTAACATTCTTTTGTGGAGAGTACTATTGAGAGAAAAAGGGAGAAAGAGAGAGTGAGAGATAGCAGAAGGAGAGATGAGAGAGGAGAGAGAGAGAGAAGATGCAGAGAGAGAGACGAGAGAGAGACGGAGAGAGAGAGAGAACGAGGAGGAGGAGATTGAGAGAGAGAGAGGGAGAGAGAGGAGAGAGACGCAGAGAGGAGAGAGAGAGAGAGCACGCCACGACGACATCAACACAATTACCCCAAAAAGAAAGAAAGAGAAAGAC
Organism: Penaeus japonicus; assembly: GCF_977035675.1. Lineage (NCBI taxonomy): Eukaryota > Metazoa > Arthropoda > Malacostraca > Decapoda > Penaeidae > Penaeus > Penaeus japonicus. The sequence goes on from NW_028234436.1 coordinate 23,895,822, forward strand.
AGAGAGAGACGAAAAGAGAAAGACAGAGAGAGAAAGAAACAGGCAAAGAAACAGAAACAAAACAAATAGAGAGAAATAAAGAAATAGAAAGAGAGGAAGAAAAAGAGGTGCTAATATAAGAAAGAGATAATTGGATGGAGAGAGAAATAAAGAAATAGAAAGAGCGAAAGAAAGAGAGGTGCTAATATAGGAACGAGATAATTGGATGGAGAGAGAAATAAAGAAATAGAAAGAGAGAAAGAAAGAGAGGTGCTAATATAGGAACGAGATAATTGGATGGAAAGAGAAATAAAGAAATAGAAAGAGCGAAGGAAAGAGAGGTGCTAATATAAGAACGAGATAATTGGATGGAGAGAGAGAGATAAGGAACGTGATAACTTGACAGGTAGAGAGGTTGATAAGCTGATGAATAATGCATCAACAAAATATATTTCTTTGAAACTCTTTCATCAAACTTTCACTCCGTCTTCTTTTTCTCTCTCTCTATCTCTCTATCTCTCTTTCTCTCTCTCTATCTACGATCTATACTCTCTCCCGGACTTTCTCTTTCTCCTTCTGCTCTCTCCTCCCCCCCCCCTTTCTCCCCCACTTCTCTCTCGTCTCTCTTCTTCTCCTCTCGGGTTACTATCGTCTCGTCTCTCCTACATCTCATCTCTCCCGATCTCTCCCTCTCTTCACTCTCTCTCTCTCTCTCTCTCTCTCTTCTCTCTGTCTACGATCTCTCTACTCTCTCTCTCTCTCTCTTCTCTCTCTCTCTCATCTCTCTCGTCCGTGCGAGGCGTACTCTGTCTCTCTCGGGTCATCGTTGCGTGGGTCTTCAGTGCGTGGGTCGCACTGGTAAGTCCCCCTGAACTCTGCATATCATCCTCTCTCTCTCTCCTCTTCTTCCTCTCTTCGACTTACGTCTCCGCTCGCTTCCTCATTCCTCACTCTCCTCTCTTATCACTCTCCCTCTTAAATACTCTTTCTAACAACTCGTTTGTACCATTCTCTCTCCTCCAGTCAACATACCGCTCTCTCTCTCTCCGTGCTCACCTCCATCATCCTCGCTCGGATCCTGCTCTTGGCGGCCTCTGCGGCGCTCTCGGCATCCGCTCCCTCTCCTGGCTCGTTCTCACTCTCTCTCCTCTCGCTCCACCCCACTTCTACACTTCCCATCTCCTCCCTGCATTCCCCGGCGGTCTCTCCCCTCGTCCCTCATTCTCCGATCGTCCCTCTTCTTCGTCCGGTCGACCTCGCGACCAGAGCTCGTCTCCTCTCCTCCTCCCTCCTCTCTCTCTCTCTCTCTCTCTCTCTCTCTCTCTCTCTCTCTCTCTCTCTCTCTCTCTCTCTCTCTCAACAACAAATGTCTATGAAATAGTGTTTG
>NW_028234436.1:23902187-23909687 GCF_977035675.1 Penaeus japonicus
GGAGGCGCTCCTTCGCTGAGTTGCTGAGTCTCGCTTGAAGGGGTTGAGATTTTGAATTCTTGGCTGGTTGACCGGGAGGGGGAGGGGGAGGGGGGGGAGGGGGGTAAGGTGAAGGGGTGGGGATGGAATGACGTTTGGGAGAAAGAGAAAGGGCAAAGAAGAGAGAGGGAGAGAGATAGGTAGATGGATAGGGAGAGAGAGAGGGAGAGAGAAGAGAGAGAGAGAGAGAGAGAGAAAGAGGCGAGAAAGAAGAGAGAGAGAAAGAGAGAAAAGAGAGAAAGAAGAGAGAGAGAGAGAGAGAAAGAGATAAAATAAGAACTAACCCACCGAGAAAGAAAAAGAACAAAAAAGAAAAAAAAGAAAAAATACACCGAGTAAAGAAAACCGAAACCAAAACAAAACAAAACAAAAACAAAAACATAAAGAAAATAATAAATCATAAACCAAAAAAGCTAACCCCCCCAAAAAAAAAAAAAAAAAAAAAAAAAAAACATAAGACACAAAAGAAAGAGATAAAAAAAAAAAGAAAAAGAAAAAACCGACCACCTTCTTCTCCAACCCGCGTGCATGAGACGTAAAACTTCTAAGATGAAATTCCGAAACAGAGAGACAGAGACGCAAGAGCGAAATATTATTCCCAAGATTCTTTGCAGGCACAAGCACGCACCTCGACCTAAGGCCATTTGTGCTTGAATCTCTTACTGAGTTCAAGCACGTGCATGTCAGGGGCATTTAGACGTACGTGTTTACATACTAACATAAATGTAAGGAAGAGTATTTAGATAGATAGATAGATTTATAGATATAGAGATAGATAGGCAAACGATTTTAGGGATAGATAGATAGATAGATAGATGGATGGAGAGATAAGTAGATAGAAAATTAATGGGAGAAATATTTTGGCAGATAGACAGTCGGGTAGATAGATAGATAGGTAGATAGATAAACAGACAGACAGAAAGATTAATAGGTAAGTACGCAGATAGACTAACGAATAGATAATGAGAGAGATAGCAAGACAGACAGACAGACGGCCAGACAGAGAGATAGACATCCGATAGCTAGATAGTCAGATAGTTTGATGAATATAAAAGCAGATATGAATTTGAATATATCAATATGAAAGTAAACAAGTGTGTATCTCTCGTGTTTCCTTCACTTTCACTCTCTCTCTCTCTCTCTCTCTCTCTCTCTGTATCTATCCATCTATCTCTATCCATCTATTTATCTTTCTATCTATCTACCTATCTTTTTATCTATCTGTCTGTCTATCTGTCTGTCTATCTCTCTCTCTCTCTCTCTCTCTCTCTCTCTCTCTCTCTCTCTCTCTCTCTCTCTCGTTCTCTCTCTCTCTCTCTCTCTCTCTCTCTCTCTCTCTCTCTTATCTCTCTTATCTCCCGTTCTCTCTCTCTCTATCTCTCTTTATCTCTCTCTATCTCTTATCTCTCTCTATCTAGTCTTCTCAACTATCCTCTCTCTCTCTCTCTCTCTCTCTCTCTCTCTCTCTCTCTCTCTCTCTCTCTCTCTCTCTCTCTCTCTCTCTCTCTCTCTCTCTCTCTCTCTCTCTCTCTCTTTCTCTCTCTCTCTCTATATATATATATCTCTCTCTATCTATCTATCTATATAACTATCCCCCCCCCCTCTCTCTCTCTCTCTCTCTCTCTCTCTTCTTCTCTCTCCCTCCTCTCTGGCTGATCTTCATCTCAATCCAGCCTCTCGCTCCCACTCTCTCTCTCTCTCTCTCTCTCTCTCTCTCTCTCTCTCTCTCTCTCTCTCTCTCTCTCTCTCTCTCTCTCTCTCTCTCTCTCTCTGTCTCTCTCTCTCTCTCTCCTCAATCTCTCTCTGTCTCTATCAATCTCTCCCCCTCTCTCTCTCTCTTGTATCTATATATCTATATATCTCCTTCTTTCTTTTTCTTTTTCTTTTCCTTTTGCACTTTTTTTTCAAATTCTGAACAAATTCCACTGTTCTCTGAAATCCGTTTAGCAATGGATATGTAGTCTCTTTGAAGATTCAACATTCAACATCTTCTTTCTTCTCGGTATACACACAGCTATGTACGTATGTATGTATGTATGTATGTATGTATGTATGTATTTATTTATTTATGTATGTATCTATGTATGCATTTATGTACGTATGTATTTATGTATGTACGGAATTATGCATTTATGTCTGTATGCTGTATATATGCATTTTTGTATGCATGTGCATCTCCAAAGGCATTGATATAAGAAGAAGATTGCATACGTATAGTTGCAAGCATTTTCCTTGCAATCTATACTGAGAGGAAGAGTGTGGAGAGAGATAGTTCCTTTGAAGATATTCGAGGTTGTTCTCATTATGAAAATTTATGAGGTATTCTATTGCTTTTATGTTTGAGTTTATTTTTATGATGGATTTCTTACTGTCTTTGCAAATAGGGGTTGTGTTTCTTCTCTTCTTCTCTTTCTCTTTCTTTTTTTTTCTTTCTCTTTCTTGCTCTCTCTCTCTTTTTTTCTTTCTATTTCTCTCTTTCCCTATCTTTCTCTTTTTGGCTCTTTTTCTTGCTCTCTCTCTCTTTTTTTCTTTCTATTTCTCTCTTTCCCTATCTTTCTCTTTTTGGCTCTCTTTTTCTTGCTCTCTCTCTGTCTGCCTTTCTCTCTCTCTCTCTCTCTCTCTCTCTCTCTCTCTCTCTCTCTCTCTCTCTCTCTCTCTCTCTCTCTCTCTCTCTCTCTCTCTCTCTCTCTCTCTCTCTCTTTCTCTCTCCTTTCTCTCTCTCTCTTTCTTCCTCTCTGTCTATTTCTCTCTCTTTAAATACATTCATTTACCTATTCATCTATCTATCTATCTATATGTATGTCTGTGTATGTGTGTTTCCATAGGCGTGCGTGTGTGTGTCTGTATGTGTGTGCGTGAGCACGCGCGCGCGTGTGTGTATCTGCGCATGTGTGTATATATACATGTGTGTGTGTGCGCGCGCGTGTGTGTGTGTGTCTGCGTATGTGTTTATGTAAACATGCATGTAGGTGCGCGTGTGGGTTTCCTCAAAACAAAAGCACGAGCCATGTTGCGAATTCCGAATAGGTTTCCATGATCAACAGGTTCAGTGAGAGAACAGGACAATGGAGTGCAGGACAGGCTGACTGCTGCACGTACCCTGGGGCACCGGAAGACGCCTATTCATCGATTTTGCCTTTTTTTATTTCTTTCGTTTTTATTCTTGTTTCTCGTTTTTCTTTTGTTCTTTTTCTTGTTTTCATTGTGATGATGTTGTTTTTCTGTTTGTTTTTTCGGTTTTGTTTTGTTTTATCATTGTCTTCATTCTTGCTTAGACTATTATATGCTATTATGATTCGTATCATAATCATTATCCTCATAATCATCATTATTGTTTTAATATCATTATTATCATCGTTATCATCATGATCATTATCATTATAATTTTATTACTAATAATATCATTATCATTATAATTATCATTATTGTTTTCATCATTATCATTATCATCACTAGTATCATCAATATTTTTATTATCACTATCATTATCATTGTTATTACTCTCATTATTATTATCATTATCTTTATTATCCTTATTGTTATCATCATTATCATCAATATCATCTTGTTAATTATCACCGTTATCATTATTATCATTATTTTTATCATTATCATTATCATCATCTTTATTATCACTTTTTATTATCACTATCATTAGAATTTTTATTACTTTCATTATTATTAGCATCCATATTGTCACCATTACTATTACTATTATCATCATCATTATAGTCATTATCCATAATATCATTATCATTACTATTATCATTATTATTATCCTTATTTTCATAGTTATCATAGTTGTCATTCTTATCATTATCCTTGTCTTTATTATTATCATTATCATCATCTTTATCATTTTTTTATCAATATCATTATCATCATCATTACTGTTATCATTAACATTATCATCATTATCATTATCATCACTATTTCTATCCTTCTTAAAGCTATAGCAACTATTATTATCATCATCATTATTGATACGATAAAACTTATTACTATCATCATCATCATATTTGTATTGTCGTTATATTTATTATCATCTTCTTATTGTCATTATTATTATTATCAGTATTGTTGTTCTTGTTCGTATCTTTTTTACCATCCTAATTAACCCATTGCAAGCAGGTCATAAGGTTTTCAAAAACGCAACTTCCGGTCGTCCTAACTACCACATGACCAACATCCTCAGAAGAAATCCTGTAATATTCCTTCTTTCCGAAGAGGCGCCGATTAAGTCCCAAATCCTAGTTTCTTATTTGCCATTGCAAGAGCTCCTATGGCAACTACTTCTGTCCTCTCGAGAGTCCTGCAATCTTGACACTATTCCTTCCTTCAAATCTTTTAGTTTCTTTATTCTAGGTACTTTACTTATGCCGTATTTATGCCAGTAAATTTACTTATGCCGTATCTATGCCAGTATCTTTACTTATGCCGTATTTATGCCAATAACTTTACTTATGCCGTATTCTTTCCAATAACTTTACTTATGCCGTATCTATGCCAGTATCTTTACTTATGCCGTATTTATGCCAATAACTTTACTTATGCCGTATTTATGTTTCTCGAACAGATCTTGATCCTTAAGAGCACTTACTTATGTGGGGGGGTGGGGGGTTCTGTTTGTTTGTTTGTTTGTTTTCATACACGCGAATATCTCCAGGAATCGTAATGATGAAGCGAGATCTCTCTCTTATCTCTCTTATCTCTCAACATAAAATTTTCATTGCAATGTCATATTGCATATTAAAAATGCAAGAGTATCAGTAAATCATCATTGTTTTCAGGACTTGATGGATCCTGGTGGCATATGTTCGTGTCATCGCTTTTGTCTTTTCTGCACTATTGATCATTGCAACGGGTTCTGTTGCAATTATCAATTTGCTATTCCTGTTACTTGCATTTACTCTATTCGCTTTGAGTGTGTGGGTGCAATGCACATTCCTGTATCCTTGTCGCTCTACTCTTATTCCTATTAACGTGGGACTTTACGTAATCAGTGTTCAAATTCTTGTGTATCTTAGAGCCTTCATCTCTCTCTGTTACTCTCCTTATTCCTATCAACGTGGGACTTTACGTAATCAGTGTTCAAATTCTTGTGTATCTTAGAGCCTTCATCTCTCTCTGTTACTCTCCTTATTCCTATCAACGTGGGACTTTACGTAATCAGTGTTCAAATTCTTGTGTATCTTAGAGCCTTCATCACTTCCTCTGTTTACGCGCTCCTTATTCCCTATCACGTGGGACTTACGTAATCAGTGTTTCAAATTCTTGTGTAACTTAGAGCCTTCATCTCTCCTGTTACTCTCCTTATCCAATCAACGGGGACTTTTACGTAATTCATGTGTTCAAATACTTGTGTAGCTTAGGGCCTTCCCTCGCTCTTACTCTCCTTATTCCTATCAACGTGGGAACTTTACGTATTCAGTGTTCAAAATACGTGTGTATCTTAGAGCCTTACATCTCTATCTGTTACTCTCCTTATTCCTATAACGTGGACTTTAACGTAATCAGTGTCAAATTCTTGTTGTATCTTAGAGCCTTCATCTCTTCTCCTGTTACTCTCCTTATTTCCTATCAACGTGGGACTTTACGTAATCAGTGTTCAAATTCTTGTATCTAGAGCTTCAACTCTTCTCTGTTACTCTCCTTATTCCTAAATCAACTGGGAGACTTTACGTAATTCAGGGTTCAAATTCTTGTGGTAACTTAGAGGCGCCATCATCTCTCTCTGGTTACTCTCCCATAGTCCTATCAACGTGGGACTTACGTAATCCAGTGTTCAAAATTCTTGTGTAATCATTAGATAGCCCTCATCTCGCTCTGTTACTCTCCTTTATTCTTCAACGAGGACTTTACGTAAATACATGTTCAAATTCTGTGAATCTTAGAGCTCATCTCTCTCTTTACTCTCCTTATCCTATCAACGTGGAGTTTACGTATCAGTGGTCTTCAATTCTGTGTATCTTAGAGCCTTCATCTCTCTCTGTTACGAGCACGCATATTCCTTCAACGTGGTACTTTTTACGTGCAATCAGTGTTCCAAATTCTTGGTGTATCTTAGCCTTAGAGAGCCTTCATCTCGCTCTGTACTCTCCTTAATCCTATCACAACTGGTGGGACTTTCACGATAATCTCAGTGTTCAAATCTTGTGTATCTCGAGCCTTCACTCCGCTCACTGTTACTCTCCTTATATCCCTATCCAACGTGGGACTTTACGTTATCAAGGTCTCAATTCTTGTGTATCTTAGAGCATTCATCCTCTCTCTGTACTCTCCTTATTCCTATTCAACGTGGTACTTTACGTAATCAGTGTTCAAATTCTTGTTAGCTTAGAGCCTTCATCTCCTCAGTTACTCCTCCTTAAACCAATCAACATGGGACGTTACGTAATCAGTCCAAAAATTCCTTGTGTATCTTAGACCTTCATCTCTCTCTGATACTCTCTCCGTTATTCCTCTCACAACGCGAGGACTTTTACCGTTATTCAGGTTCAAATTCTTGTGTATCTTAGAGAGCCTTCATCTCTCTCTGTTACTCTCCTTATTCCTATCAACGTGGGACTTTACGTAATCAGTGTTCAAATTCTTGTGTATCTTAGAGCCTTCATCTCTCTCTGTTACTCTCCTTATTCCTATCAACGTGGGACTTTACGTAATCAGTGTTCAAATTCTTGTGTATCTTAGAGCCTTCATCTCTCTCTGTTACTCTCCTTATTCCTATCAACGTGGGACTTTACGTAATCAGTGTTCAAATTCTTGTGTATCTTAGAGCCTTCATCTCTCTCTGTTACTCTCCTTATTCCTATCAACGTGGGACTTTACGTAATCAGTGTTCAAATTCTTGTGTATCTTAGAGCCTTCATCTCTCTCTGTTACTCTCCTTATTCCTATCAACGTGGGACTTTACGTAATCAGTGTTCAAATTCTTGTGTATCTTAGAGCCTTCATCTCTCTCTGTTACTCTCCTTATTCCTATCAACGTGGGACTTTACGTAATCAGTGTTCAAATTCTTGTGTAGTGTAGTCTTAGAGCCTTCATTACCCCCTCTCTCTGTTACTCTCCATATGTCGACATATCAACGTGGGACTACTCAATCAGTTGTTCAAAATCTCTCTGTGTATCATAGAGCCTTCATGCGAGCTCTCTATTACTACTCTCCTTATTCCTATCAACGTGGGACTTTACGTAATCAGTGTTCAAATTCTTGTGTATCTTAGAGCCTTCATCTCTCTCGGTTACTCTCCTTACCTCCTTCCTATCAACGTGGACTTTACACGTACTCCAGTGTTCAAATCTTGTGTATCTAGGAGCAGTCATCTCTCTCGTTACTCTTCCTTTTATACATATCAACGTGGGACTTTACGTAATTCAGTGTTCAAAGTTCTTGTGTATCTTAGAGCCATCCATCTCCACCCCTCTCTGTTACTCTCCTTATTCCTATCAACGTGGGACTT
>NW_028234436.1:23922187-23927187 GCF_977035675.1 Penaeus japonicus
GTGAGAGAACAGGGGATGGAGATGAAGAGGGAGAGAGAGAGACGGGGGGGGGGGAGATGGAGAGAGAAAGAACAGTGGTGGGAGAGGAAGAGGGAGAGAGAGAGGGAGAAAACAGAGGATGGAGGGAAGAGGGAGAAGAGAGGCGAGAGAGAGAACGGGGGGGGGGGGGGGGGGGAGATGGAGAGAGAAAGAACAGTGGTGGGAGAGGAAGAGGGAGAGAGAGAGAACAGAGGATGGAGAGGAAGAGGGAGAAGAGGGAGAGAGAGAGAACGGGGGAAGGGGGGGGGGGGGAGGGGGAGTATGGAGAGAATGAGTAGAAAGAACAGTGGTGGGAGAGGAAGAGGGAGAGAGAGAGACAGAGGATGGAGAGGAAGAGGGAGAGAGAGAGAAACGGGGGGGGGGAGGGGGGGGGGGGGGAGAGTGGAGAGAGAGAGAACAGAGGAGGGAGAGGAAGAAAGAGAGAGAGAACGCGGGGGAGGAAGAGGGAGAGAGAGAGAACAGAGGAGGGAGAGGAAGAGGGAGAGAGAGAGAACGGGGGGGGGGGGGGAGGGGAGTGGGGGGGGGGATGGAGAGAGAAAGAACAGTGGTGGGAGAGGAAGAGGGAGAGAGAGAGAACAGAGGATGGAGAGGAAGAGGGAGAGAGAGAGAACGGGGGGGGGGGGGGATGGAGAGAGAAAGAACAGTGGGGGGAGAGGAAGAGGGAGAGAGAGAGAACAGAGGATGGAGAGGAAGAGGGAGAGAGAGAGAACGGGGGGGGGGGGGGGAGAGGGAGAGAGAGAGAACAGAGGAGGGAGAGGAAGAAAGAGAGAGAGAACGCGGGGGAGGAAGAGGGAGAGAGAGAGAACAGAGGAGGGAGAGAAAGAAGGAGAAACAGAGAACAAAGAGGGAGAGGAAGAGGGAGAGAGGGAGAAGGGGGGGGGGAGGAAGAGGGAGAGAGAGAGAACGGGGGGGGGGGAGGAGAGAGGGAGAGGGAGAGAACAGAGGAGGGAGAGGAAGAGGGAGAGAGAGAAAACGGGGGGGGGGGGAGGAAGAAGGAGAGGGAGAGAGAACAGAGGAGGGAGAGAGGGAGAACGGGGGGGGGAGAGAGAGGGGGAGAGAGAGAGAGAGAGGAGAGAGCTGGAAGAGCCGGGAGAGAGAGAGCGAGAGAGAGGAGAACGAGAGAGAGAGAGAGAGAGAGGAGAGAGAGAGAGGGGGCGGAGAGAGAGACCCGTGGAGGATGAAGAGGGCGGGAAGAGAGGAGAGAGTGAGAGGGAAAAAAGAGAGGGGGGAGGAAAAAGAAGAGAGAGAGAGAGAGAGAGTGAAAGTGGGAAAGAAAGCGAGAGTGGGGAGGAGAGAGAGAGAGAGAGAGAGAGAGAGAGAGGAGAGAGAAACAGAGAAAAGAGAGAGAGAGAGAGAGAGAGAGGAAAGAGAAAGAGAGAGAGAGAGAGAGAGAAAGAGTGAAAGCGAGAGAGCGACGACAGACAGAGAGAGAGAGAGGAGAGAGAGAGATAATGGCGAGAGAGGGGGGGGGGGGAGAGAGAGAGAGGAGAGAGAGAGGAGAGAGGAGAGAGAGAGAGAGAGGAGAGAGAGAGAGAGAGGGAGAGAGAGAGAGAGAGAGAGAGAGAGAGAGAGAGAGAGGGGGAGAGAGAGAGAGAGAGAGAGAGAGAGAGAGAGAAGGAATGGTATTATAACAAAAAGAAAAACAATGAAAATGATACACAGAATAAAAAGAAAAAAGAAACAAATAAACAAACAAAATCCAAGAGTAATTAGAAAATAAAATTGACATAAAAATTAAATTCCATCTCCATCATAACTGACGTAATATGTAATATGCAAATGCCATCAATCTAATTTTCTGACTTTGTGAATTGTTCAAGATATAATTTTTTCAGATTCATTATTTTCCTTTCAGTTCCAAATACATGAACATACACTGGCGCTTCATTAAGGTTAGTCACATTGTCATTTAATTGAAATTCTTAATAGTTCCTTACTGCATTAATAGTAATAATATTCTACGTGTATTTATCATTTATTTGAGACTTAGATATTATCTGGCACGACTTGGCACTCTAAATCGTTAGTAATACTTTATTACTTGTTATTTTCTAGTACGAATTGCAATACTTACTATTACATGTACTTACATACTATTTTTATACTTTCTAGCACGACTCAATATTTACTTACAATCCCAATACTTACTTACAATCTCTCTGCTTGTTACTACTAGAAATTACCTACTTACTTTATTATTTCCTTGTACGACATAATACTTACTTATAATCCTAATACTTATTCCTATCAACACCTACTTACTTCCTGATCTACTAATTTCTAGTGAGCCTTGATACTTACTTACGTTTTTACTTCTTTGTTTAACCCATTCTGATTATTCTATTCTTTATACTATTTATCATTATTATAATCTATTTTACCTTAGTACTTTAGCAGAAGTCGCAAGTCATGCTAAACGCACGCTTTTCTCAACGAAATTACTGTATCTACCCCCATAAAGGTCTCAAACTTCCTCACACTTACAAACTTCACTCGCATCCTCTCGCCTCAAACTTCCTCACACTTACAAACTTCACTCGCATCCTCTCGCCTCAAACTTCCTCACACTTACAAACTTCATTCGTATCCTCTCGCCTCAAACTTCATTCGCATCCTCTCGCCTCAAACTTCATTCGCATCCTCTCGCCTCAAACTTCCTCACACTTACAAACTTCACTCGCATCCTTTTGTCTCAAACTTCCTCACACTAACAAACTTCCTCACACTTACAAACTTCCTCACACTAACAAACTTCCTCACACTTACAAACTTCCTCACACTAACAAACTTCCTCACACTAACAAACTTCCTCACACTTACAAACTTCCTCACACTAACAAACTTCCTCACACTAACAAACTTCATTCGCATCCTCTCGTCACGCCGATTTAACACACGTTTTCAAGGTCCAAAACAATCACTCGAGAGAGAGATTGCATATATAGTTTGGCCAACTTTGACCAATTGCAAGTAAGTTATCAACTGCATAATCACGTGAGTCGTTGACCCTGTGACAGGATACGACGATCGGAAGGAAGTTGTGATTACAAGGTTGACTCATTTAAGACTCCTTCGAAAGGGCAGGGGATTGATTAGCTTTTAACTGCCCTTGAGGTCGAGAGATCTCACTAGGATGGCTTGCATTTATGTAGAATCTTCGAGATGAAATCCTACTTTTTACATCATCATAGGATCTCTTTAAGACCTTCAAGTTCTCTTCTCAGTGTCCTATGTTCCTCATTCTTGGAATATTCTTACCCAAGGAGCTGAAACTTCCTGGAGGTTACCGAGATAAAGTCCTTTTTTGAAATGAACTGAGTCCTACAGGAACCTTACTGGGTATCCTGTCAGAGTTGAAACTTGGACGAGAAAGGATATTTGTATAAGAATCCTGTTAGTGTTTGATGATTTGGGTCTCAAGTTGTGAGAGTAACTGTGGTATGAATGTAGTGTTACATTTGAATTTATACCTGCTGATAATAACCGTATAGATGATACTCTCTCTCTCTATTTATTTATCTCTCTGTCTATCTATCTATCTCTCCCCCTCCCTCTTTCTCTATCTCTCTCTCTCTTTCTCTCTCTCTCTCTCTCTCCATCTCTCTCTCTCTCTTTCTCTTTCTCTCTCTCTTTCTCTCTCTCTCTCTCTCTCTCTCTCTCTCTCTCTCTCTCTCTCTCCTTCCCTTTTTTTCTCTCTCTCTCTCTTTCTTTCTCTCTTTCTCTCTCTTCCCCTCTCTCTCTCTCTCTCTCTCTCTCTCTCTCTCTCTCTCTCTCTCTCTCTCTCTCTCTCTCTCTCTCTCTGAGAGATCGTGATATTTTGAAGGGATCATTTCATAGTTCTTCAAAATAAGTGACTTCCGTTTATGTAAAAAAAAAAAAAATAATAATAATAAATAAATAAAAATATGATCACGAGGGACTTTATATACGCTGAAAGTAAGCCAAACGAACTATACAAAACTTCTTTCCTTAATGATCTCTAACAAGAAAGGAAGAAGAGGAAGAACAAGGAATAAGATGATGATGAAAAAAGAGAAGAAAAAGAAGAAGAAAAGGAGGAGGAGAAAGAGAAGAAAGAAAAAGAAGTAGAAAGAAGAAGAAGAAGATAATGATTATGACGAAGAGGGAAGAAAAAGAAAAAAAAACACCAAAGAAGAAGAAGAAGAAAAAAGGTGATAATTAAAGAACGAGAATAAAAGGAAACACACACACAAAATCAGCCTCTGGTTCCAACACGCGAAGAGAAGACCGAGACGAAACAGCTGGAAGTCGAGACGAGGAACGGGCGAAGAAAAGACAATTTCCTCGAACTTCCTTTGGGGAAGAAGTTGCGCTCCTTATGCTGCATGAATGGGCGTCGTTTTAGTTTATCCACAGTTGTGCTTGGTCTTTTTTTTTTTTTTTTTTTTTTTTTTTTTTTTTTTTTTTTGTAAGTTTTATGGTTATATCGACAAGGTTTGAGACTTATAATTATAATTATAAATTTATGTTGTATTTTTAATTAATGTTATGATTCTCGCTTTATGAAGCAACTGCTTCGTTTTGAACAATTCCGGTAGGAAGTTTTGTATCATTTGCAAGAATGTATTGTAGCTTTGTTTATGACTTAATGCACTTCAGCTATTTATTAGCCTTACGATTTTGTCTTGTATATGCCCAACGTAGCGACCAAATTACCAAACTGGCTTTACTTGAAAAAAAAAAACACACACACAAAAAAAAAAAAAAAACGAATTCAACTTTGTACACAATCCAAAATCCCTCTCATCTTTCCCCCCATTTTTTAATTCATAACACGACATTCTCATCCATTCAAACAACCCTCAACATATACAACTAATCCAAATCCTTCCCCATCCCATTAAAAAAAAAAAAAAACAAAAAAAAACAAAAAAAAAAAAAAAAAAAAAAAAAAAAAAAAAAAAAAAAACACCAACAAACAAAAAAAAAAAAAAAATCCA
>NW_028234436.1:23934687-23942187 GCF_977035675.1 Penaeus japonicus
CTCCCCATATCTCCTTATTAGGTGCTGGGGATCGAGGAATCCTCTGGGAAAGGGGGGAAGGGGAGAGGGGGAAAGAGGGAGGGGGAAAGAGGGAAAGGGGGAGGGGGGAGGGTAGGAAGGAGGGAGAGGGATGGAGGGAAAGAGGGAGGGGGAGGGGTGAGGGGGGAAAGAAGGAGGGAGGGGAAGGGGGGAAAGCGGGAGGGGGAGGGATGGAGGAGAGAATGGGGGAGGGGGAGGGGTGAGGGGGAAAGAGGGAGGGTGAGGGGGAAAGAAGAAGGGGAAGGGGGGGAAGAGGGGGGAGGGAGGGAAAGAGGGAAGGTGGGGAAGAGGGAGGGGGAGGGACGGAGGGAAGGAAAGAGGGAGGGGGAGGGGTGAGGGGGGAAGGAGGGAAGGAGAGTGGGGAAGAGGGAGAGGGGGAAAGAGGGAGGGAGAGGGGGAAAGAGGGGGGGAGGGAGGGGGAGGAAGAGGATGTGGAATGGAGATGGCGAAGGAGAGAGAGAGAGAGAGAGAGGGGGGAGGGGACAGAGAGGCAGTGGAAGGGAGAGGGTGTGGAAAGAAAGACTGAGAGAGAGAGAGAGAGAGAAAGACAGATAGATCAATAAATACATACACAGCTTGATCCGCCAAAAAAGAGACAAAGAAATAAAGAAAAAGATTAAAGGAAAACACACACACACAAAAAAAAAAACGAACAAACAGAAAGGAAAAACACGAAAATACGCTAATTAAATACGACCCAAGTTACGCTAATACGCACATCTCGTTCCCTTCTCTGTTTTATCACTTTTACACTAACCGAATTACGATCAAGAGATACGGAAGAAGATGGGAGTAGGGAAACGTTGGGATGAGGGAGGAGGAGGAGGAGGACGAGGGAGGGGGAGTCCAGGAGAGGGAGGAGGAGGAGGAGGGGGGGGAGGGGAAGGGGAAGGGGGAGGGGCAGGGGGAGGGGCAGGGGGAGGGGGAGGGAGGAGGAGGAGGAGGAGGAGGAGGAGGAGGAGGAGGAGGAGGAGGAGGAGGAGGAGGAGGAGGAGGAGGAGGAGGAGGAGGAGGAGGAGGAGGAGGAGGGACGAAGGAGGAGGAGGAGGAGGAGGAGGAGGAGGAGGAGGAGGAGGAGGAGGAGGAGGAGGAGGAGGAGGAGGAGGAGGAGGAGGAGGAGGAGGAGGAGGGGAGAATCCTAGGGGGAGGGGAGAGTCCGGGGGGGAGGGGAGAGTCCTAGGAGGAGGGGATGGGGGAGGGGGGAGGGGGAAGAATCCGCTGACCGCTGTGTCTTTTTGCTTTTATTTGGATATATCCTTCGTCACTAAGGATGGTTTAAGATCTCGTTAGTCGAGTTATGGGATGCTGAGAGAGAGAGAGAGAGAGAGAGAGAGAGAGAGAGGGGGGGGGAGGGGGGTAAGAAAAAAAATATAGATACATAGAGAGAAAGATAGAAAGAGAGAGAGAAGGGGGGGAGGAAGAAAAAGATGTAGATAGAGAGAGAAAGAGATAGAAAGAGAGAGAGAGAGGGGGGGGGGGAGGGGAGGGAGGAAGAAAAAGATGTAGATAGATAGAGAAAGAGATAGAAAGAGAGAGAGAGAGAGAGACATAAAGAGAGAGAGAAAGAGAGAGAGAGAGTAAGAGAGAGACATAGATAGATAGAGATAGAGATAGACATAGAAAGATAGAGGGAGAGAGAGTAAGATAGAGGGAGAGAGAGTAAGAAAGAGAAATAGAGAGATAGATAGAGACGTAGATATATAGATAGATAGATAGATATAGAGAGAGCGAGAGAGTGAAAGAGAGAGATGGAGAGTAAGAAAGAAAGAGAGACATATATACATATATATATAGAGAGAAAGGGGGGGGGGGGGGGAACAGGAGGAAAGAGAGAAAAGGATGAAATAGAAAGAAAGAAAGAGGGACAGGGTTGTTGCTGGTGTCGCTGAAATAGTTTTCATTACGTAGAACTTCACTCGGAAAAGGTAAAACAACTCGACTTGGGACTGTATTTTAGCGAGCGGAACGTTACTGACTCGCTTGTAATTCAAAGGAAAAATATAAATTTTCTTCCGGGGAAAAGCTACCTGCTACCTAGTCTTCAAGGGTCGTAGCCTAGCAGAGGAGAAACGGCCACGTCGAAATTAAATTTTGCTCCTGGTTTTAAAAAGAGGAGGAGATTCTGTAAATCTACGGACTTTGGTACCCAGGTTTGAACTATGACCGCCGGCTGAGTTCATAGGGTTTATTCTTGTTTCAAAGTGTTGACTAAAAGTTGCAAAACAAGGAACGCTATAGAGATACTAATTTATTTATTAATTGACGAGCCGTTAGATACTATACAGGTAGCTATGACGTTGCAAGGAGATACTGATGAATAGCTTGTTGTTGTGAATAAGATTAATGAATAAGATTAATGGTAAACAAGAATGTAGTAGTTCTAGATTAGAAACAATATCGGAAGTAAGAAATAGATAGATAAATAAAATAGAAATAAAAACATGAATAAAATTTTGCAAGGTACTGTAATTCTGAATTGCTTTAGGAAGAAATAACACTTATAATGTATTAAAGATATGATTGATATATTACAGGTACGAAAAGAAATGAAAACAAACAATAATTAGAATCCCTCATTACAAAAAAAAAAAAAGAAAAAAAAATCAAATCGTATTTTATTTTTTATTTTTTTTTATAATACATTTAGGAAACAACTACCATAACACTTTATCCACAACCGATCCACAAACATACTAACCAATCCACCCAAATTTCCCGCACCCCCCCCACCCCCACCCCCCCACCCCCACCCCCCGCAAACATACAATAAAACCCCCATTCCTTTACTCTGACGATAATATCAGTCTCTGCAAAATAGAAACTTACACGCCCACAGAGCCATTAATCTCTAAGCTATGACGTAAACACCGCCCACACACGCAAGGGGGGTGGAGGGGTGGGGGGTGGGGGGTAAGGGTAGGGGAAGGTATGCTGGTATGTCATTCTTTGGACATTAATCAGAGGCGCTCAGGTAGGCGTCGACGGCAAGGCAAGGTCACAAACAGCCGGTAGGTCAAAGGGAGAGGAGAGGGTTGGTTGTGGATATACTGGGTATGTGGATATATATATACATATACATACATACATATATATATATATATATATATATATATATATATTATATATGTATATGCATATATATATATTATATATATATATATATATATATATATTATATATATATATATATATATATATATATATATATATATATATATATATATATATATATATATATGTATGTATGTATATGTATATATACATACATATAATATATATATATATACATATATATTATATATATATATATTATATATATATATATTTATATATATACATATGTATTATATATTTTTATATAGATTTATATATATGTTTATATATATATATATATATATATATATATATATATATTTATATATATATATATATGTGTGTGTGTGTGTGTGTGTGTGTGTGTGTGTGTGTGTGTGTGTGTGTGTACGTATTTGTGTACGTATGCATGTGTTTGTATTGCAATTATCATCATTCACATATCAATACATTTATTCGTATGCCCACGCACACACAGTGACCCTTTGCTCAATCTTGCAGACGTGTGACGTGTCTTGTCTGCAATGACGAAATAATTGCATGTTCGTCCGGTGCAAGGAAAGGCTGTCATGGTTGTGATATGTGGATTGTTATATCGTCTTCGTATTTTGTGATTGTTTGCATAATAGTGATGATTGTGATGATGATTGTGATAATGTTTATGATAATGATAAAAAGGTGATGGTAATGGTGATGATGATAATGGTAATGATGATGATTATGATGTTAATGATGATTATAATGGTTATGATGATGATGATAATGGTAATGATGATGATTATGATAATACTGATGATGATAGTGGTTATGATGAGAGAGAGAGATTTGATACAGAAAAGTGAAGTAGAATCTAGAATTGCGATGAAAGAGGATTAAAAGAAAAGAAAAAAAAGAAAAGAAAGAAAAAAAGACAGTAATAACTGCAGAATAGGAATAACAAAGAAAACAACGATTTACAATAAAAAAAAAAAAAAATGTAACCCCACCCCTAAAAAAAAAAAGAAAAAAAGAAAAAAGAAAAAAAAGAATCGTAAAACGGGAAAAATGATTCGAAAGAAAAAGGAGGAAATGTTCCCGATTAACCAACGTTGTGGCTAATAGATTTAGGCTTGGCAGTAAGTGATATTGGATTTTCATCAGCACTAACCCTCCCTCCCTCCCTGCCTCCCTCTCTCCCTCCCTGCCTCCCTCTCTCCCTCTCTACCTCCCTGCCTCCCTCTCTCCCTCCCTGCCTCACTCTCTGCTTCCCTCTCTCCCTCTCTCCCTCCCTCCCTCCCTCTTTCCCTCTCTGCCTCCCTCTCTCCTTGTCTCTCTGCTTCCCTCTCTCCCTCCCTGCTTTCCTGCCTCCCTCTCTGCTTCCCTCTCTGCCTCTTTCCCTCTCTGCCTCCCTCTCTCCCTGTCTCTCTGCTTCCCTCTCTCCCTCCCTGCCTCCCTCTCTCCCTCCCTGCCTCCCTCTCTCCCTCTCTGCTTCCCTCTCTCCCTCCCTGCTTCCCTCTCTCCCTCTCTGCTTCCCTCTCTCCCTCCCTCCCTCCCTCTCTCCCTCCCTGCCTCACTCTCTGCTTCCCTCTCTCCCTCTCTCCCTCTCTGCATCCCTCTCTCTCTCTTCCTCCCTAGCCCTCTTTCTCCCCCTTTGCTTCTTCTCGTTTACTCCTCCTATTCCTCTACTCTCTATCTCACTTTTTTCCCCTCTCCTCCTTCTCCCTCTCTCTTCCTCCCTCCCCCCCCTCTCTGCCCATTCTTCTCTTCCTTCCGTCTCTCCTTCCTCCCTCCTGCTTTCCCTCTCCCTTCCTAGCCATTCTTCTCCCTCTCCTTTCCTCTCTCCTCCGTCCCCCTCCCTCTTTCTCTCCTTCCCTCCCTCCTCCCTCCCCCTCCTTCTTCCTTTCCTTCCCACTCTCCTCCCTCCCTCCCCCTCCCCCTTTCTCTCCTTCCCCCTCCGTCCCCATCCCCTCCCCATCATCCTCTCTCCTCCCTCCCTCCCCCTCCCTCTTTCCCTCCCTCCCTCCCCCTCCTTCTCTTTCCCTCCATCCCACTCTCCTCCCTCCCTCCCCCTCCTCTTTCTCTCCTTTCTTCTCCTTCCCCCTCCGTCCCCCTCCCCTCCCCATCATCCCCTCTCCTCCCTCCCTCCCACTCTCATCCCTCCCCCTCCCTTTTTCCCTCCCTCCCCCTCTCCTCCCTCCCTCCCCCTCCCTCTTTCTCTCCTTTCTTCTCCTTCCCCCTCCGTCCCCATCCCCCATCCCCCATCCCCCATCCCTCCCCATCCCCCTCCCCCCCAACGCCATGTTCTCTCGCCGTGTTAAATTTGTTGAAGAGCTGCCTTCAATATTACATCCCTGACTGTTCAGGCGATTCGAAAACCTGTTCTCCCATGAACGAAGACTTCAGTGTTCACTAGGTGTTCATGCGTCACGTCCTGTTACACTCCTGAAATGATTTAGATGCATAGAAAAAAAGAAAGAAAGAAAGAAAAAAAGATTTAGAGAACGCGGGCTTATAATATTCGCTATCGGCAAATACTGAAGGATACTGGTAATACTTCTCACTGGAGGATACCTGTAATACTTCTCACTGGAGGATACTGGTAATACTTCTCACTGAAGAATACTGGTAATACTTCTCACTGGAGGATACTAGTAATACTTCTCACTGGAGGATACTGGTAATACTTCTCACTGGATGATACCGGTAATACTTCTCACTGGAGGATACCGGTAATACTTCTCACTGGAGGATACCGGTAATACTTCTCACTGGAGGATACTGGTAATACTTCTCACTGTAGAATTCTGGTAATACTTCTCACTTTAGGATACTGGGAATACTTCTCTCGCTTCCTTTGCATTAGACATATTTCATCATAACTTGTTTATCTAAATCGGATTGCAAGTCCTTGTCTCGAATATCAAATCGTCTTTACTTGGACCGGACGCTGATGAATCACCAAGAGCCATCTGCAACGGGGCAAGTATATTGCAAATTGAAATGCAAGGTGTGCGTTGGATCTTTGTGACCGATCATGCAAGCTCAGGGATTTTGTTGGTGAGACTTGTAAAGACACGGTTGCTGGTATTTTCTTATCGTCTTTATTAGATTTATATATATATATATATATTATATATATATATATATATATTATATATATATATAATATATATATAAAGAAGAAGATAATGCTAATAACGTCATCCTCATAAAAGTTATAAAATATTATCAAAATTATTAAAAGTCATATCAATATGATTAATATTATTATCACTATTGTTATCATTAGCAATATCGTTATTAGCATTATTATTATTATTATCATTAGCAATACTATTATTATCATTATTATTATTAGCAATTATATTATTAGCATTAGTATTAGTATTATAATTATTAGCAATACTATTATTATCATCATTATAATCAGCAATATTATTATTAGAGCATTATTATCATTACCAATATCATTAAAATCATTTACAGAAAACTTAAGATACCACGTGGTAACTATTCTTGCACTCCGTAGCCTTCAGAAATGTAATTGATATTGGACCTGCCAATATACGACTTTCCTCTCCATTTCTTGTCGTTCTGAAGCCGAATAAATCACCATAAGGTAATATGTGATAAAGGAAGGGTGTTTGAAGGAGAGAGAGAGAGAGAGAGAGAAAATAACAAGAGGTCACAGGCGGAGGGGAAGGGAGATATTGAACTCTCTCTCTGTAAGTAGGGGGAGGGAGAGAGAGGGAGAGAGAGAGAGAGGGGTGGGGAGAGAGAGAGAGGGGGGGGGAGGGAGAGAAGAGAGAGAGAGAGAGAGAGAGAGAGAGAGAGAGAGAGAGAGAGAGAGATACAGTGAAAACTGTCAATAGATGAAGTTTCTCCTTCCCTCCCTCCCTCTCTCATCCCTCCCTCCTTCTCCCCTTTCTTCTCCTTCCCCTTCCCTCCCCCCTTTCTCCTTCCCTCCCTCCTCTCCTTTCTGCTTATCTAAGGGAATATACCTGTTAACTCATAACCTTTGATAAGATTAGGATCCTAAGACTGTCCTACTTTCTAGATATAAACACACACACACACACACACACACACTTATATATGTGCATAGCAAAACAACAAAACAATAAAACAAACAAACAAGCTAAAAAAGAAAACGTAAAACCTAGCATGACAGAAAACGGGAAAAAAAACTCCCTTCACATTCGACCGGAGATTAAGATAAACGAAAGGACACTTCAGTGCTGAGAAAAGACACGTAAAAGTGGGATTTATGCTGGAAAATGAGACTGACTGCGTGATGAGGACCGGGGCAGCATCTTGGAACAACGAGATCCTGAGGCGATCTGTCGTAAAACGAGCAGTAATGTGGCCTGGTCTGATTTGCATAAACGG
>NW_028234436.1:23949687-23979687 GCF_977035675.1 Penaeus japonicus
AGGATACAGGGGTGGAAAAATAGAGAAATTCGGGTAGTTTTATAGGCTTATCGATATATGTCTCTCCATATACTTTTTATTATTATTATTATTATTATTTTTTGCCTTCTTATCTGTCTATATTTACACAAATCACACATACACACACACCAAAACACACATCACACACACACACACACGTAAACACACACTCATTCACCCGCCTCCCCCCCTCCCAACCCCCCCTCCTCCCCACGCCCACTCAACCACCCCACCCCACCTTCCTCCATCCTCAGACACACACACAAAAGCAAACACAAAGCACACTGTACTCCCTCCCACCCACCAGCCCACCCCCAACCCCCCCCCCCTCAAAAAACAAAACAAAAAAACTCAGGCCTGTGGACTCTTACATCCGAAGAACTTTCCCTCGAGTCAATTTCCAGGGAGAGAAAAGGCGACTCAGGAATTCTACCAAGATACTTCGACACGCAAAACCTTTATTCAATTTCTACCTAGGATTTTAAATAGTTACATTATAAAGTAAATTTGCATTGTATTAGTTATATTGTACGCTGAGATGGGATTATGATAGTTGCGTTTTATATTGAAATGGCATTGTTTTAGATATACACATCATAAACTAAAATTTCAGTCTATTAAATTATGAACTAAAATTACATTGTAATAGGAATATTATAAACTAAAATAGGATTATATTACTTACATTATGATCTAAAATTGTATATTACTTGTATTATACACTGAAAGGACATATTAGTTAGATTATAAACCAAAAGGGCCTTATATTTACACGTGTTTTAAAGGGATTTGATGTCTAAATATATATGGAATGTGATCGAAAATGAAATAGAATTGTTGGGAGAGTCCAGATTGCATCTGCAATATTGACTACTTTTGCTTCATGCAAATATTCTCACTAAAAATGCAATATGAATTGCTTTTGCATACTTCACACTACTGGGAGAATGAATATACAATTTCTTGAATACGCAAAAAAAAAAAAAAAAAAAAAAATGTAACATAGTAACACACTGATAAAGTTGAGAAATGTTGAAATCTAAAATAGTTCACTTCTGCGGGAGTTCCTAAATTGTACACAACTTGATTTTAAAACATAGAACATTTCTTCACTGGTCACGGTAGTTAATCCAGGCTTTCTGTTCTTTAAAAAATAAGATTGATAGATGAATATATCTATATATCTATATATCTATATCTATCTATCTATCTATCTATCTATCTATCTATCTATATATATATATATATATATATATATATATATATATATATATATATATATATATAGAGAGAGAGAGAGAGAGAGAGAGAGAGAGAGAGAGAGAGAGAGAAGGAGAGAGAGAGAGAGAGAGAGAGAGAGAGAGAGAGAAAGGGGAGAGAGAGAGTGAGAGAGAGAGAGAGAGAAAGAAAGGAGAGGGTGAGAGAGAGAAAAAAAAAAAAGAGGGTGAGAGAGAGAGAGAGAAAAGAGAGGATGTGAGAGGGAGAGAGAGAGAGAGAGAGAGAAAAGAGGGTGAGAAAAGAAAAAAACAACAAAGAAAGATTTTAACACGTAAATCAACAAGGTAAATTTAACAAGGTAAATAAATAAATAATGATGCTAGTAATCATGTCAACATGGTAAGGATTATAAAACAAAGAATATTATAATGACGATAGTGATAATAATGATCATAATGATGGAAATAATAATGATAATAATGATCACGATAACAATAACATTAATAATGATAATGATGATGAGAATACTGATAATGACAATAATAATGATAATAATAATAGTAATCAATAACAATTACCCGATGAGACAGTGAGTTCCTTGAAATCAAAGAAATTTGAAATTTTGACTTTGATAATTCTTTTGAATAAGTGCACACTTAAAACACACCTCATCTGCCATTGCACATTGCACGTAAATAAAGCCAAGGTTGTTTATAATATAGTAATTGGCATCTCGATTACTGCTTCATTTTAAGGAGATGGAAGACTTTATTCTCATTTTCATATAAAGGAATTTCTTTTTCCTATTTTTCACTGGATATGAAGCAACTTTTTTTCGTATTTTTCACTTAATATAAAGCAACTTTTTTATCGTATTTTTCACTTGATATAAAGGAACTTATTTTTCCTATCATTCAATTGATTCTAAAGGACTATTCTGAAATATCTTTCCATCTAACATCAAAATAGTTTAAATTAATGTCTTCAGTAAACGCATATATATATTTTGTTCAACTCTTCAAGACACAAGCAGAATGAATTTGAAAACAAATTTTAGTAAAACAAATAACAATTTAATTTGATATAAATAAAGTCTTATATTTTTCAACTTTACTATCATAAAATATTTTCATGTTACCTATTTGCTTTACGGTATTTCTAACTTTTAACTTTTCTTTACCTTACACTATGACTTTTTTATATTTTGTTTTTTATCTTAAATAAATATCTAACCTACTTCAATATACATAGATAATATATTCTGCTTTTAAGTGGAATACCACTTATATATATATTTATATATATATATATATATATATATATATATATATATATATATATATATTTATATATATATATAATTTTTTTTTCTTATTTTCTTTCTTTCTTCTTTTCTTTCTTTCTTTCTTTTTTCTCTTTCTTTTCTATATTTTCTTTTCTTTCTTTCTTTCTTTCTTTTTTCTCTTTCTTTTCTATATTTTCTTTTCTTTCTTTCTTTTTAATAAAAAAAAAACACCTTTTATTGCAACACGAATCCTAAAGCAGATCCTAATTATAAAGCCTTGCACACTGAACAAAGCTACTCGGAGAAATTCTTTATTAATATTGAGAAAGATCATAATAAGAAACATTATAGTAGTGACCATTGCTAGTATTATCATTAAGGTTATTCGTTATTAGAATTATTACTATTATTAATGATTATTGCGTTTAGTATATTTCTTTTCCGTTGTTCTTTCATAAAGCTTGTCTCAGCTTTCTTAGTAAAGTTTTTATATTACATTCATATGATATATCTATCTGTGTCCATAGTTTATTATTATTTTTTTAAATGTAACTATTGATATTTTGATAATAATACGGTAAAGAAACAAACAATAGTAATTATAGTATGAATATGTTAAGGATTATAAAACAAATAATATTATAATGATGATGGTGATGATAATGATTATAATAACAATTTTGAAAGTTTTTTTAATCCTTTTTTTATCCTTTGAAGTTATTGATATATACTCTCTCTCTCTCTCTCGCTCTTTCTTACTCTCTCTCTTTCTTTCGCTCTTCCTTGGTCTCTTTGTTTCTTTCTTCTCTCTCTCTCTCTTTCACCTACCCCCCCCCCCTCCTCTCTCTCTTTATATCACTTTCTCTCTTCATCTCTCTCACTATAATTCCCAAGAATATACGTTATAAATAAATAAACAAGATACAAAAAGGAGAAAAACAAAATGGCGCCACAGTTTATCCTAACGGTCTTCCAGCTCGAAAGGGAACCTCGTTATACCCGACACAAACACGACCTTAAACGACCTTTAACAAAACCCAGTTGTAACCACTCGCTTCTACCTCCTGTTCCTCCTCTGACGACCTTCTTACGACCCACAGTGGAGAAAGGAATGACCGTTCTATTCGCAAGAAAGCGTACTAAAGGGGTAGACTTCCAACGGTGATTATGTGACTCCAATTCGAATATCGGTGCAAATGTGTCTCGTTTTATCGTTGTTTTATACGAGAAAGAGGAAAAAGAAGGGAACAGGTTGTGGAAGGAAAAGAGGAAGAGAGAGAAAGAGATGGAGGGATGAGAGCTTAGAGGATACAGGGGTGGAAAAATAGAGAAATTCGGGTAGTTTTATAGGCTTATCGATATATGTCTCTTCATATACTTTTTTACACACGTCATACATACACACACACGAAAACATACATCACACACACACACACACACACGCGCGCGCGCGTTAACACACATCACACACACACACACACACACGTAAACACACACACTCATTCACCCCCTCCCCCCCTCCCCCCCACACCCACTCAACCACCCCACCCGCCCCCATTCCCCCATCCTCAAACACAAAACACACTGTACTCCTCCCCACCATCCACCCCCAACCCTCCAACCCTCCCCCCCCCCCCAAAAAAAAAGCCAAAAAAAAAACAAAAAAACTCAGGACTGTGGACTCTTACATCCGAAGAACTTTCCCTCGAGTCAATTTCCAGGGAGAGAAAAAGCGACTAAGCGACTCAGGAATTCTACCAAGATACTTCGACACGCAAAACCTTTATTCAATTTCTACCTAGGATTTTAAATAGTTACATTATAAATTAAAGTTGCATTGTATTAGTTATATTGTACACTGAGATGGGATTATGATAGTTGCGTTTTATATTGAAATGGCATTGTATTAGATATATACATCATAAACTAAAGTTTCAGTCTATTAAATTATGAACTAAAATTCCATTGTATTAGGTATATCATAAACTAAAATGGGATTGTATTAGTTACATTATGATCTAGAATTGTATATTACTTGTATTATACACTGAAAGGACATATCAGTTATATTATAAACAAAAAGGGCCTTATATTTACTCGTGTTTTAAAGGGATTTGATGCCTAAATATATATGGAATGTGATCGAAAATGAAATAGAATTGTTGGGAGAGTCCAGATTGCATGTGCAATATTGACTACTTTTGCTTCATGCAAATATTCTCAATAGAAATGCAACATGAATTGCTTTTGCATACATCACAGTACTGGGAGAATGAATATGCAATTTCTTGAATGCGTAAAAAAAAAACAAAAAAAACGTAACATATAAATTGAATTAAAACAAAAACACCAAAAACACACTGATAAAGTTGAGAAATGATGAAATCTAAAATAGTTCACTTCTGCGAGAGTTGATTTTAAAACAGAACATTTCTTCACTGGTCACGGTAGTTAATTCAGGCTTTCTGTTTTTTTTTTCAAAAATTAAGATTGATAAATGATAGATGAATAAGATATGTATATATATATATATATATATCTATATCTATATATATATATATATATATATATATATATATATATATATATATAGAGAGAGAGAGAGAGAGAGAGAGAGAGAGAGAAAGATATAAATATATATATATATATATATATAGATAGATAGATAGATAGATAGAGAGAGAGAGAGTTTTTTACTGTTTCATAAAATAAGATAGATGATGATTATAGGTAAATAAGAGATAGGTAGAGAGGGAAAGAGTAGATGAGAGAGACCGAGAGAGAGAGAGAGTGAGAGAGAGAGAGAAAAGAGAGGGTGAGAGAGAGAGACGGAGAGAGAGAGAGAGAGAGAGAGAGAGAGAGAGAGAGAGAGAGAGAGAGAGAGAGAGAGAGAGAATCGAAGAAAAGAAAAAAGAAAAAGAAGAAAAAATAAAATTTTAACACGTAGATTCAACAAGGTAAATTTAATAAGGTAAATAAATAAATAATGATGCTAGTAACCACGTCAACCAACATGTTAACGATTATAAAACAAAGAATATTACAATGACGATAGTGATAATAATGATCATAATGATGGAAATAATAATGATAATATTGATCATGATAACAACAACACTAATAACGATAATGATCATGAGAATACTGATAATGACAATAATAATGATAATGATAATAATAATAATAATCAATATCAATTACCCGATGAGACATTGAGTTCCTTGAAATCAAAGAAATTTGAAATTTTGACTTTGATAATTCTTTTGAATAAGTGCACACTTAAAACACACATTCATCTGCCATTGCACATTGAACGTAAATAAAGCCAAGGCTGTTTATGATATAGTAATTGGCATCTCGATTACTGCTTCATTATAAGGAGATGGAAGACTTTATTCTCATTTTCATATAAAGGAATTTCTTTTTCCTATTTTTCACTTGATATGAAGGAACTAATTTTTTCTATTTTTCATTTGATATGAAGGAACTTTTTTCGTATTTTTCACTTGATCTAAAGGAATCTATTTTTTTCCTGTATTTTTCACTTAATACAAAGTAACTTTTTGTCCTATCCTTCAATTGATTCTAAAGGACTGTTCTGAAGAATCTTTCCATCTAACATCAAAATAGTCTAAATTGATGTCTTCAGTAAAGCTATATATGAATTTTGTTCAACTCTTTAAGACATTGTATTAATTATCAGGAAAGCAAATTTTAGTAAAGCAAATAACAATTTAATAATTTGATATAAAAAAGTCTTATATTTTTCGACTTTACTATCATAAAATATTTTCATGTTACCTATTTGCTTTACGGTATTTCTAACTTTTAACTTTTCTTTACCTTACACTATGACTTTTTTATATTTTGTTCTTTATCTTAAATAGATATCTAACCTATTTTAATATACGCAGATAATATATTCTGCTTTTAAGTGGAATTCCACTTTTATATATATATATATATATATATATATATATATATATATATATATATATATATATAATTATTTTTTCTTCTTTTCTTTCTTTCTTCTTTTCTTTCTTTCTTTCTTCTTTCTTCTTTTCTTTCTTTCTTTCCTTCCTTTTTCTTTCTTTCTTTCTTTTTTCTCTTTCTTTTCTATATTTTCTTTTCTTTCTTTCTTTTTAATAAAAAAAACACCTTTTATTGCAACACGAATCCTAAAGCAGATCCTAATTATAAAGCCTTGCACACTGAACAAAGCTACTCGGAGAAATTCTTTATTAATATTGAGAAAGATCATAATTAGAAACATTATAGTAGTGACCATTGCTAGTATTATCATTAAGGTTATTCGTTATTAGAATTATTACTATTATTAATAATTATTGCGTTTAGTATATTTCTTTTCCGTTGTTCTTTCATAAAGCTTGTCTCAGATTTGTTTTTGTTTACGTGTTTCTATAGAACATATTAGCTTTCTTAGTAAAGTTTTTATATTACATTCATATAATATATCTATCTATATGTCCATAGTTTATCATCCTTTTTCTTTAATGTAATTATTGATATTTTGATAATAATACGGTAAAGAAGCAAAGAATAGTAATTATAGTATGAATATGTTAAGGATTATAAAACAAATAATATTATAATGATGATGGTGATGATAATTATTATAATAACGATAATGATTATGATAACAAGAACAATAATAACGATAATGATGATAATAATGGTAATCATAAGAATAATGATAATGACAAAGATAATAATAAGGATAATAATAACAATAGTAATGAATATTTATCATTATCAAATGAAGGGATAAGATCCTGTGTAAACAGAAATAAATAAAGCAATTCCATGCAAAATAAATGACTCGCAAAGTAATTTTATATTTTGACTAATTCATGCACACTTAAAATGCACACCTCGTCTGCCATTGCACACTTAAATGCACTTTCTTTCTTCTTTACTTATAAAAGAAAGTTAAAGGTTATTTATGATATATTGATTATTATCTCGATCACTGGGTTATTGCAATGAAACGGTTTCTTTTTATTTATAATTTGATATAAAGGAACTTTTTATCCTTTTCTTTCCATTTGATATCGAAATAGTATAACTTGATCTCTTTAGTTAAGTTATATATCAATTTTGTACAACCCTAATCAACTTAATTAGATGATAACTTTATCTCTTTTTACCTTTCTTTTTAATTTGATATTCATTCTCAATTAGTCTGTTATTATTATTTTTTTTCATTATTGAGTAATTTTTAATGATTGTAAGGAGGATCATTCACACTACTTACATTCTCGTTAATAAGTATATTAGATGTAATTATTCTGCTTAAGTTAAACAAATATTAGTTATTAGGTTAGTTTCAGTATTGAAAAATATCCTGTTCATAATATGAAATTAATTCATCAATATGCAATTAACGCCAATAAGCTAAGAATTTTGATAAATTGATCATAACGGTATCATCAATTTTAAACTTAAGTATGTTTGACTATCGTTAATAGACAAAGTTTTAAAAATGAAGTTAATCATAACACGAGAGAGAGAGAGAGAGAGAGAGAAAGAGAGATGGAGAAGAAGGGAGAGAGAGAGAGAGAGGGAGAGCAAAAAAGTATAAACTAAAAAGTCAAAGAAAGCTAAACACATTAAGAAAATACTATAGATTACTCACTATCATTTTTACTTATAGTCTAAGCAATACTTATATATATTCCGAACAAAATTAATATCAATACATAATATCTAAAGAATATCGTGCTTTCTCTTTCTCTCTTTGTTATTATTCTCTCTCTTTCTCTCTCTCTTTATCTTTCTATTTCTCTTTCTTCCCCTCTTCCTTTCTGTCCTTTCTCTGACTCTTCCTTAATTTCAATCTTCTGTCTGACTGTTTCTCTTTCTCCCCCTTCTCTCGCTTATTTTCCTATCTCTCTCTTTCATATTGTTTCTCTCTCTTTCTCTCCTTCCCTATTTCCCTTTCCCTGTCTTCCTCCTTCTCTTTCTATCTGTCTGTTTCTTCCTTCAATCATCTTAAGGTTTGCAAGTATAATCATTCAAGTTATTTGTGTTCACGCCAATAAGAATATAAAACGTAATTAACGTAATCCTTATGCTAAACAAACTTTGAATTAATTTTCAACTTAAATTTGAATATTTTTCAGTATGGAATTGTCGATAAAATAGAGGCATAGATTTTAAATAACGATAACAGGTGAATTTTATAAGAATTAGGTAAATAATTTCATGAAAGAATACACACACACACACACGCACACACACACACAAACAAACACACAGACACACACACGCACATACATACGCACACAAACAAACACACACACACACAAGATCACATCCTCACCCGCAAAAAGTTAAAATTATCTCCTTTTTATGAATTAAAAAAAAAAAAAAAAAAAGGATATTGAATAAAATCATAATAAGATACGTTATAGTAGTGATCATTACTTTTATTAACATGATTGTCATTGTAAGTAGAACTATTATAACCATTACTAGTTGTAGTAGGACTATTTTGATAATGATGATGATTATGATGACTATTTTAATCACATGTCATTTATGATAATGAAATATGAATAACTATTTAAATAACCAATAGGTAATAAGGATTTCAAACGAGCTCGCATTTCTTTAAGAAAAAAGATAGATGTTTATTATTACATCTATTCCTTTACACGAACTCTTATTTACCAAAACCAAAATAATAAGATATTTGATTAATTGAGCAATAATTAATGATAACTTTCATTCAAATCCTATTTATTCGTGAAGGAATATTATGGACTTTTTTATTTTCTTTTAATTATTTTTTAATTATTATAATCACTATCTTTATCTCTCTCTCTCTTTATTTGTATTTATTGTTTTTTTTTTTTTTTTTTTTTTTTTTAAACTACGTATCATTAAAGCCATTCCTTAACATTAATTATATTATTAAATTCGTTTATACAATAAATATAACGTATTCTTCTTGTTTTGTTTTCTATAACATAAAAGACTAATATTTTTTGATAATTATTCCACAAACAATAAAAAGAAAGAAAAAAAAAACATAACTATAACCACTTTAGTTTTCAAACCACTTCTGTTTCCAAAATGCCATCATTTCTATTGGCTAGAAAATGTTTTAATTAATCCACGGTTAATTCCGTTATCTTTTCTTAAATACAAAGAAAATTCCATCTCTTGTTTTCCTTACTGGATTTTTTTTTTGTTTTTTTTTCGTTACAAATTTACGTTGTTTGGTAAATGCATCGGTTATTCCACTGTAATATTTATGTTTTATCTAACTATTTATTAATCTAATTATCTTTTATTGATAATAACAATAGTCAGGATGATGGTTCTATTGGCTGTACAAGTATTAGTAATAATAACAATAAAATAGAAGTGATGAAAGAGAGACAATTATACATCATCTCCAAATTAACCATCAAAATTGTGAGACTTAAAGTCCTCAGTTTTCAAATATATATATTTTTGTTTAACGACACTACACAGGCTCATATTATTTGATATAAATTTTTCATTCATTTTCTAAATTATATAAATAAATTGTCATAATTAATCAAATTATTCACTTGACAGCTGTTGTAACCAAC
Source organism: Penaeus japonicus (assembly GCF_977035675.1). NCBI lineage: Eukaryota > Metazoa > Arthropoda > Malacostraca > Decapoda > Penaeidae > Penaeus > Penaeus japonicus. The sequence goes on from NW_028234436.1 coordinate 23,959,819, forward strand.
ATTTTCTTACCTTGCAATGATTAAGACTTCTCCCCTACTAAAGCATAGATCTACCCCTAAACTTGCCATTTACATTCATCTGTTAATCATTTAATGTTTCTACGTCTCTGATACACCAAATAAATAAACAAATTAATGAAAATGAATAAAGGGTTATCATACTCCATGAAGAGATAGATTTCAGAAGAAAATAAAATCATAAACGATTCAAATATTTAAAATATAATGCGAGTGGATACACATACCATTCAAAAACTCGCTCCTGTTTGCAATATTTACGATTTAATGCAATGAAGTCAAGTTGCAAATGAGATATTGGTTCTTAACATTACTATGGGCTTGGGTCGGGGGGGGGGGGGGGGCTTCCTTGTGTGTGTGTGTACGTGTGTGTGCGTGTGTGTGTATGTGTGTTTGTCTGTGTGTGTGTGTGTGTGTGTTTGTGTATGTGTGTCTGTGTGTGTGTGTGTGTGTTTGTGTGTGTGTGTGTGTTTGTGTGTGTGTGTGTGTGTTTGTGTGTGTGTGTTTGTGTATGTGTGTGTGTGTGTGTGCGTTTGTCTGTGTATGTGTGTGTGTGTGTGTGTTTGGAACAGGTTGACTAATATATTATAAGCTGATAGTACGAATAAAACGTTAGCATTGGTAGAAAGAAAGGAGGCAATAGAGGAATGAGAGAGACAGAGAGAAAGAAAAAGAGAGAGAGAGAGAGAAAGAGAGAGAGAGCGCGAGAGAGAGAGAAATGGAGGGAGAGAGAGAGAGAGAGAGAGAGAGAGAGATTGACTGACAGAGAAAGAAAGAGGAGAGAGAGAGAGAGAGAGAGAGAGAGAGAGAGAGAGAGAGAGAGATTGACTGACAGAGAAAGAAAGAAGAGAGAGAGAGAGAGAGAGAGAGAGAGATTGACTGACAGAGAAAGAAAGAAGAGAGAGAGAGAGAGAGAGAGATTGACAGAGAAAGAAAGGGGGGAGAGAGAGAGAGAGAGAGAGAGAGAGAGAGAAAGGCGCGGGAGAATAACATCCGAAACATGAACGGGAAAGAGGAAATGCCATAAAAATAAACAGCCTAATAATAGAATTAGGGGAGGGGGAGAAAGAGGAATTGAGGAGAGAAGAAGAAAAAGGGGGGAACAGAGAGCAGAAGAAGATAAAAGGGGAAACTGAAAGCAGAAGAAGAAAATGGGGGAACCAAGAATAAACGAAAAAAAAAAAATAATAATAAAAAATAAAAAATAAATAAAGAAAGAAAGAAAGAAGAATACAGATAGCAGAAAAATGACGTTATCAAAAAATATAGGGGGGGGGGGGCGAAGGGGAAAGAAGGAATTGGGAGAATAGTGGGTGATGGAAGGAGGAGAGGGAGAGAGGAGGGGAAAGAAGGAAGGAAGAGGGAGAAGGGAAAGTGATGGTATAGAAAGGGAGACAAAGTGAAGAACACAGAGAGGATGGAAGAAGGGAAGAGAAGGGAGGAGGGGAGGAAGGAAGAGAGAAAGAAGATGAAGGGAGAAGAGAAGATGAAGAAAATAGAAAAGGGAAGAGAGAAGGGGAGGAAGAGGAGAAAGGGAGTTGGAAATGAAGTAAAGGCAGACAGAAAGGGAAGTAAAAGAGGGAAGGGAGTGAGGGGAGGCAGAGATGGTTTGCGGAAAGAGGGAGGAGGAGGAGGAGGAGGGAAGGAGGGAGTGAAGGAAGGGAAAGGGGAAGGGAGGGAAAGAAATAGGGAAGGAGAGAAGCAAGGAGCGAAGAAAAGAGAGAAACAAGGAGGGAGGGAGAGAAGCAAGGAGGGAGGGAGAGAGAGAAGGAGGGAGGGAGGGAGAGAAGGAGGGAGGGAGAGAAGGAGAGTGAGAAACAAGAAGGGAGGGAGAGAAGGAGGGAGGGAGTGAGGGAGGAATGGAGGGAGAAAAACAGGTAGGGCGGGAGTGACGGAGGGAGGAAGTGAGCGAGAAAGGGAGGGAGTAAAGCAGGGAAGAAGGGAGGGAGAGCAGGAGGGAGAGAGGCAGGGAGGGAGACTCAGGAGTAGGGTTACCTTTCGGAGGACAAATAGAGGAAAACTTTTGTCTTCCCTTCCGTCACGCATTTCATGTTTGTTTTCCATTCCGGGGAGAGGTTTCAAAACGGGGACTGGGGGCCGTCCATCTAACGTCAAAATAGTCTAAATTGATGTCTTCAGTAAAGCTATATATAAATTTTGTTCAACTGTAAAGAAACACGAATATATAAAGGAAATCATAATTTTTAGTAAAACAAATAACGATTCAATAATTTGATAAAAAAGTCTTATATTTTTCGACTTTATTATCATAAAATATTTTCATTTTACCTATTTGCTTTACGGTATTTCTAACTTTTAACTTTTCTTTACCTTACACTATGACTTTTTTATATTTTGTTTTTTATCTTAAATAAATATCTAACCTACTTTAGTATACGCAGATAATATATTCTGCTTTTAAGTGGAATACCACTTATATATATATATATATATATATATATATATATATATATATATATATATATATATATATATATATATATATATATATATATAATTTTTTATTTTTTTTCTTTCGTTTTTCTTTCTTTTCTTTTCTTTCTTTCTTTCTTTTTAATAAAAACCCACCTTTTATTGCAGCACGAATCCTAAAGCAGATCCTAATTATAAAGCCTTGCACACTGAACAAAGCTACTCGGAGAAATTCTTTATTAATATTGAGAAAGATCATAATAAGAAACATTATAGTAGTGACCATTGCTAGTATTATCATTAAGGTTATTCGTTATTAGAATTATTGCTATTATTAATAATTATTGCGTTTAGTATATTTCTTTTCCGTTGTTCTTTCATAAAGCTTGTCTCAGATTAGCTTTCTTAGTAAAGTTTTTATATTACATGTTCCATATAATATATATATCTATCTGTCTATAGGTTTTATTTATTCATTTATTTATTCTTTTTAATGTAATCATTAACGTTTTGATAGGAATAAAGGAAAAAAGGAAATTGTGATGATAGTTATTATAGTATAAATATGTTAACAAGGATTATAAGACAAAGAATGTTATAGTGATGATTGTGATGCTGAGGATTATAATAATGATGATGATGATAAAGATAATGATGATTATAATAACAAGAACAATAATAAGGATAATCATAATAATGATAATCATAAGAATAATGATAATGACAAAGATAATAATAAGGATAATAATAACAATAGTAATCAATATTTATCATTATCAAATGAAGGAATAAGATCCTGTGTAAACAGAAATAAATAAAGCAATTCCATGCAAAATAAATGACTCGCAAAGTAATTTTAGATTTTGACTAATTCATGCACACTTAAAAGGCACACTTCTCTCTTCCATACTTATAAAAGAAAGCTAAAGGTTATTTATGATATAGAAATTGTCATAATAATGTCATTATAATTTGATATAAAGGAACTTCGATTCCCCTCCCCCCTTTTTTTATCGTTTTATTTCCATTTAATATCAAAATTGTACAACCTGATGTCTTCAGTTAAGTTATATATATATATATTGTACAATCCTAATCAATCCGAATATAATTTCTTTATTATTTTTCTATCTCTTTTTACCTTTCTTTTTAATTTGATATTCATCTTTAATTAGTCTATTGTTTTATTCTTTTCCTTCAGTATTTTTCTAATGATTGTAAGTAGAGTCATTCACGCTACTTGCATTCTCATTAATAAGTATATTAAACGTAATTAATCTGCTTAAGTTTAACAAATATTAGTTATTAGGTTACTTTCAGTATTGAAAAATATCCTGTTCATATGAGAGAGAGAAAGAGGGAGAAAGAGGGAGAGAAAGAGAGAAAGAAAAAGGGGGGGGAGAGAGAGAGAGAGAGAGAGAGAGAGAGAGCAAAAAGGTATAAAATAAAAAGTCAAAGAAAGCTAAACACATTAAGAAAATACTATAGATTACTCACTATCATTTTTACTTATAGTTAAGCAATACTTATATATATTCCGAACAAAATTAATATCAATACATAATATCTAAAGAATATCGTGCTTTCTCTTTCTCTCTTTGTTATTATTCTCTCTCTCTCTCTCTCTTTATCTTTCTATTTCTCTTTCTTTCCCTCTTCCTTTCTGTCCTTTCTCTGACTCTTCCTTAATTTCAATCTTCTGTCTGACTCTTTCTCTTTCTCCCCCTTCCCCTTCTCTCTCTTATTTTCCTATCTCTCTCTTTCATATTGTTTCTCTCTCTTTCTCTCCTTCCCTATTTCCCTCTCCCTGTATTCCTCCTTCTCTTCCTATCTGTCTGTTTCTTCCTTCAATCATCTTAAGGTTTGCAAGTATAATCATTAAAGTTATTTGCATTCACGCCAGTAAGAATATCAAACGTAATTAGCGTAATTCTTATGATAAACAAGTATTGGTTTTCATGAGTTAAGGACTTGTATTCATATAAAAAGAATAACTTTGAATTAAATCTGAATTTAAATTTGAATATTTTTAAGTATGGAATTGTCGATGAAATAGAGGCATTGATATTACATAGAATTATCAAAGAGAAGATAGATAGATAGAGAGAGAGAGAGAGAGAGAGAGATTGACTGACAGACAAAGAAAGAGGAGAGAGAGAGAGAGAAGATAGATAGATAGAGAAAGAGAGAGAGAGAGAGAAAGGCGCGGGAGAATAGCATCCGAAACATGAACGGGAAAGAGGAAATGCCATAAAAATAAACAGCCTAAGAATAGACTTAGGGGAGGGGGAGAAAGGGGAATTAAGGAGAGAAGAAGAAAAAGGGGGGAACAGAGAGCAGAAGAAGATAAAAGGGGAAACTGTAAGCAGAAGAAGAAATGGGGGAACCAAGAAGAAACGAAGAAAAATAAAGAAGAATACAGATAGCAGAAAAATTACGTTATCAAAAAAGATATGGGGGGGCGAAGGGGAAAGAAGGAATGGGGAGAATAGTGGGTGATGGAAGGAGGAGAGGGAGAGAGGAGGGGAAAGAAGGAAGGAAGGAAGAGGGAGAAGGGAAAGAGGTGGTATAGAAAGGGAGACAAAGTGAAGAACACAGAAAGGATGGAAGAAGGGAAGAGAAGGGAGAAGGGGAGGAAGGAAGAGAGAAAGAAGATGAAGGGAGAAAAGAAGATGAAGATAAAAAAGAAAAGGGAAGGAAGAGGAGAAAGGGAAATGGAGATGAAGTAAAGGCAGACAGAAAGGGAAAGAAAAGAGGGAAGGGAGTGAGGGGAGGCAGAGAAGGTTTGGGGAAAGAGGGAGGAGGAGGAGTGAAGGAAGGGAAAAGGTGAGGGAGTGACGGAGGGAGGGAAAGAAGTAGGGAAGGAAAGAAGCAAGGAGCGAAGAAAAGAGAGAAACAAGGAGGGAGGGAGGAAGAGAAGCAGAAAGAGAGAGAAGGAGTGAGGGAGGAATGGAGGGAGAAAAACAGGTAGGGCGGGAGTGACGGAGGGAGGGAGTGAGCGAGAAAGAGAGGGAGTAAAGCAGGGAAGAAGGGAGGGAGAGCAGGAGGGAGAGAGGCAGGGAGGGAGACTCAGGAGTAGGGTTACCTTTCGGAGGACAAATAGAGGAAAACTTTTGTCTTCCTTCCGTCACGCATTTCATGTTTGTTTTCCATTCCGGGGAGAGGTTTCAAGACGGGGACTGGGGGCCCTCCATCTAGCATCAAAATAGTCTAAATTGATGTCTTCAGTAAAGCTATATATGGGTTTTGTTCAACTGTAAAGAAACACGTGTATTTTAAAGGGATGATAAATTTTAGGAAAATAAATAATGATTTAATAATTTGATACTATCATAAAATATTTTCATGTTACCTATTTGCTTTACGGTATTTCTAATTTTTAACTTTTCTTTACCTTACACTATGACTTTTTTATATTTTGTTTTTTATCTGAAATAAATATCTAGCCTACTTTAATATACGCAAATAATATATTCTGCTTTTAAGTGGAATACCACTTATATATATATATATATATATATATATATATATATATATATATATATATATATATATATATATATAATATTTTTTTTTCTTATTTTCTTTCTTTCTTCTTTTCTTTCCTTATTTTTTCTTTCTTCTTTTCTTTCTTTCTTTCTTTCTTTCTTTTTTCTCTTTCTTTTCTATATTTTCTTTTCTTTCTTTCTTTCTTTCTTTCTTCTCTTTCTTTTCTATATTTTCTTTTCATTCTTTCTTTTTAATAAAAAAAAAACACCTTTTATTGCAACACGAATCCTAAAGCAGATCCTAATTATAAAGCCTTGCACACTGAACAAAGCTACTCGGAGAAATTCTTTATTAATATTGAGAAAGATCATAATAAGAAACATTATAGTAGTGACTATTGCTAGTATTATCATTAAGGTTATTCGTTATTAGAATTATTACTATTATTAATGATCATTGCGTTTAGTATATTTCTTTTCCGTTGTTCTTTCATAAAGCTTGTCTCAGATTAGCTTTCTTAGTAAAGTTTTTATATTACATTCATATAGTATATCTATCTATCTTTCTATAGTTTATTGTCATTTTCTTTTTAATGTAAATATTGATATTTTGATGATAATAAGGTAAAGAAGCAAAGAATAGGAATTATAGTATGAATATGTTAAGGATTATAAAACAAATAATATTATAATGATGATGGTGATGATATTTATTATGATAATGATGATAATAAAGATATCGATGATTATAATAACAAGAATAATAATAATGAGGATAATCATAGGAATAATGATAATGACAAAGATAATGATAAGGATAATAATAACAATCGTAATCAATATTTATCATTATCAAATGAAGGAATAAGATCCTGTGTAAACAGAAATAAATAAAGCAATTCCATGCAAAATAAAGAGTTCTCGACATAAAGAAAGTTCTTGAAGTGACTCGCAAAGTAACTTTAGATTTTGACTAATTTATGCACACTTAAAATGCACACCTCGTCTGCCATTGCACACTTAAATGCACTTTCTTTCTTCCATACTTAGAAAAGAAAGCTAAAGGTTATTTATGATATAGAAATTGTCTTTTTCTCTCCATTTAATATAAAAATGATATAACTTAATGTCTTCAGTTAAGTTATATATAAATATTGTACAACCCTAATCAACTTAATCGGAGCAAAATTTCCGTATTATTTTTCTATCTCTTTTTACCTTTCTTTTTAATTTGATATTCATCTTCAATTAGTCTCTTGTTTTATTCTTTTCATTCAGTATTTTTCTAATGATTGTAAGTAGAGTCATTCACGCTACTTGCATTCTCATTAATAAGTATATTAAATGTAATTAATCTGCTTAAGTTTAACAAATATTAGTTATTAGGTTAGTTTCAGTATTAAAAAATATCCTGTTCATAATATGAAATTAATTCATCAATATGCAATTAACACATAAACACAGACACAAGATATTTAATTGATTAAGTAATAATTAATGATAACTTTCATTCACATCATATTTATTCATGAAGGAATATTATGGATTATTATTTTTTCTTTTTTAAAATCTTTATTATTATAATCGTTATATTTCTCTTTTTCTTTTTTTTCTTTTTTTTAAATAGAAAACTACGTATCATTAAAATCATTCCTTAACATTAATTATATTATTTAATTCGTTTATACAATAAATGTAACGCATTCTTTTCGTTCTGTTTTCTATAACATAAAAGATTAATATTTTTTAACAATTATTTCGCACAAAAAAAAAAAAAAAACTAAAACTACTTTAGTTTTCAAACCACTTCTGTTTCCAAAATGCCATGATTTCTATTAGCCAGAAAATGTTTTAATTAATCCACGGTTAATTCCGTTATCTTTTCTTAATTACAAAAAAAATTCCATCTTTTGTTTTCCATACTGGATTTTTCATTTTTTTTTTTTTTTTTTTTTTTTTTGTTACAAATTTACGTTGTTTGGTAAATGCATCGGTTATTCCACTGTAATATTTATGTTTTTTCTAACTATTTATTCATCTAATTATCTTTTATTTTCAATAACAATAGTCAGGATGATGGTTATATTGGCTGTACTAGTATTAGTAATAATAACAATAAAATAGAACTGATAAAAGAAAGACAATTATACATCTCCAAATTAACCATCAAAATTGTCAGACTTAAAGTCCTCAGTTCTCAAATATATATATTTTTGTTTAACGACACTACACAGGATCATTAGTTTTATAAGATGTAAATTTTTCATTCATTTTCTAAATTATATAAATAAATTGTAATAATAAATTATAATTATTCACTTGACAGCTGTTATAACCAACATTTTCTTACCTTGCAATGATCAAGACTTCTCCCCTACTAAAGCATAAATCTACCCCTAAACTTGCCATTTATATTCATCTGTTAATCATTTAATGTTTCTACGTCTCTGATACACCAAATAAATAAATTAATTAATGAAAATTAATAAAGGGTTATCCTACTCCTTGAAGAGATGGATTTCAGAAGAAAATAAAATCATAAACGATTCAAATATTTCAAATATAATGCGAGTGGATACACATACCATTCAAAAACTCGCTCCTGTTTGCAATATTTACGATTTAATGCAATGAAGTCAAGTTGCAAATGAGATATTGGTTCTTAACATTACTATGGGCTTGGGTTGGGGTGGATTCCTTGTGTGTGTGTGTGTGTGTGTGAGTGTGTGTGTGTGTGTCTGTGTGTGTGTGTGTGTGTGTGTTTGTGTGTGTGTGTGTGTTTGTCTGTGTGTGTCTTTGTGTGTGTGTGTGTGTGTGTTTGTGTGTGTGTGTGTGTTTGTGTGTGTCTGTGTTTGTGTGTGTGTGTGTGTGTGTGTGTGTTTGTGTGTGTGTGTGTGTTTGTTTGTGTTTGTTTGTGTGTGTGTGTGTGTGTTTATGTGTGTGTGTGTGTGTTTGTGTGTGTGTGTGTTTGTGTGTGTGTGTGTGTGTGTGTGTTTGTGTGTGTGTGTGTGTGCGTGTTTGTCTGTGTGTGTGTGCGTATGTGTGTGTTTGTGTGCGTGTGTGTTTCTGTGTGTGTGTTTGTGTGTCTGTGTGTGTGTGTGTGTGTGTGTCTGTGTCTGCGTGTGCGTGTGTGTGTGTGTTTGTTTGGAATAGGTTGATTAATATATTATAAACTAATAGTATGAAGAAAACGATAGCATTGATAGAAAGAAAGGAGGCAATAGAGGAATAAGAGAGAGGAGGAGAGAGAGAGAGAGAGATTGACTGACAGAGATAGAAACAGGAGAGACAGAGAGATTGAGAGAGAGAAAGAGAAGATATATATATATATATATATATATATATATATATATATATATATATATATATATAGAGAGAGAGAGAGAGAGAGAGAGAGAGAGAGAGAGAGAGAGAGAGAGAGAGAGAGAGAGAGAGAGAGAGAGAGAGAGAGAGAGAGAGAGAGAGAGAGAGAGAGAGAGAAAAGAGAGGGTGAGAGAGAGAAAAAAAAGAGGGTGAGAGAGAGAAAGAGAAACAGAGGGAGAGAATCGAAGAAAAGAAAGAAGAAGAAAAAGATTTTGACACGTAGATTCAACAAGGAAAATTTAATAAGGTAAATAAATAAATAAAGATGCTAGTAATCATGTCAACATGTTAACGATTATAAAACAAAGAATATTACAATGACGATAGTGATAATAATGATCATAATGATGGAAATAATAATGATAATAATGATCACGATAACAATAACATTAATAATGATAATGATCATGAGAATACTGATAATGACAATGATAATGATAATGATAATAGTAATCAATAACAATTACCCGATGAGACAGTGAGTTCCTTGAAATCAAAGAAATTTGAAATTTTGACTTTGATAATTCTTTTGAATAAGTGCACACTTAAAACACACCTCATCTGCCATTGCACATTGCACGTAAATAAAGCCAAGGTTGTTTATGATATAGTAATTGGCATCTCGATTACTGCTTCATTATAAGGAGATGGAAGACTTTATTCTCATTTTCATATAAAGGAATTTCCTTTTCCTATTTTTCACTTGATATAAAGGGACTTATTTTCCCTATTTTTCACTTGATATAAAGGAGCTTAATTTTCCTTATTTTTCACTTAATATGAAGGAACTTTTTTTTCCTATTTTCCACTTAATATAAAGCAAATTTTTTTTTCGTATTTTTCACTTGATATAAAGGAACTTATTTTTCCTATCTTTCAATTGATTCTAAAAGACTGTTCTGAACCATCTTTCCATCTAACATCAAAATACACAAAATTGATGTCTTCAGTAAAGCCATATATTAATTTTGTTCAACTCTTTAAGACTCATAACGTATTACTTAACATGATAATAAATTTTAGTAAAATAAACGATTTAATAAATTTTAATAAATATTTAATACAAATAAAGTCTTATATTATATTTTAAATAAATATTTGATATAGATAGTCTTATATTTTTCGACTTTACTATCATAAAATATTTTCATGTTACCTATTTGCTTTACGGTATTTCTAACTTTTAACTTTTCTTTACCTTACACTATGACTTTTTTTATATTTTGTTCTTTATCTTAGATAAATATCTAACCTACTTTAATATACGTAGATAATATTTTCTGCTTTTAAGTGGAATACCACTTATGTATATATATATATATATATATATATATATATATATATATATATATATATATGTATATATATATATATTTTTTTTCCTTTTTTTTCTTTTCTTTCAGTCTTTCTTTTTTTTCTTTCTTTTTTCTTTTCTATTTTTCTTTCTTTTTTTTCTTTCTTTCTTTCTTTTAAATAAAAAAAACACCTTTCATTGCAACACGAATCCTAAAGCAGATCCTAATTATAAAGCCTTGCACACTGAACAAAGCTACTCGGAGAAATTCTTTATTAATATTGAGAAAGATCATAATAAGAAACATTATAGTAGTGACCATTGCTAGTATTATCATTAAGGTTATTCGTTATTAGAATTATTACTATTATTAATAATTATTGCGTTTAGTATATTTCTTTTCCGTTGTTCTTTCATAAAGCTTGTCTCAGATTTGTTTTTGTTTACGTGTTTCTGTAGAACATATTAGCTTTCTTAGTAAAGTTTTTATATTACATTCATATAGTATATCTATCTATCTGTCAATAGTTTATCTTTTTTTTTTAATGTAATTATTGATATTTTGATAATAATACGGTAAAGAAGCAAAGAATAGTAATTATAGTATGAATATGTTACGGATTATAAAACAAATAATATTATAATGATGATGGTGATGATAATGGTTATAATAATGATGATAATAAAGATTATAATGATTATGATAACAAGAACAATAATAATGATAATGATGGTAATAATGATAATCATAAGAAAATGATAATGATGGTAATAATGATAATCATAAGAAAATGATAATGACAAAGATAATGATAAGGATAATAATAACAATCGTAATCAATATTTATCATTATCAAATGAAGGAATAAGATCCAGTGTAAACAGAAATAAATAAAGCAATTCCATGCAAAATAAAGTGTTCTTGACATCAAGAAAGTTCTTGAAATGACTCGCAAAGTAACTTTAGATTTTGACTAATTTATGCACACTTAAAATGCACACCTCATCTGCCATTGCACACTTAAATGCACTTTCTTTCTTCCATACTTATAAAAGACAGCTAAAGGTTATTTATGATATAGAAATCGTCATAATAATGTCATTATAATTTGATATAAAGGAACTTCGATTTCCTCCCCCTTTTTTATCTTTTTCTTTCCATTTAATATCAAACTGTTACAACTTGATGTCTTCAAGAGAGAGAGGGAGAGAGAGAGAGAGAGAAAGAAAGAAAGGGAGATAGAGAGAGCGAGCAAAAAGAATAAACTAAAAAGTCAAAGAAATCTAAACACATTAAGAAAATACTATATATTACTCACCATTATTTTTACTTATAGTCTAAGCAAAACATCTAAAAAAAAAAAAAAAAAAAAAAAAAAAAATATCGTGCTTTCTCTTTCTCTCTTTGTTATTATTCTCTCTCTCTCTCTTTATCTTTCTATTTCTCTTTCTTTCCCTCTTCCTTTCTGTCCTTTCTCTGACTCTTCCTTAATTTCAATCTTCTGTCTGACTGTTTCTCTTTCTCCCCCTTCTCTCTCTTATTTCCTATCTCTCTCTTTCATATTATTTCTCTCTCTTTCTCTCCTTCCCTATTTCCCTCTCCCTGTCTTCCTCCTTCTCTTTCTATCTGTCTGTTTCTTCCTTCAATCATTTTAAGGTTTGCAAGTATAATCATTCAAGTTATTTGCATTCACGCCAATAAGAATATCAAACGTAATTAACGTAATTCTTATGCTAAACAAGTTTTAGTTATTATGAGTTAAGGACTTGTATTCATATAAAAAAATAACTTTGAATTAAATTTCAACTTAAATTTGAATATTTTTAAGTATGGAATTGTCGATAGAATAGAGGCATAGATTTTAAATAACGATAACAGACAAATTTTATAAGAATTGTTAATTATTTCATGAAAACACACACACACACACACACACACACACACACGCAAACACACACACACACACACACACACACACGCAAACACACACACACACACACACACACGCACGCACACACACAAACACACACACAGACACACACACACAAACAAACAAACAAACACACACACAAGATCACATCGTTACCCGCAAAAAGTTAAAGTTATCTCCTTTTTATGAATTAAAAAAATGATATTGAATAAAATCATAATAAGATACGTTAAAGTAGTGATCATTACTTTTATTAACATGAGTGTCATTGTAAGTAGAACTATTAAAACCATTACTAGTTGTAGTAGGAATATTTTGATGATGATGATAATAATGATGATGACTATGATGATAATGATGACTATTTTAATCACAGGTCATTTATTATTTCTTTCAACCCTTGGTAATGAAACAAGAATAACTATTTAAATAACCAATAGGTAATAAGGATTTCAAACGAGCTCGCATTTCTTTAAGAAAAAAAAAGATAGATGTTTATTATTACATCTATTCCTTTACACGAACTCTTATTTGCCAAAACGAAAATAATAAGATATTTAATTAATTGAGCAATAATTAATGATAACTTTCATTCACATCATATTTATTCATGAAGGAATATTATGGATTATTATTTTTTTCTTTTTTTAAATCTTTATTATTATAATCGTTATATTTCTCTTTTTTTCTTTTTTTTTTCTTTTTTTTAAAATAGAAAACTACGTATCATTAAAAACATTAATTATATTATTAAATTCGTTTATACAATAAATATAACGTATTCTTCTAGTTTTCTTTTCTATAACATAAAAGACTAATATTTTTTGACAATTATTCCACACACAACTATAACCACTTTAGTTTTCAAACCACTTCTGTTTCCAAAATGCCATCATTTCTATTGGCTAGAAAATGTTTTAATTAATTCACGGTTAATTCCGTTATCTTTTCTTAAATACAAAGAAAATTCCATCTCTTGTTTTCCTTTTTTCGTTACAAATTTACGTTGTTTGGTAAATGCATCGGTTATTCCACTGTAATATTTATGTTTTATCTAACTATTTATTTATCTTATTATCTTTTATTGATAATAACGATAGTCAGGATGATGGTTCTATTGGCTGTACTAGTATTAGTAATAATAACAATAAAATAGAAATGATAAAAGAAAGACAATTATACATCATCTCCAAATTAACCATCAAAATTGTCAGACTTAAAGTCCTCAGTTCTCAAATATATATATTTTTGTTTAACGACACTACACAGGCTCATATTCTATGATATAAATTTTTCATTCATTTTCTAAATTATATAAATAAATTGTCATAATTAATCAAATTATTCACTTGACAGCTGTTGTAACCAACATTTTCTTACCTTGCAAGGATTAAGACTTCTCCCCTACTAAAGCATAGATTTATCCCTAAACTTGCCATTTATATTCATCTGTTAATCATTTAATGTTTCTACGTCTCTGATACACCAAATAAATAAACAAATTAATGAAAATGAATAAAGGGTTATCATACTCCATGAAGAGATAGATTTCAGAAGAAAATAAAATCATAAACGATTAAAATATTTCAAATCTAATGCGAGTGGATACACATACCATTCAAAAACTCGCTCCTGTTTGCAATATTTACGATTTAATGCAATGAAGTCAAGTTGCAAATGAGATTTTGGTTCTTAACATTACTATGGGCTTGGGTCGGGGGGGGGGGGGGGTTCTTTGTGTGTGTGTGTGTTTGTCTGTGTGTGTTTCTTTGTGTCTGTGTGTGTGTGTGTCTGTGTGTGTGTGTGTGTGTCTGTGTGTGTTTCTTTGTGTCTGTGTGTGTTTGTGTGTGTCTGTGTGTGTGTGTGTGTTTGGAATAAGTTGACTAATATATTATAAACTAATAGTATGAAGAAAACGATAGCATTGATAGAAGCAAAGGAGGCAATAGAGAAATGAGAGAGACAGAGAGAAAGAAAGAGAGAGAGAGAGAGAGAGAGACTGACTGACAGAGAAAGAAAGAAGAGAGAGAGAGAGAGAGAGAGAGAGATTGACTGACAGAGAAAGAAAGAGGAGAGAGAGAGATTGAGAGAGAAAAAAAGAAGATAGATAGATAGTTAAAGAGAGAGAGAGAGAGAAAAGAGAGGGTGAGAGAGAGAGAGAGAGAGAGAGAGAGAGCGAAAAGAGAGGGTGAGAGAGAGAGAGAGAAAAAAAAAGAGGGTTATCGAGAGAGGAAGAGAAAGAGAGAGAGAGAGAGTCGAAGAAAAGAAAGAAGAAGAAGGAGAAAGGGGGGGGGGGGGGGAAATGTAACACGTAAATTCAAGGAGGTAAATTTGATAAGGTAAATAAATAAATAATTATGCTAGTAATCATGTCAATATATTAAGGATTATAAAACAAAGAATATTACAATGACGATAGTGATAATAATAATCATAATGATGGAAATAATAATGATAAAAATGATCACGATAACAATAACAATAATAATGATAATGATCATGAGAATACTGATAATGACAATGATAATGATAATGATAATAATAATAGTAATCAATATCAATTACCCGATTAGACAGTGAGTTCCTTGAAATCAAAGAAATTTGAAATTTTGACTTTGATAATTCTTTTGAATAAGTGCACACTTAAAAAACACCTCATCTGCCATTGCACATTGCACGTAAATAAAGCCAAGGTTGTTTATGATATAGTAATTGGCATCTCGATTACTGCTTCATTATAAGGAGATGGAAGACTTTATTCTCATTTTCGTATAAAGGAATTTCTTTTTCGTATTTTTCACTTGATATAAAGGAACTTATTTTTCCTATTTTTCACAATATAAAGCAACTTTTTTTTCGTATTTTTCTCTTGATATAAAGGAACTTATTTTTCATATTTTTCATTTGATATAAAGGAACTTTTTCCTATTTTCACTTAATATAAAGCATTTTATTCGGATTTTTCACTTAATATAATGCAACATTTTTTCGTATTTTTCACTTGATATAAAGGAACTTATTTCTCCTATATTTCGATTGATACTAAAAATATTTTCTAAAGTATCTTTCCATCTAATATCAAAATATTTTAAATTGATGTCTTCAGTAAAGCCATATATAAATTTTGTTCAACTCTTAAGAGACACGGTTTATGAAATAGAAAGCAAATTTTAGTAAAACTAATAACGATTTCATAAATTTTAATAAATATTTGATATAAATAGTCTTATATTATATTTTTAATAAATTTTTGATATAAATAGTCTTATATTTTCATGTTACCTATTTGCTTTACGGTATTTCTAACTTTTAACTTTTCTTTACCTTACACTATGACTTTTTTATATTTTGTTTTTTATCTTAAATATATATCTAACCTACTTTAATATACGTAGATAATATATTCTGCTTTTAAGTGGAATACCACTTATATATATATATATATATATATATATATATATATATATATATATATATATATATAATTTTCTTTCTTTCTTTCTTTTTTTCTTTCTTTTTTATTTTCTTTCTTTCTTTCTTTTTTCTTTATTTTTTATTTTCTTTCTTTCTTTCTTTCTTTTTAATAAAAAAAACACCTTTTATTGCAACACGAATCCTAAAGCAGATCCTAATTATAAAGCCTTGCACACTGAACAAAGCTACTCGGAGAAATTCTTTATTAATATTGAGAAAGATCATAATAAGAAACATTATAGTAGTGACCATTGCTAGTATTATCATTAAGGTTATTCGTTATTAGAATTATTACTTTTATTAATAATTATTGCGTTTAGTATATTTCTTTTCCGTTGTTCTTTCGGAAAGCTTGTCTCAGATTTGGTTTTTGTTCACGTGTTTCTATAGAACATATTAGCTTCCTTAGTAAAGTTTTTATATTACATTCATATAGTATATCTATCTATCTGTCCAAAAATAGGGAAAATTAGTTCCTTTATATCAAGTGAAAAATAAGGAAAATTAGTTCGTTTATATCAAGTGAGAAATAGGAAAAATAAGTCCCTCTATATCAAGTGATTTTTTTTTTTTTTTTTTTTTTTAATGTAACTATTGATATTTTGATAATAATACGGTAAAGAAACAAACAATAGTTATTATAGTATGAATATGTTAAGGATTATAAAACAAATAATATTATAATGATGATGGTGATGATAATAATTTTTTTTTATCCTTGTTTTATTCTTTGAAGTTATTGATATATATTCTCTCTCTCTCTCTCTCTCTCTTTTTCGCTCTTCCTTTCTCTCTTTCTTTCTCTCTCTCTCTCGCTCTTTCTTGCTCTCTTTCTCTCTCTTTCTTTCGCTCTTCCTTGGTCGCTCTCTTTCTTTCTCTCAATTTCTCTCTTCCTCGGCCTCTCTCTCTCACTATAATGCCCAAGAATATACGTTATAAATAAATAAACACGACATAAAAAGGAGAAAAACAAAATGGCGGCACAGTTTATCCTAACGGTCTTCCAGCTCGAAAGGGAACCTCGTTATACCCGACACACACACGACCTTAAACGACCTTTAACAAAACCCAGTTGTAACCACTCGCTTCTACCTCCTGTTCCTCCTCCTCTGACCTTCTTACGACCCACAGTGGAGAAAGGAATGACCGTTCTATTCGCAAGAAAGCGTACTAAAGGGGTAGACTTGCAACGGTGATTATGTGACTCCAATTCGAATATCGGTGCAAATGTGTCTCGTTTTATCGTTGTTTTATACGAGAAAGAGGAAAAGGAAGGGAACAAGTTGTGGAAGGAAAGGAGGAAGAGAGAGAAAGAGATGGAGGGATGAGAGCTTAGAGGATACAAGGGTAGAAAATAGAGAAATTCGGGTAGTTTTATAGGCTTATCGATATATGTCTCTCCATATACTTTTATTATTATCATTTTTTTTTTTTGCCTTCTTATCTGTCTATATCTACACATATCACACATACACACACACACGAAAACACACATCACACACACACACACACGAACACACACACACAAACACACACACACAAACATACCCACACTCATCCCCCCCCCCCAACTCCCACCTTCCCCCATCCTCAAACACACACACAAAAGCAAACACAAAGCACACTGTACTCCCTCCCCCCCCACCCCCACCCCCCAAAAAAAAAGCCTAAAAAGCCAAAAAAAACAAAAAAAACTCAGGGCTGTGGACTCTTACATCCGAAGAACTTTCCCTCGAGTCAATTTCCAGGGAGAGAAAAAGCGACTCAGGAATTCTACCAAGATACTTCGACACGCAAAACCTTTATTCAATTTCTACCTAGGATTTTAAATAGTTACATTATAAAGTAAAGTTGCATTGTATTAGTTATATTGTACACTGAGATGGGATTATGATAGTTGCGTTTTATTTTGAAATGGCATTGTATTAAATATATCAATCATAAACTAAAATTTCAGTCTATTCAATTATGAACTAGAATTCCATTGTATTAAGTATATTATAAACTGAAATGGGATTATATTAGTTACATTATGATCTAAAATTGCATATTACTTGTATTATACACTGGAAGGACATATAAGTTATATTATAAACAAAAAGGGCCTTATATTTACTCGTGTTTTAAAGGGATTTGATGTCTAAATATATATGTAATGGGATCGAAAATGAAATAGAATTGTTGGGAGAGTCCAGATTGCATCTGCAATATTGACTACTTTTGCTTCATGCAAATATTCTCAATAAAAATGCAATATGAATTGCTTTTGCATAGTTCACAGTACAGGGAGAATGAATATACAATTTCTTGAATACGCAAAAAAAAAAAAAAAAAAAAAAAAAAAAAAAATGTTACATAGTAACACACTGATAAAGTTGAGAAATGTTGAAATCTAAAATAGTTCACTTCTGCGGGAGTTCCTAAATTGTACACAATTTGATTTTAAAACAGAACATTTCTTCACTGGTCACGGTAGTTAATTCAGGCTTTCTGTTTTTTTCAAAAATTAAGATTGATAAATGATAGATGAATAAGATATATATATATATATATATATATATATATATATATATATATATATATATATATAGAGAGAGAGAGAGACAGAGAGAGAGTGAGAGAGAGAGTGAGAGGAAGAAAGGAGAGGGTGAGAGAGAGAGAAAAAAATAAATAAATAAAAGAGGATGAGAGAGAGAGAGAAAAGAAAGAGAGAGAGAGAAAGAGAGAGAGAAAAAAAAATAAAAGAAAAGGAAAAGAAAAAAACAACAAAGTTAAATTTAATAAGGTAAATAAATAAATAACGATGCTAGTAATCATGTCAACATGTTAAGGATTATAAAACAAAGAATATTACAATGACGATGGTGATAATAATGATCATAATGATGGAAATAATAATGATAATAATGATCACGATAACAACAACATTAATAATGATAATGATCATGAGAATACTGATAATGACAATGATAATGATAATGATAATAATAATCAATATCAATTACCCGATGAGACAGTGAGTTCCTTGAAATCAAAGAAATTTGAAATTTTGACTTTGATAATTCTTTTGAATAAGTGCACACTTAAAACACACCTCATCTGCCATTGCACATTGCACGTAAATAAAGCCAAGGTTGTTTATGATATAGTAATTAGTATCTTTTGCTTCATTATAAGGAGATGGAAGACTTTATTCTCATTTTCATATAAAGGAACTTATTTTTCCTATTTCTCACTTGATATAAACGAACTTTTTTCCCCATTTTTCACTTAACATAAAGGAATCTATTTTTCCCACTAATTTTTCATATTTTTTCACTTGATATAACGGAATCATTTTTCCTATTTTTCACTTGATATAAAAGAACCTATTTTTTCGTATTTTTCACTTAATATAAAGAAACCTTTTTTTCGTATTTTTCACTTGATATAAAGGAACTTATTTTCCCTATCTTTCAATTTATTCTAAAGGACTGTTCTGAAGTATCTCTCCATCTAACATCAAAATAGTCTAAATTGATGTCTTCAGTAGAGCTATATATAAATTTCTGTTCAACTCTTTATGACACACGAAGAAATGTGATAATAAATTTTAGTAAAACAAATAACGATTTAATAATTTGATAAAAATAGTCTTATATTTTTCGACTTTACTATCAGAAAAATATTTTCATGTTACCTATTTGCTTTACGGTATTTCTAACTTTTAACTTTTCTTTACCTTACACTATGACTTTTTTAATTTTGTTTATTATCTTAAATAAATATCTAACCTACTTTAATATACGTAGATAATATATTCTGCTTTTAAGTGGAATACCACTATATATATATATATATATATATATATATATATATATATATATAT
>NW_028234436.1:23984687-23992187 GCF_977035675.1 Penaeus japonicus
GAAAGAAAAAAAAAAAAAAAAAAATTAACACGTAAATTCAACAAGGTAAATTTGATAAGGTAAATAAATAAATAATGATGCTAGTAATCATGTCAACATATTTAGGATTATAAAACAAATAATATTACAATGACGATAGTGATGATAATGATCATAATGATGGAAATAATAATGATAATAACAATCACGATAACAATAACATTAATAATGATAATGATCATGAGAATACAATGATAATGAGAATGATAATAATAATAGTAATCAATATCAATTACCCGATGAGACAGTGAGTTCCTTGAAATCAAAGAAATTTGAAATTTTGACTTTGATAATTCCTTTGAATAAGTGCACACTTAAAACACACCTCATCTGCCATTGCACATTGCACGTAAATAAAGCCAAGGTTGTTTATGATATAGTAATTGGCATCTCGATTACTGCTTCATTATAAGGAGATGGAAGACTTTATTCTCATTTTCATATAAAGGAATTTCTTTTTCCTATTTTTTACTTATTATAGAGTGACTTATTTTTCTTATTTTTCACTTGATATAAAGGAACAATTTTTTTTCCTATTTCTCACTTGATATGAATGAACTAATTTTCCTTATTTTTCTTTTGATATGAAGGAACTAATTTTTCCTATTGTTCACTTGATATAAAAGGACTTATTTGTCCTATTTTTCACTTAATATAAAGGAATCTATTTTTCCCACTAATTTTTCATATTTTTTCACTTAATATTAAGCAACTTTTTTCCTATTTTTCACTTGATATAAAAGAACCTATTTTTTCGTATTTTTCACTTGATATAAAGGAACTTATTTTTCTTATCTTTCAGTTGATTCTAAAGGACTGTTCTGAAGTATCTCTCCATCTAACATCAAAATAGTCTAAATTGATGTCTTCAGTAGACCGATATATAAATTTCTGTTCAACTCTTTATGACAGACGAAGAAATATGACAATAAATTTTAGTAAAACAAATAACGATTTAATAATTTGATAAAAATAGTCTTATATTTTTCGACTTTACTATCAGAAAAATATTTTCATTTTACCTATTTGCTTTACGGTATTTCTAACTTTTAACTTTTCTTTACCTTACACTATGACTTTTTTATATTTTGTTCTTTATCTTAAATAGATATCTAACCTACTTTAATATACGTAGATAATATATAATGCTTTTAAGTGGAATACCACTTACATATATATATATATATATATATATATATATTATATATATATATATATATATATATATATATATATATATATATATATATATATATATATAAACTTATCCTTTTTTTTCTTTCTTTCTTTCTTTCTTTTTAATAAAAAAAACACCTTTTATTGCAACACGAATCCTAAAGCAGATCCTAATTATAAAGCCTTGCACACTGAACAAAGCTACTCGGAGAAATTCTTTATTAATATTGAGAAAGATCATAATAAGAAACATTATAGTAGTGACCATTGCTAGTATTATCATTAAGGTTATTCGTTATTAGAATTATTACTATTATTAATAATTATTGCGTTTAGTATATTTCTTTTCCGTTGTTCTTTCATAAAGCTTGTCTCGGATTAGCTTTCTTAGTAAACTTTTTATATTACATGTTCCATATAATATATATATCTATCTGTCTATACTTTTTATTTATTCATTTATTTATTCTTTTTGATGTAATCATTAACGTTTTGATAGTAATAAAGATAAAAAGGAAATAGTGATGATAGTTATTATAGTATAAATATGTTAACAAGGATTATAAGACAAAGAATGTTATAGTGATGATTGTGATGCTGAGGATTATAATAATGATGATAATAAAGATAATGATGATTATAATAACAAGAACAATAATAACGATAATCATAATAATGATAATCATAAGAATAATTATAATGACAACAATAATAATAAGGATGGTAATAACAATAGTGATCAATATTTATCATTATCAAATGAAGGAATAAGATCCTGTGTAAACAGAAATAAATAAAGCAATTCCATGCAAAATAAATGACACGCAAAGTAATTTTAGATTTTGACTAATTCATGCACACTTAAAATGCACACCTCGTCTGCCATTGCACACTTAAAATGCACACTTCTTTCTTCCATACTTATAAAAGAAAGCTAAAGGTTGTTTATGATATAGATATTGTCATAATAATGTCATTATAATTTGATATGAAGGAACTTCGATTTACACCCCCCCCCCCTTTTTTTTTCCTTTTCTTTCCATTTAATATCAAAATGGTACAACTTGATGTCTTCAGTTAAGTTATATATATATATTGTACAACCCTAATCAACCTAATCGGAGCAAATTTTTTATATTATTTTTCTATCTCATTTTACCTTTCTTTTTAATTTGATATTCATCTTTAATTAGTCTGTTGTTTTATTCTTTTCATTCAGTATTTTTCTAATGATTGTAAGTAGAGTCATTCACGCTACTTGCATTCTCATTAATAAGTATATTACATGTAATTAATCTGCCTAAGTTTAACAAATATTAGTTATTAGGTTCTTTTCAGTTTTGAAAAATATCCTGTTCATAATATGAAATTAATTCATCAATATACAATTAACGTCAACAAACTAAGTATTTTTTAAATCGGTCATAAGCTTTTCATCAATTTTAAAACAAAATTATGTTTGACTATCGTTATTAGACGAAGTTTTAAAAGTGATGTTAATCATAACATGAGAGAAAGAGAGAGAGAGAGAGAGAAAGGGAAAGGGGGAGAGAGAGAGAGAGAGAGAGAGAGAGAGAGAGAGAGAGATGGAGAGAGAGAGAGCGAGCAAAAAAGTATAAACTAAAAAGTTAAAGAAAGCTAAAGAGAGAGAGAGAGATGGAAATGGAGAGGGAGAGAGAGAGAAAGAAAGAGAGGGAGAGAGATGGAGAGGGAGAGGGAGAGAGAGGGAGAGAGGGAGAGAGAGAGAGAGAGAGAGAGAGAGAGAGAGAGAAAAGGAGAGAGAGAGAGAGAGAGAGATGGAGAGGAAGGGAAATGGAGAGGGAGAGAGAGAGAAAGAGAGAGAGGGAGGGAGAGAGAGAGAAAGAAGAGAGAGAGAGGGAGAGAGAGAGGGAGAGAGAGAGAGAGAGAGAGAGAGAGAGAGAGAGAGAGAGAGAGAGAGAGAGAGAGAGAGAGAGAGAGAGAGAGAGAAAGTATAAACTAAAAAGTCAAAGAAACCTAAACACATTAAGAAAATACCATAGATTACTCACTATCATTTTTACTTATAGTCTAAGCAATACTTATATATATTCCGAACAAAATTAATATCAATACATAATATCTTGCTCTCTCTTTCTCTCTTTGTTATTATTCTCTCTCTCTCTTTATCTTTATATTTCTCTTTCTTTCCCTCTTCCTTTCTGTCCTTTCTCTGACTCTTCCTTAATTTCAATCTTCTGTCTGACTTTTTCTCTTTCTCCCCCTTCCCCTTCTCTCTCTTATTTTCCTATCTCTCTCTCTTTCATATTGTTTCTCTCTCTTTCTCTCCTTCCCTATTTCCCTCTCCCTGTCTTCCTCCTTCTCTTCCTATCTGTCTGTTTCTTCCTTCAATCATCTTAAGGTTTGCAAGTATAATCATTCAAGTTATTTGCATTCACGCCAATAAGTCTGAAATCTGAATTTAAATTGGAATATTTTTAAGTATGGAAGTGTCGATAAAATAGAGACAGATTTTAAATAACGACAACAGACGAATTTTGTAAGAATTGGGTAAATTATTTCATGAAAGAACACACACACACACACACACATACAAACACATACACACAAACAAACACACACACACACACACACAAACACAAACACACACACACAAACACACACACACAAACACATACACAAACACACTTAAAGTTAAAGTTATCTCCTTTAATGAATAAAGAAAAAAAGGATATTGAATAAAATCATAGTAAGATACGTTAAAGTAGTGATCATTACTTTTATTATCATTATTATCATTGTTATCATTATAACCATTACTAGTTGTAGTAGGACTATTGTGATGATAATGATGATTATGAGGTTATGACTATGATGATAATGATGACTATTTCAATCACAGGTCATTTATTATTTCTTTGAAGCCTTGATAATGAAATATGAATAACTATTGAAATAACCAATAGGTAATAAGGATTTCAAACGAGCTCGCATTTCTTTAAGAAAAAAAAGATAGATGTTTATTATTACATCTATTCCTTTACACGAACTCTTATTTACCAAAACGAAAATAATAAGATATTTCATTAATTGAGCAATAATTAATGATAACTTTCATTCAAGTCATATTTATTCATGAAGGAATATTATGGACTTTTTTTTCTTTTATTTTAGTTATTTCTTTAAATTATTATAATCATTATCTGTATCTCTCTCTCTCTCTCTTTATTTCTTTTTTTATTTTTTATAGAAAACTACGTATCATTAAAACCATTCCTTAACATTAATTATATTATTAAATTCGTTTATACAATAAATATAACATTTTCTTCTCGTTTTGTCTTCTATAACATAAAAGACTAATATTTTTTGACAATTATTCCACACACAATAAAAATAAAACAAACTATAACCAGTTTAGTTTTCAAACCACTTCTGTTTCCAAAATGCCATCATTTCTATTGGCTAGAAAATGTTTTAATTAATCCACGGTTAATTCCGTTATCTTTTCTTAATTACAAAGAAAATTCCATCTTTTGTTTTCCTTACTGGATTTTTTTTTGTTCGTTTTTTTTTTTTTTCGTTACAAATTTACGTTGTTTGGTAAATGCATCGGTTATTCCACTGTAATATTTATGTTTTATCTAACTATTCATTTATCTAATTATCTTTTATTGATAATAACAATAGTCAGGATGATGGTTCTATTGGCTGTACTATTATTAGTAATAATAACAATAAAATAGAACTGATAAAAGAAAGACAATTATACATCTCCAAATTAGCCATCAAAACTGTTAGCTTTGAAGTACTCAGTTCTTGAATATATATTTATTTTGTTTAACGACACTCCAATGGCTCGTATTCTGGGATATAAAATTTTCACTCATTTTCTAAATTATATAAATAAATTGTAATAATTAATCAAATTATTCACTTGGCAGCTGTTATAACCAACATTTTCTTACCTTGCAATGATTAAGACTTCTCCCCTACTAAAGCATAGATCTACCCCTAAACTTACCATTTATATTCATCTGTTAATCATTTAATGTTTCTACGTCTCTGATACACCAAATAAATAAACAAATTGATGAAAATGAATAAAGGGTTATCATACTCCATGAAGAGATAGATTTCAGAAGAAAATAAAATCATAAACGATTCAAATATTTCAAATATAATGCGAGTGGATACACATACCATTCAAAAACTCGCTCCTGTTTGCAATATTTACGATTTAATGCAATGAAGTCAAGTTGCAAATGAAAGATTGGTTCTTAACATTACTATGGGCTTGGGTCGGGGGGGGGGGGGATTCCTTGTGTGTGTGTTTGTGTTTGTGTGTGTGTGTTTGTTTGTCTGTGTGTGTGTGTGTCTGTGTGTGTGTGTTTGTGTGTGTTTCTGTATGTGTGTGTTTCTGTGTGTGTGTGTCACTGTGTGTGTGTGTTTGGAATAGGTTGATTAATATATTATAAACTAATAGTATGAAGAAAACGTTAGCATTGATAGAAAGAAAGGAGGCAATAGAGGAATGAGAGAGACAGAGAGAAAGAAAGAGAGAGAGAGAGAGAGATTGACTGACAGAGAAAGAAAGAAGGGAGAGAGAGAGAGAGAGAAAGAGAGAGAGAGAGAGAGATTGACTGACAGAGAAAGAAAGAGGAGAGAGAGATTGAGAGAAAGAAAGAGAAGATAGATAGATAATTAGAGAGAGAGAAGAGAGGGTGAGAGAGAAAGAGAGAGAGAGAGAGAAGAGAGGGTGAGAGAGAGAGAGAAAAGAGGCTGAGAGAGAGAGAAAGAGAAAGAGAGAGAGAGAATCGAAGAAAAGAAAGAAGAAGAAGAAGAAGAAAGAATTTAACACGTAAATCAACAAGGTAAATTTAATAAGGTAAATAAATAAATACAGATGCTAGTAATCATGTCAACATGTTAACGATTATAAAACAAAGAATATTACAATGACGATAGTGATAATAGTGATCATAATGATGGAAATAATAATGATAATAATGATCACGATAACAAGAACATTAATAATGATAATGATCATGAGAATACTGATAATGACAATGTTAATGATAATGATAATAATAATAATAGTAATCAATATCAATTACCCGATGAGACAGTGAGTTCCTTGAGATCAAAGAAATTTGAAATTTTGACTTTGATAATTCTTTTGAATAAGTGCACACTTAAAACACACCTCATCTGCCATTGCACATTGCACGTAAATAAAGCCAAGGTTGTTTATGATATAGTAATTGGCATCTCGATTATTGCTTCATTATAAGGAGATGGAAGACTTTATTCTCATTTTCATATAAAGGAATTTATTTTTCCTATTTTTCACTTGATATGAAGGAACTAATTCTTCCTATTTTTCACTTGATATAAAGGGACTTATTTTCCCTATTTTTCACTTGATATAAAGGAACTTATTTTTCCGATTTTTCACAATATAAAGCAACTTTTTTTTTCGTATTTTTCACTTAGTATAAAGGAACTTTGTTTCCGATTTTTCACTTTGTTTCCCTATTTCTCACTTAATATAAAGCAACTTTTTTCGTATTTTTCCCTTGATATAAAGGAACCTATTTTTTCCTATTTTTCACTTAATATAAAGCAACTTTTTTTTCCTATCTTTCAATTGATTCTAAAAATTGAATCTGTTCTATATGCTTTCTATCTAACATTCAATTTAGTTTATATTGATGTCTTCAGTCAAGCTATATATGAATTTTGTTTGTTTTTTTCAAACAATCTTTTCTCTTAAATTAAGAAGCTTTATTAAATATATAAATAAAATTAACGTAAAACAAATAAACGATTTTTATAATTTGATATAAAAAAGTCTTATATTTTCGACTATATTTTCATGTTACCTATTTGCTTTAGGTATTTCTAACTTTTAACTTTTCTTTACCTTATACTATGACTTTTTTATATTTTATTCTTTTATCTTAATTAAATATCTAACCTACTTTAATATACGTAGATAATATATTCTGCTTTTAAGTGGAATACCACTTATATATATATATATATATATTTTTTTTCTTTCTTTCTTTTCTTTCTTTCTTTTTTCTTTTCTTTTCTTCATTTTTTTTCTTTCTTTCTATTTAATAAAAAAACACCTTTTATTGCAACACGAATCCTAAAGCAGATCCTAATTATAAAGCCTTGCACACTGAACAAAGCTACTCGGAGAAATTCTTTATTAATATTGAGAAAGATCATAATAAGAAACATTATAGTAGTGACCATTGCTAGTATTATCATTAAGGTTATTCGTTATTAGAATTA
>NW_028234436.1:23994687-23997187 GCF_977035675.1 Penaeus japonicus
TTAAAGTCCTCAGTTTTCAAATATATATTTATTTTGTTTAACGACACTGCAGGCTTGTTTGAAGATATAAAATTTTCACTCATTTTCTAAATTATATAAATAAATTCTCATAATTAATTAGAACTATTCACTTGACAGCTGTTATAACCAACATTTTCTTTCCTTGCAATGATTAAGACTTCTCCCCTACTAAAGCATAGATCTACCCCTAAACTTGCCATTTATATTCATCTGTTAATCATTTAATGTTTCTACGTCTCTGATACACCAAATAAATACATTAATTAATGAAAATGAATAAAGGGTTATCATACTCCATGAAGAGATAGATTTCAGAAGAAAATCAAATCATAAACGATTCAGATATTTCAAATATAATGCGAGTGGATACACATACCATTCAAAAACTCGCTCCTGTTTGCAATATTTACGATTTAATGCAATGAAGTCAAGTTGCAAATGAGATATTGGTTCTTAACATTACTATGGGCTTGGGTCGGGGGGGGGGGATTCCTTGTGTGTGTGTGTGTGTGTGTGTGTGTTTGTGTCTGTGCGTGTGTGTCTGTGTGTGTGCGTGTGTTTGTCTGTGTGTGTGTGTGTGTTTGTCTGTGTGTGTGTGTTTTTGTGCGTGTGTGTATTTGTGTGTGTGTGTCTGTGTGTGTGTGTGTGTTTGGAATAGGTTGACTAATATATTATAAACTAATAGTATGAAGAAAACGATAGAATTGATAGAAAGAAAGGAGGCAATAGAGGAATGAGAGAGAGAGAGAGAGAGAGAGAGATTGACTGACAGAGAAAGAAAGAGGAGAGAGAGAAGATAGATAGATAGAGATAGATAGATAGTTAGAGAGAGAGAGAGAGAGAAGATAGAGAGAGAGAGAGAAAGAGACCATAGATAGAGAGAGAGAGAGAGAAAGGCGCGGGAGAATAACATCCGAAACATGAACGGGAAAGAGGAAATGCCATAAAAATAAACAGCCTAAGAATAGAATCAGGGGAGGGGGAGAAAGGGGAATTGAGGAGAGAAGAAGAAAAATGGGGGAACAGAGAGCAGAAGAAGATAAAAGGGGAAACTGAAAGCAGACAAAAAGAAAAAAAAAAGGGGAAACTGAGAGCAGAAGAAGAAAATGGGGGAACCAAGAGGAAACGAAGATAAATAAAGAAGAATACAGATAGCAGAAAAAATGACGTTATCAAAAAAGATATGGGGGGGCGAAGGGGAAAGAAGGAATGGGGAGAATAGTGGGTGATGGAAGGAAGAGAGGGAGAGAGGAGGGGAAAGAAGGAAGGAAAAGGGGGAAGAGAAAGTGGTGGTATAGAAAGGGAGACAAAGTGAAGAACACAGAGAGGATGGAAGAAGGGAAGAGAAGGGAGAGAGAAAGAAGATGAAGGGAGAAGAGAAGATGAAGAAAGAAAGAAAAGGGAAGAGAGAAGGGAAGGAAGAGGAGAAAGGGAAATGGAGATGAAGTAAAGACAGACAGAAAGGGAAGGAAAAGAGGGAAGGGAGTGAGGGGAGGCAGAGAAGGTTTGGGGAAAGAGGGAGGAGGAGGAGGAGGGAAGGAGGGAGTGAAGGAAGGAAAAGGGGAAGGGAGGGAAAGAAATAGGGAAGGAGAGAAGCAAGAAGCGAAGAAAAGAGAAGAACAAGGAGGGAGGGAGGGAGAGAAGCAGAAAGAGAGAGAAGGAGGGAGGGAGAAAAAAAGGTAGGGCGGGAGTGAGTGAGCGAGAAAGGGAGGGAGTAAAGCAGGGAAGAAGGGAGGGAGAGCAGGAGGGAGAGAGGCAGGGAGGGAGACTCAGGAGTAGGGTTACCTTTCGGAGGACAAATAGAGGAAAACTTTTGTCTTCCCTTCCGTCACGCATTTCATGTTTGTTTTCCATTCCGGGGAGAGGTTTCAAGACGGGGACTGGGGGCCCTCCATCTAGCATCAAAATAGTCTAAATTGATGTCTTCAGTAAAGTTATATATAAATTTGATTCAACTGTAAAGAAACACGTGTAAATTAAAGGAATAATAAATTTTAGGAAAACAAATAACGATTTCATAATTTGATAAAAATAAAGTCTTATATTTTCCGACTTTACTATCATAAAATATTTTCATGTTACCTATTTGCTTTACGGTATTTCTAACTTTTAACTTTTCTTTACCTTACACTATGACTTTTTTATATTTTGTTTTTTTATCTTAATTAAATATCTAACCTACTTTAATATACGTAGATAATATATTCTGCTTTTAAGTGGAATACCACTTATATATATATATATATATATATATATATATATATATATATATATATATATATATCATTTTTTTTTCTTTCTTTCTTTTTTCTTTCTTCTTTTCTTTCTTTCTTTCTTCTTTCTTCTTTTCTTTCTTTCTTTTTTTCTTTCTTTTTTTATTTCTTTCTTTTTTCTTTTCTTTCTTTCTTTCCTTTTAATAAAAAAAAAAAACACCTTTTATTGCAACACGAATCCTAAAGCAGATCCTAATTATAAAGCC
>NW_028234436.1:24019687-24022187 GCF_977035675.1 Penaeus japonicus
CTCTCTCTGTCTCTCTCTCTTTCTTTCTATTTCTCATTTATTTTCTGCTTCTCTTTCTTACACTGTCTCCTGTCTATTTGTCTATATGGGTGTGTGTGTGTGAAAGAGAGAGAAAGAGAGAG
Organism: Penaeus japonicus; assembly: GCF_977035675.1. Taxonomy (NCBI): domain Eukaryota; kingdom Metazoa; phylum Arthropoda; class Malacostraca; order Decapoda; family Penaeidae; genus Penaeus; species Penaeus japonicus. Next base: position 24,019,810 of record NW_028234436.1, read on the forward strand.
AGAGAGAGAGAGAGAAAGAGAGAGAGAGAGAGAATAGAGAGAATAGACAGAGATAGAGATAGAAGAGAGAGAGAGAAAGAGAGAGAGAGAGAAAGAGAGAGAGAGAAAGAGAGAGAGAGAGAGAGAGAGAGAGAGAGAGAGAGAGAGAGAGAGAGAAGGCTGTGAGAGTGAAAGAGAAATAGATAGATAGGTAGATAAAAAGAGAAAAAGAGAAAGAAAGAAAGAGAAGAGAAAAGAAGAAAAGAAAAGAGAAAGATAACGAGAGAGAGAGATAAAGAGAGAAAGAAAGAGAAGATAAGAAAAGAAAAGAGAAAGATAGAGAGAGAGAGAAAAAGAAAGAAAGAGAAGAGAAAGAAAGAAAGAGAGAGAGAGAGAGAGAGAGACAGAGAAAGAAAGAAAGAGAGGGAGAGAGAGAGAGAGAGAGAGAGAGAAAGAGAGAGAGAATAGAATAGAAGAGAAGAGAGAGAGAATAGAGAGAATAGACAGAGATAGAGATAGAAGAGAGATAGAGGTAGAAGAGAGAGAGAGAGAGAGAGAGAGAGAATGAGAGAGAGAGAAGACTGTGAGAGTGAAAGAGAAATATATAGATAGATAAATAGAGAAAGAGAGAAAAAATAAAGAGAGGAGAAGAGAAGAAAAGAAAAAACAAAGATAAAGAGAGAGAGAGATAAAGAGAGAAAGAAAGAGAAGAGAAGAGAAAGAAGAGACAAAGATAAAGAGAGATAGAGAAAGAGAGAAGAGAAGAAAAGAGATATATATATAGAGAGAGAAAGAAAGAAAGAGAGAAGGATCGAGAGAGAAAGAAAAAGAGAGAGAGAGAAAGAAAGAGAGAATGAGAGAGAGAGAAAGAAAGAAAGAGAGAAGGATCGAGAGAGAAAGAAAAAGAGAGAGAGAGAGATAGAAAGAAAGAGAGAAAGAGAGAGAGAGAGAGATAAAAATCATTAACTACCGACGATTAATGTGTTTCAGTCCCAATAGTGTCATTACCGCAAGTCCCAAAGCTTGAAAATTAACCAGTTCGTGTCGGTATGTCGGGGTGAGGGGGGAGGTGGGGGGGGATGGGGGGTAGGGGAGGCTGAGAAAGAGAGGGGTAGTGGGGGGGTGGATAGGTAGGGGGAGGGCGGGCGAGGGGTAGGTTGTAGTAGGGGTTGGGGAAGGGGTGGAGGGGAGGGGGGGAAAGGTGAGGAGGGGGAGGAGGGGGTAAGAGAAGGGGGGAGTAAAGGTGAGGAGGAGGGGGAGGGGGTAAAGGGTAGGGGGGAGTAAAGGTTAGGAAGAGGAGGAGGAGGGTAGGAGGAGGGGAGTAAAGGGTAGGGGCGGGGGAGGGGGAGGGGGGAAGGGGGGCGATGAGTAAGTCCGTATCTTGAGTAGGAAGTGGGTATGTGAAATGGGGTAGATGGGGGACGGATAAATAGGGATGGGGAAAGGTCGGAGGTGGATGGAAGGTAGCTGAGGGTATCTGTTTCGATGGGCCTCGGGGGGGGAGGTAGTGGGCGGGGCGGGGGGGGGGGGCATGGGTAACTTAGCAGTTACAGTCGTATCATTAGAGGAATACCTTCAGAGATGTAGATAAGTGATTTATTTATTTATTTATTTTTAACAAGTTCCCTTTAAGCTTGAATACTATTTACCTTTATTTCAAATGCTATTTCCTTTCTTTTCAAAATTGACTCAAAAAGCTTGTTCAAAGAATATACAATATCAAACTTTTTTTTTTCCTTTTTTTTAGTACATACTTTATAGACTGTTGAAAAAACAAAAAACAAAAAAAAAACATATAATACTGATGATCATCATATGCATTACTCTATTACAACATATATCTATTAGGTTTGATTTTAGTTTCAGAGTTGTTTTTTTAATAATTTGATATCAATAGAATCAGTTGATAAACTTTAGAAATTAGATTTGAAAAACAACCACTACAGATCACCCATAATTGAATAATCAAAAGATTAAAGGTTTTAAAGCATACTAAAAAAAAAAAAAAAGTAATAAAAAAAAAAAGAAATAAAAAAATAAAAAAATAAAAAAATAAAAACGTAGAATGCCAAGATAATGTAATCAATCTTATTGAAAAGGCACAAGATATCTGCAAGATATTATCTTTAAATGTCTAAGCCAGGGGTCGGCACACGAGGGGGGGGGTTGACTGTGACACGCCACGAACATGTTAGGAAACGATAATGATGATAATGATGACGATGATGGTAGAAATAAAGATGATAGTAATGTTAATGATGATAATAATGATGATGATAATAATAAGAATGGTAATGATGATAATGATATTGATAATAACAATAATAACAATTATAATAATAACGATAACAATAATAATAATGAATAATAATGATATATAGAAAACGAGGAAGGGGAGG
>NW_028234436.1:24034687-24037187 GCF_977035675.1 Penaeus japonicus
AGTTTACAAGCATTTGCAAACGCAAGAATGATCATGCACACAAAAGAAAACACAAATACACACACTCACACACACACTATCATACATTATTTGTAAGTTATATTTACAAGCATTTGTAACCTTAAAAGCTCACGATGAGCACTCACACACACAAAACTCACACACACACGCACACACACATACACACACACACACACGCTATCATACATTAATTAATTAAAGTTTACAAGCATTTGTAACCTCAAGATGATCACACACACACACAAAACACACACACACACGCACACACACATACACACACACATACACACACACACACACTACCATACATTAATTAATTAAAGTTTACAAAAATTTGTAACCTCAAGATGATCACACACACAAAACACACACACACACACACACACACACACACACACACACACACACACACACACACACATATGCCCACAGAGACTGTAAATAATTTCATACACATGTGTGCGTCCCTCACTTGCAGATGTTTGCATGCAACTCAATAGGTATACAGACAGACAGCGCATTAGAGTATATATATGTTTGTGTAAATTTATGTGAGAATATGTGTGTATGTTTGTATGTGTAAGTGTAATAGTGTGTGTGTGTGCGTGTATGTGTGTATGTGTTTGTGTGTGTGTGTGTTTGTGTGTGTGTGTGTTTGTGTGTGTGTTTTGTGTGTGTGTGTGTGTGTGTTTTTGTGTGTGTGTGTGTGTGTGTTTTTGTGTGTGTATGTGTTCGTGTGATAAATGAATATATATAGAGAGATGAATAGGCAAAAAAGGGAAATAAATGAAATTACATGAAATTACAGAAAAGAAAAAAGAAAGTAAGAAAGTACAAAGTAGAGAGAAATAGAATAACAATACCCACCTCTCCTTTCCCCCTCCCCCCTTTCCTCTCCTCTCCTCTCTCCTTCCCCCCTCCTCCCCTCCTCTCCTCTCCTCACCCTCTCACCCACTCCCCACCCCACCCACTCTTCTCCCCATTTCCCCCCACCCCCATCCTCCCCCCTTCCCTTCCTCCTCTCTCCTTCCCCCCTCCTACCCACCCTCCCCTCCTCTCCTCTTCCCGCCCTCTCACACACTCCCCCGCCCACTCCTCTCCCCTTTTCCCCCCTCCCCCCTCCCCTCCTCTCCTCTTCCCACCCTCTCACCCACTCCCCCACCCACTCCTCTCCCTCTTTCCCACTCCCCCATTCCCCCTACCCCCTCCTCTCCCCCTTTCCCCCCTCCACCTTCCCCCTTCCCCTCTCCCACCCTCTCACCCACTCCCCCACCCACTCCTCTCTCCCTTTCCCCCACCCCCTCCTCCCCCCCTCCCACTCCTCTCTCCTAGTCCCCCCTCCCACTCCCCCCTCCCCCTCCCCCCAAGGGACATTTGCAACACTTGTCTACACGAGGGTTGAGTGACGTGAATTTAGCTGATAACTTTTGTTTTCTTTCTTTTTCTTCTGGGTTGTCGTGAATATATGGCAGTTTTAATGTTTTTTCTTTCTTTCTTTCTTTCTTTTTTGAGGGAGAAGGAGGGGGGTAGAGGGTGATGGTAGATTGAGGTCGGGAGGGGGTGTGAGGGGGTGAGGGTGAGGTGGGGGTGAGGGGGTGTGAGGGGGTGGGGAGGAGGTGGGGATGGAGTGGGGATGGTGAGGGGGTGGGAGGGGGTGGGGATAGTGTGGTGGGGATGGAGTAGGTATGGGCTGGTGAGGGGGTGAGGAGATGGGGATGGGGTGTGAGGGGGTGGGGATGGGGTGGTGAGGAAGGCGGGGATGGGGTGGTGAGGAGATGAGGGAGTGGGGATGGGCTGGTGGGGAGGAGGTGGGAGGGGGTGGGAGGGGGAGGGAGGGGGTGGGGAGGAGGTGGGAATGGAGTGGGGATGTAATGGTGAGGGGGTGGGGTTGGGGATAGTGTGGTGGGGGATGGGGTGGTGGGGATGGAGTAGGTATGGGGTGTGAGGGGGTGGGGAGGGGGTAGAAGTACTAGATGGATGGTCGGAGGGAGGGAGGGAGGGGAGGGGAGGGGAGGTGGTGATGAGGGGGTGGAAGAAATGTAAGGGAGGGAGTGAGGGTGGAAGAGAGTGGGGGGGGTAGAGGGGGGAGGTGGTGAGGGGGAACTGAAGGGGTAGGACAATATGGCTCTATTTTCCTTTCCTTTTTCTTGCTTCTCTTTTATCTTTATCTTTATTACCTTTCTCTTCTTATGATTTCCCTTTCTTCCATTCCCCCATTTTCTAGTTGTTTTTTTCTCTCACACATATGATTTGTCTCTCTATCTGTCTATTTTTTTTCTGTTTATCTTTTTATTTCTCTCTCTCTCTCTCTCTCTCTCTCTCTCTCTCTCTCTCTCTCTCTGTATATAAATATATATATATATATATATATATATATATATATATATATATATGTATATATATATATATATATATATATAAAATATTATATATATATATATATATATATATCTATATATATCTTCCTCCTTCCCACTCT
>NW_028234436.1:24039687-24042187 GCF_977035675.1 Penaeus japonicus
CATTTCCCCCTCTCTCTCTCCTCTTCCCCTCTCTCCTCTCCCCACTCTCTCCATCTCTCTTCTCCTCCCCCTACCCTCTCCCCCCTCCCTCCCCTCCTCTCTCCCTTCTTCCCTCCCTCTCCTCTCTCTCCCCTCTCTCCCCACTCCTCTCCCTCCTCCCCCTCTCCCTCTCTCTCCTCCTTCTCTCCCTCCTCTCTCTCCCTCTCCCCCCCCCTCCCCCCCTCCCCTCTCCCTCCACCATTCCTCCCCCTCCCTCTCCCCCCTCCCCCCTCCTCCCGGACTTCTCCCCTCACCTCCCCCCCTTCCTCCCCCTCCCTCCACCCCCCCCCCCCATCACCTCCTCTCTCCCTTCCCTCTCCATCTCCCCCCCTCTCCTCACACTCCCCTCTCACCCCTCCCTCCCCTCCTTCTCACCTCTCTCCTCCCCACTCCCTCTCCCTCCCCATCTCTTCCTCCCTCGCTCCATCCCCCTCTCTCCCTCCCCTCCTCCCACCCCCACCCCCCCCTCAACCTCCCCTCCCCTCTCCCTCCCTCATTCCCCTCTCCCTCTCCCCATTCCCCCTTTCCCTCCTCTCCCCCCCCCCTCCCTCCCCTCCACTCTCCCCCCTCCCCCTCCCTCCCTTTCCTCCCCCCCCTCCGTCCCCCTACTCTCTCTCCCCTCGCCTCCTCTCCTCTCCCCCTTCCTCCCCCTCTCTCACCCCCCCTCTCTCTCCTCTCCCCCCTCCCCCCTCTCCCCACCTCTCCCTCCTCCCCCCTCTCTCTCCTCTCCCCCCCCTCTCCCCTCCCCCCTCTCTCTCCCCCCCCCTCTCCTCCCCCATCCCCCTCCCCCCCTCTCCACCTCCTCCCCTTCCTCCCCTCCTCTCCCTCCCCCCACTCCTCCCCCTCCCATTCCCCTCCCCTCTCCCCTCCCCATCCCTCCCCCTCCTCCCCTCCTCCTCCTCCCCCCCCCCCCCCTCCTCCTCCTCCCCCCCCCCTCCCCCCCCCTGCCCCTCCCTCCCCCCCTCTCTCTCCCTCCCCCTTCCCCCCTCCCCTCCCCCCCTCCCCCCCCCTCCCCCCTCCCCCCCCCCCTCCCCCTCCCCCCCTCCTCTCCTCTCCCCTCCCCCCTCTCCCTCTCTCTCCTCTCTCTCTCTCCCCTCTCCCCCCCCTCTCCTCCTCCCTCCCCCCCCTCTCCCCCCCTCCCCCCCCCCCTCTCCCTCTCTCCCTCCCCTCCCCCCTCCCCTCCCCCCTCTCTCTACCTCCCCCTCTCTACCTCTCTCCCCCTCCCCCTCTCTACCTCTCTCCCCCTCCCCCATCCCCCTCCCCTCTCCGCTCCCCCTTCCTCCCCACTTACCCCCCCCTCCTCTCTCCTCCTCTCCCCCTCCTCCCCCCCTCCCCCCTCACCCTCTTCCCTCCCCTCCCCTCCATCCCCTCTCCCTCCCCCCCCCTCCCCCCCTCTCTCTCCCCCCCCTACCCCCTCCATCTCCCCGTCCCTCCACCCCCCCTCCCCTCTCTCCCCCTCCCCTCCCTCCTCAACTCCCCGTCCCCCCCAACCCCCCTCCCTCCCCACTCCCCTCGATCCCCCATCCCCTCTCTCTCCCCCCTCCTCCCCTCCTCTTCCCTCCACCCTCCTCCCTCCCCCCCTCTTCCACCCCTACTCTCCCTCCCTCTCTCCCCCTCCCCCTTCCTCTCCCCCTATTCCCTTCCTCTCCTCTCCCCCCCCTCCCCCCCCCATCGCCCCACCTAACCCTCCCAATCCCCCTCTACCTCTCTCTCGTCTCTCCCCCCCCCCCCCCCCTCTCCGCCCCCTCTCTCTCTCTCTTTCACCCCTTCTCTCACCTTACCCCCTCCCTCCCTCTCTCACCCCTACCCCTCCCCTCTCACCCCTACCCTCACCCTCCCTCTCTCACCCTCCACCCTCTCCCTCCCATCCCGTCCTTCCCTCCCTCCCTCACCCCCCTCCCCCACCCTCCCTCTCTCACCCTCCTTATCCTCCCCTCCTTATGCTGCCCTCTCGGCTCCTCTCACCTTGCCCTATCCCCCACCCTCTCCCACTCCCTCCCTGACCCTTTTGCCCCTGCACCCTCTTACATCACTTCTATCCCCCTTCCCTTCACTCCCTCTTCCTCCCTCCTCCCTTACCCTCCCCCCTCTGCCTCTCTCCCTCTTTGCCCCTTGCGCCTCTCTCCCTCCTCCCCTCACCACCTGGCCCTGTTGTCAATCTAATTCTGCTCCCTCTCACCTCCCTGCAACCCTTACCGCTGTTCGATAACCCTTCCTCCCGGAACTCTCTATCGGTCCTCCCTATCCCTCCCACATTCACTGCCCTCAAGTATCAACAACACAACTTCTCTTAACTACTTCTCGCCCAGGGGTCCCTCCTCTCTCCTCCTCCCTCCTCCCTCCTTCTCCGCTCGTCTCCTTCTCCCTACCCCCTCCCTTCCTCCCTCTCCCACCCTATCTATCCAGATATTTTCTCAGTAGCGAAGGGGGCGGGGAGGGGGGGGGGGGTGACGGGACAGGA
>NW_028234436.1:24044687-24049687 GCF_977035675.1 Penaeus japonicus
ACGTTTGTCTGTCTAGATGTGCTTGTTTGTCTATCTGTCTGTGTATATGTCTTGTCTTCCTATCTATCTATTGTCTATCTGTCCGTGTATATGTCTTGTCTACCTTTCTATCTATCTATGTATCTTTTTATCTGACTATCTGTCTATCTATCTATATATTTCTCTCTCTCTCTGTTTATCTGTTTACTTGGCTATCTATCTGTCTGTCTGTCTATCTGTCTATATGTCCATATATTTATTTGTTTATATGTCTTTCTATCTATTTATCTTTCTATCTAACTATGTATCTCGACATAGATATATACATCTGCTAATCTATACAACTATCGTCATATTCACCTTTTAATCCATCTATTTATAGAAACAATATGATAATGAATTGTGACTCAGAGAAACATTTCATTTGGACACACACACACAAACACACGCAAACACACACACACACCTACAAACACAAAAAACACACACGCAACCACACACACACACATACACACACACACACACACGCAAACACACACACACATGCACAACACACACACACACCTACACATACACACACACACACACACGCAAACACACACACACATGCACAACACACACACACACCTACACCCACACCCACATATACACGCAAACACACACAAACACGACACATACACAAGCACACACAAACACACACACATACGTACGTACTTACACACACACGCGCGCATTCCCACACACACACACGCACACACACATGTTCATAATAATGTGTACTCATATAAACACACTCTCATATATTGTACGCACATAAATCGAAAGACAAAGATAAAGTTGGACATGGACAAACATGCATACATATGCATGCATATCATTATCATGCGTGTCTCTTTTTATCTTTCTCTTTCTCTCTCTCTCTCTCTCTCTCTCTCTCTCTCTCTCTCTCTCTCTCTCTCTCTCCGTTCCTCTTTCTCTCCCTCCCCCCCCCTCTCTCTCCCTTTCTCTCTCTCTCTTTCATTCTCTCTCTCTCTCTCTCTCTCTCTCTCTCTCTCTCTCTCTCTCTCCTCTTCCCCTCTCTCTCTTCTCTCTCCTTTCTCCTCTCTCTTTCCTCTCTCTCTCTCTCTATTTCCCCCCCTCTCCATTCCTCTCACTCTCCCCCCTCTCCATCCTCTCCCTCTCTCTCTCTCTCTCTCGTCTCTCTCTCTCTCGTCCCTCTCTCTCCTCCTCTCGTCTCTCTCTCTCCTCTCTCTCTCTCTCTCTCTCTCTCTCTCCTCCCCCCCTCTCACTCCTCTCTCCCCCCACTCTCTCTCTCTCCCCCCACCCCCCGCCTCTCTCTCTCTCTCTTCCTCCCCCCCCCCTTTCTCTCTCTCTACACCCCCCCCCCCCTCCTCCCCACCCCCCCCCCCACCTCTTCCCCCCTCCCCCCCCCCGCCTCCCCCCCCCCTCACCCCCCCCTCCCCCCCACCTCCCGCCCGCCGCCCCCCCCCCTCCCCCCCCCGTTCCTTTCCCCCCCTCCCTCCACCGCCCCCCCTCCCCCCCCCCCCCTCCCCCCCCCGCCCTCCCCCCCCCCCTCCAACCCCCCCCTCCCCCGCCCCCTCCTCTCCCCCCCCCCCCCCCCATTCCCCCCCCCCCCCCTCCTCGCGCCCCCCGCTCCCCACCCACCCCCCCACCTCCCCCCCGCTCCCCCCCCCCCCCCCCCCTCCACCCGCCCTCTCTCTTCCCCCCCTCCCCCCTTTCTCTCGCTATCTCTCTCTTCCTCGATGTCTCATTCTCTCTCCCTTACCCTTCTACTCTTTTATTTTCCTCCTCACTTCGACACACAAACCATTTTTTTCCCGCCGCCCCTCTTCATTTCATATCTTTCATTCAAATGCTCTTTTAAGAACTTCTTATCCGGACGAATGTATTAAAAACAAAAACGGAAAAAAAAAAACGAAAAGAAAATATAACGTTCAAAACTGTTGCAAAAAAGTTATCTCTTTTTATCTTTTTAAAAAAGATATCTCTTTGATCTTGTAGATTAGATCACGCAAAATCCCAACTGATGCGTCTTTCTCTCTCGCTGGGATGGGGTGGAGGGGGTGAAGGGGGTGAGGGGGAGGATAAGTGGGTGAGGGGGTGGGGTGAAGGGGGTGAAGGGGGTGAGGGGGAGGATAAGGGGGGGTTGGGGGTGGGGTGAAGGGGGTGAGGGGGAGGATAAGGGGGGGTTGGGGTGGGGGGGAGGGGGTGAGGGGGAGGATAAGGAGGTTGGGGGGTGGGTTAAAGGGGGAGGGAGGATAAGGGGGTTGGGTGGGTGAAGGGGGAAGGGGTATTGTGGTGGGGGGTGAGGGTGGGGTAGAGGGGGTGGGGAGGAGAATGAGAGGATGGGTTGAGGAAAGGGAGAGGAAGGGGGAGGAGAAGGGAAGGTGAGAGGGGGAGGAAGGGGAAGAAGGGAGCGGCGAGGGGGAAAGGGAGAAGAGAGAAGGGGAGAAGAAGTGAGAGGAGAGATAGGGAGGAAGGGGGAGGAGTGATAGGGAGGATGGGAGAAGAGAGGGGGGATAGGGAGAAGGGAGAGGGGATGGAAGGGAGGGGGGATAGGGAGAAGGGAGAGGGGAGAGGTAGGGAGAATAGAGAAGGGGAGGGGAAGAGAGAGGAGAGATAAAGAGGAAGGGAGAGGAGAGATAAAGAGGAAGGGACAGGAGAGATAGGGAGGAAGGGAGAAGGAAGAGAGATAGAGAGAGGGAGGGGGGAAAGTGAAGAGGAGCTGAGGGAGCAAAGAGAAAGGGAGGGGGGGAAGGAAGGTGTAGATTGGGAGGGCCAAGCAGGGAGAAGGGAAAGGGGATGGAGGAAGAGGGGGATAGGAAGGGTGAGGAGAGATAGGGGAGGTAGGGAGAGGGGAGAGGGGAAGGAAGGGAGAGGGGGAATACGTACATGGATGTGTGTGAATATGTGTATACAAGTATACCCTCGTGTTAACATATGCGTACATGTGTGTATCTGAGTATATATATACCCGCGTATGAGTGTACGAATGCGCATGTATATGTGTATATATATATATGCCTGTATTTATGTGTGCATGTATGAGTGTACGAATGCGCATGTATATGTGTGTATATGTATATGCCTGTATTTATGTGTGCATGTTTATGTAAGTATATCCTCTAGGAAATACGCCTGCCCTCATTCTATAAAAGTCATTCTCGGTTAATCCCGCTGCATTTAACACATAGGGGATTTTTTTAATGAAACATTAACATCAAAAGCGCTTTCTTTAACAACTGGTCTTTTCAGAAACGTCAATTTCAGATCACCGGGTAAATAATAGTGATAGTAAAAATCTGTATTATACGTACATGTTTAGATTTCATTTAAAAATTGTATTCTTGCTGTTGTTGTTGTTGTTTTTGCTGTTGTTGTTGTTATCATTATTGTTATCTTTTTTAGAACTATTATTATCATGATCATTAATATTATCATTATCATTATTATTATCATCATAGATATTACTATTATCATTATTATTATCATCATAAATATTACTATTATCATTATTATCAATATTATCATTGTCATTATCATTATCACCGCGTTCTCATCATTGAAATGTTTGTTATTGTTATCGTCCTTATCATTATTATCGTCTATATCATCTTCGCTGATTGTTTGTTAATTACTTAATTGCTTGCCTGGTTTTTTGTTTGTTTTTGTTTACTTGTTTGCTTGCTTGGTTTTTGTTTGTTTGTAATTTGCTTGGCCGCCTTTTTTGCTTGTTTGGTTGTCTGCTTGTCTACTTGTTTGCTTGTTTGCTGGTCTTTTTATTTTATCATTTTTTGCCTGCCTGTTTGATGAATTGCTTACATGCATGTTTGCATATTTTATTGCTAAATTGTTTGCTTGTTTGTTTCCTTGTTTGTATGTTTGCTTGCCTGCTAGGTTATTCTTTTGCTAACTTTCTTGCCTAACTGCTTGCTTACATTTTTTACTTACTTGCTTGTCTCGCTGCTTGCTTGTTTAGTTTCTCTTGCCTGACTTTTTGCTTGCTTCCATTTATTTACTTACTTGCTTGTCTAACTGCTTGTTTGTTTGCTTGCTTTCTCTTCAACGCATGCTAACTTGCCCACTTTTTTGCTTGCTTCCATTTTTTTACTTACTTGCTTGTCTAGTTGCTTGTTTATTTGTTTAGTTTATCTTCAAAACATGCTAACTTACCCGCCTTTTTGCTTGCCTGCTTAGCTGAATTCTTTCTTTACTCGTGTGGTTGTTTACTTGCTTGTCTGCCTGCCTGTTTGCTTGCTTGCTTGCTCGCTCCCTAGGCCGGCGCTGTGACTCGATTTCCTTTCCTGATCCGTGACCTCGGCAAAGGATAAGCTAAATTGCTGTTGTTATTTCATCTCTCTCCCTGTCTCACTCTCTCTCTCTCGTTCGCTCTCTCTCTCCCCCCTTCTCTCTCTTTCGCTTTCTCTCTCTCTCCTCGCCCGACTTCATCCAACCTTCCTCCACCCTCCATACCCTCCCATCCTTTCTCATCCTCCACCACCTAATCGTACCATATCTCTTTCCCCCCCGCGCTTTCTCTCTCTCTAGATCTCCTTAGTTCTTAAATCAAATCTTTATTTCTGTCTTTATTTCTGGCTCCCCCCCCCCCCACTTCTCTCTTATGCTCTCTCTCTCCGTCTCATCTCCTCACTCTCTTCTCTCATCTCTCTCCTCTCACCAAATTTCTCCTCATCCCCTCCACCTCCGCACCTCCTCCAACTCTTTCTCTCCTCTCTCTCCCCCATCTCTCTTCGCCTCTCTCGGCCTCTCTCTCTTCTCACCTCTCCTCTCTCTCTCATCCCTCTCTCTCACTGATCTCCTCTCTCTCTATCACATCCATTTCTCTCTCTCTCTCTCTCTTTCTTTTGCTCTCTCTCTCCCCCCCCTCTCTCTTTCTCCCCCCCTTCTCTCTCTCTCTTCTCTTCTCTTTCTCCCTTTTTCTTTCTCTATCTTATAGAAAAGAATATGAATCAGAGAGAAAGAGAGAAAGAGAGAGAGAG
>NW_028234436.1:24052187-24054687 GCF_977035675.1 Penaeus japonicus
CTCTCTCTCTCTCTCTCTCTCCCTCTCTCTCTCTCTCTCTCTCTCTCTCTCTCTCTCTCTCCCTCTCTCTCTCTCTCCCTCTGTCTCTGTCTCTCTCTCTCTCTCTCTCTCTCTCTCTCTCTCTCTCTCTCTCTCTCTCTCTCTCTCTCTCTCTCTCTCTCTCTCTCTCTCTCTCTCTCTCCCTCTCCCTCTCTCTCTCCAATCATCCACTAGTGAATATTTATCCTAAACTTTTTTTTTCATGCCTATTCTTCCACTATATCAAATATGCGTTATACCAGAGGAAAGGGGGCGTGGCCACAAAGGGGTATATTTCCTCACAAAGTAAATTCTGTCTCTACGGGAGGTTATGGGGGAGGGGAGGGGAGGGGGCAGGGGGGGAGGGTTGGTGTGAAATACAGTGTATGGAGATATTTGCATTGGGGGGGGGAGGGGAGAGGAAGATAGAGGGAAAGAGGAGGAAAAAGAGGAAGGAGAATGAAGGAGAGGAGGGAGGAGGGACAAGTTGGGAGGAATAGGGTAGGATTAAGAGAAAGAGAGAGAGAGAGAGAGAGAGATAGAGAAGAGAGAGAGAGAGAGAGAGAGAGAGAGAGAGAGAGAGAGAGAGAGAGAGAGAGAGAGAGAGAGAGAGAGAGAGAGAGAGAGAGAGAGAAATAAAGAAAGAGCGATAGATATAAAGAAAGAGAAAAAGAAAGAGAGAGAAAGAAAGAAAGAAAGAAAGATAGATAGATAGAGAAAGAGAAAGGCTCAAAATCAACCCTATAACAAAGCAAGCAAAATAAATGCAAACTTATTTCATAAAATGCAAAATCATTTTCCTGAAGAAAAAAAGAACAATCTTGAGGGCGTAGCGAAGGAGTGGAAGAAAGCTACTCGAATTTCTTCTCTGAATTTACGATTTTCTTTGTCAATTTTCTCCTCAAATATGAGGCGCATAATTCATCTGTATTTTATCCTTTTTGCTTTTTTCTTTCTCTCTCTCTCTTTTTCTCTTTGTTTCTCTCTAATTCTTTCTTTATCTCCTACTTTTTTCTCTCTCTTTCTTTCTCTTTATCTCCCTCGTCTAAATCTTTCTTTTAATCTCTTCTCTCTGTTCTCTTCCTCTTTTTGCTCTCTAAATCTTTCTCTTTTTACCTTTTTCTCTCTTAACTCCCTCTTTCTTCGTTAATCTCCCTCTTCTTTCTCTTCTCATCCTCTCTTCCCTCTCTACTCTCTACTCCTTACACTCTCTCTTCTCACTCTCTCTCTCCTCTGGTTTCTCTTCTCCCCTTTTCTCTCTTCTCTAAATCTTTCTCTCTCTTCTATCTCCTCTAACCATTATTCTCTCTCTCTCTCTCTTTTCTCTCTCTCTTTATCTCCTCTCTTTCCCATCTTCCTTTATCTCTCTCTATGCTCTCTTTTTCTCTCTTTTTCTTCCACACCCTCTCTCCTCTTCTCTCTCTCTCCTCTCTTCCCTCCTCCCCCTCTCTCTCTCCTTTCTCTACTCTCTCTTCATGACGATCTCCTATCTCTCTCCTCTTTCTCCTCTCTTTCTCTCTCTCCTCCTCTTCTGCTCTTCTTCTCTCCATCCTTTCTCTTCCTCCGTTACTCCCCTCCGATCCCCGACCTCATCTCTCCCTCTCTCCTCTCTGCTCCTCTCGCTTTCTCTCCTCATCTCTCTCCTCTCTCTCTCTCTCACTCCTCTCTCTCCGCATCTCTTCCTCTCTCTCTCCATCCTCTCTCTCTCCTTTCTCTCTCTCTCTTTCTCTCAATCTTTCTCATTTCCTCATCTCCTCTCTTCTCATCTCCCCTCTCCCTCCCTCCCTTTCTCTCTCTCTCGTCTCTCTCCTCCACTTCTCTCTCTCTCTCTCCTCTCCTTCTTTCTTTCTCTCTCTCGCCTCTCATCCTCTCTCCATCCTCTCTCTCTGTCTCTCTCTCTCTCTCCTCTCTCCTCTCTCCTCCTCTCTCTCTACTTCTCTTCTCTCCCCTTTCCCCTCTCCTCTCCTCTCTCCTTTCCTTTCTCATCGCTCTCTCTCTCTTCTCTCTCTCCTCTCTTCTTTATCTCTCTCTCTCTCTCTCCTCTACTCTTCCTCTCCTCCTCTCAATCTCTCTCTTTCTCACTCTTTCTCACTATACCCCACCCCCTCTCCCCCAACCCCCATCCTTCTTATTAAAGATTCCCCATTGGCCCAATCACCCCCATTCGCTTCAGAGCTATTCCAATCCTAATCTTTTCTTCTCACTTCTCTCCCAAATCTAATCCTCTCGATCTTTCTCTTCGTTCCCCTCTCCTTCCCTCCTTCCCTCCTTCCCTTCCTCTCACCATCCCTCCACTCTCTACCCGCCACGAGGCCATTACCCCCTCCCCCCAACAGCATCTCCAACCCTAATCCTTCCTTCCTTCCCTCCCCTCCCCTCCCTCAACCCTAATCCTCCCCCCTCCCTCCCTCAACCCTTATCCTTCCCCCTCCCTCCCCTCCCCTCAACCCTAACCCTTACCCTTCCCCCTCCCTCCCCTCAA
>NW_028234436.1:24057187-24059687 GCF_977035675.1 Penaeus japonicus
TACAAGTCACCAAATTACAAATACAGACATACATTCATACACTTACACGTACATACACACACAATGACTAGTAATTTGAATGTAATATGACTTTTTGTAACTGAAATGTACTTATGAAATGAATAAGATATTACTACAACCTAATATATTGAGTGAAATTTCTTTCTTGTGTAAATGTGTAATTTGAATGTACTTGTAATATGAACTATATTCAACTAGAGTATGTTTTTTAATCTATATGAATAATAATGAGAACTGCAACACCATGCAAGTCGTATAGACAGACAGAGTGATAGACTGATAGATAGCCAGAGATACATATAGATAAATAGATAGATAAATAGATCGATAAACGGACAGACAGGTAAAAATACTCATAAACAGACAGACAGGTAGTCAGATGGATAGATAAATTCATGTCTATTTACATATCTATGTTGATAGATGTTGATAGACATTACTTAATCATTCACAATGAAGAGGAATATTCTAGCCAAGGAACTAACATCTACGAATTAATTATGCCACTAGTTACGATCGTAATGTTTGTGAATCTTGCCACTAGTTATGCTCGTAATGTTTGTGAATCTTGCCACTAGTTACGATTGTAATGTTTGTGAATCTTGCCACTAGTTACGATCGTGATGTTTGTGAATCTTGCCACTAATTACGATCGGATAATAGTCCGTTGTGATCGATTGTCTTGCCATCTGAGTCTATGAATTGTAATGTTTGTGAATCTTGCCACTAGTTACGATCGTAATGTTTGTGAATCTTGCCACTAATTACGATCGTAATGTTTGTGAATCTTGCCACTAGTTATGATCGTAATGTTTGTGAATCTTGCCACTAGTTACGATCGTAATGTTTGTGAATCTTGCCACTAGTTACGATCGTAATGTTTGTGAATCTTGCCACTAGTTATGATCGTAATGTTTGTGAATCTTGCCACTAGTTACGATCGTAATGGTTTTGTGTCTTGCCACTTGTTTTATGATCGTAAATTAGTTTGTGAATCTTGACCACTAGTTTAAGATCGTAATGCTTTTGTGCGAATCTTGCCACTTGTTTTTATTTTTTTTTAAAGTTATGACCGTAGGGAGGTAAATGTTTGTGAATCTTGCCACTAGTTATGATCGTAATGTTTGTGAATCTTGCCACTAGTTACGATCGTAATGTTTGTGAATCTTGCCACTAGTTATGACCGTAATGTTTGTGAATCTTGCCACTAGTTATGATCGTAATGTTTGTGAATCTTGCCACTAGTTATGACCGTAATGTTTGTGAATCTTGCCACTAGTTACGATCGTAATGTTTGTGAATCTTGCCACTAGTTATGACCGTAATGTTTGTGAATCTTGCCTACGATAGTTACTGATCGTTAAATATGTTTGTGAATCTTGCCACTAGTTATGATCGTAATGTTTGTGAATCTTGCCACTAGTTATGACCGTAATGTTTGTGAATCTTGCCACTAGTTACGATCGTAATGTTTGTGAATCTTGCCACTAGTTATGATCGTAATGTTTGTGAATCTTGCCACTAGTTATGATCGTAATGTTTGTGAATCTTGCCACTAGTTACGATCGTAATGTTTGTGAATCTTGCCACTAGTTACGATCGTAATGTTTGTGAATCTTGCCACTAGTTACGATCGTAATGTTTGTGAATCTTGCCACTAGTTACGATCGTAATGTTTGTGAATCTTGCCACTAGTTACGATCGTAATGTTTGTGAATCTTGCCACTAGTTACGATCGTAATGTTTGTGAATCTTGCCACTAGTTACGATCGTAATGTTTATGAATCTTAAAAGAACAAAAAACGAAAAAAAAAAACTTTGAGCATAATCGTATTATTCTTTCCTCTTCCCTTCGTCGGTAACCAGATAAATAGCATTTTTATTGTGTCTTAGAAAACAGAATCTATATCAGAGGTGTATATAGATTAGTATTCTAACTTCTAACATGAAAACATATGCTCCTGAACTCGCTCTTATCCCCAATAAACTTTTCATCCTTCAGCTTTCCATCATCCTTGAAAACTGCGCGTATCCTTCCTCTTAAATAGGATACAAGCCTCTTCCTCTTCTTCCTGATTTCTTTAATATATAAAGCAATGGAACTTATCTTTCTTTACCAGATATTTACTTCCCTTCTTAGGTTAGATTAGGTTAAGTTTAGGTTTGGGTTAGGTTAGGTTTGTATATATATATATATATATATATATATATATATATATATATATTATATATATATATAGTATATATAAATATATGATACCACACAACCCACACACACACTCACAGCACAGCAACGACACACACGACACACACACACACACATTACATATTATATATAATATATATATTATATATATATATAATATATAATATATATATAGACATACATATATATATAGCACACACACACACACACACACACACACACACACACACACACAGCAAACACGACACACAGCACACAACCCACACACACACA
>NW_028234436.1:24062187-24072187 GCF_977035675.1 Penaeus japonicus
TTATTTCGAAAGTTATTTTTCTCTTTTCTTTTCTTTCTTTTCTTATCCTCTTATATTTATTAATCTTTGAGGATATCAGGGTGAGTTCTGATATCCAGATATATCAATGATGATAGTTATGACATAAAAGTATAATGATGATTTCAATTAAAATCATCTTCATAATGATGATAATGACAATAGTGATGATAAGAATAACTGTGACAATGGCAATAATGATAACTAATGATAATAATTATAACTGTGATAATGATGATGATAACAACAACAACAACAATGATGGTAATGATGATGATAATGATAACAATACTAACCATGAAAAACAATAACAACAACAACAATTACAAAAACACAACACTCCCACTGTAATCACTCTTTCAAAAAAAAAAAAAAAAAAAAAAGTTTCTAAAAAAAAAAAAAAAAAACATCTCAGAAATTCCAGAGTCGAAAACATAAAACATTTAACCAAGATGTTAATCTTTTGTGCAGACTTAAACGTAAAAAAAAAAGTTTCCACGTGATCTACTCCCAAAAGAAAAAGAAGTTGTTAGACTGCAGAATAGAAAAATAAACTACAGAGGCTTAGACATACTTCCCTCTCGACTTATACTATCGTGTGTATGAAATTTTGTGATTTTATGCTAATGATAACATATAAGATAATATTACTTAAGGGTGGAAGTAATGATAGTGATGATATGGAGTAATGATGAGTGATGATATTGTGATAGCTATGATGAAGATAGTGATAATAATGCGATGAATTAATGACAATGTGGTACAGTAGTAATAATGATGATGAATAAATAATAACAATGAAAGTCAATGACCATGATGAATTAATAGTTATATCAATAAGATATAGTAATAACAATTTTACTAAGATTAAGGTGAGGTCATATAAATATAACAAGATACACAGCTACTCCTATATTATGATAATAGATTATGTCCATAGTAATATGATATTAAGCACAATAATTATATAATGATATGCAAGATGAGAATACATTATTAAAGGATATATTGATGAAATAAATTAGTATTAGAATGGTAACGATGAGATATTATGTGATGTGTTGAAGGTGATGAAAAAGGATGATGATAGTGATGATGACAATAATGATAATGATTATCATGATGATAATGATGATGGTAACAATAATTGTGATAAATATAATGATAATGATGATAATAATATCAACAACAATAACAAAATAACATTGATAATGACAATAACATTATTAATTATGACAATAATGATAATAAGAATAATGATGATAATGATAAAAATGATGAAAATAATAGTTATGAAAACTATGATATTAATACTAATGATCATAGTAATAATATAAATAATGACGATAATAATGATAATAGTGATAATCTAAGTAAGGATGATAAAACAGTCTATGTCTGTGTCTATATCTGTCTGTGTCTTTTTCCTCCTTCTCTCTCCACCCTATCTACTTCTCTCTCTCTTTTTCTCACCATCTTCTTTCATTTTTATCCTCCTTTCCCATTTTCCTTTCCTCTCCCATTGTTCTTCTCCTCTTTTTCTCTCCGTTCTTTTCCTTCTCCTCCATCCTCTCTTCCTTCCTTCCTTCCTTCCCTCCCTCCCTGCCTCCTTCCTTCCTTCCCTCCTTCCTTCCTCCCTCCTTCCCTCCCTGCCTTTCTCCTTTCTTCCTCCTTCCTCCCCTCCCTCTCTTTCTCCTTCCCTCCTTCCTTCCCTCCCTCTCTTCCTCCTTCCCTCTTTCCCTCCCTTCTTCCCTCCTTCCATCCTTTTATCCCTTCCTCCTTCCCTCCCTCCCTCCCACCTCACTCTCTCTTTCTCTCCCTCCCTTCTTCCCTTCATCCCTCCCTCCTTCCTTCCTTCCCTCCCATTTTCCACTCTCTCTCCTTCCCTCCTTCCTTCCTTTTATCCCTTCCTCCTTCCCTCCCTTCTCCCCGTCCTTCTTCCCTCCCTCCTATCATCCACCCTCCCTCCCTCCATTCCTCCCTCCTTCCCTCCCTCCTATCTTCCTCCCACCTCACTCTCTCCTTCCCTCCCTCCCTTCTCCCCTTCCTCCCTCCCTCCCTCCTTCCCTCCCTCCCTTCCTTCCTTTCTTCCCTTCCTCCCTCCATTCCTCCCTCCTTCCCTCTTTCCCTCCCTCCCTTCTCCCTCTCCTCCTTCCCTCCCTGCCTCCCTCCTTCCGCCTTTCCTTCCCTCCTTCCTTTCCTCCCTCCTTCCTCCCTCCCTCCTTCCCTCCCTCCCTCCCTCCTACCCTCCCTCCTCCTTACCATCCCTAACTTACTCCCTCCTCGCACTTTTTCACAACCAACTTAACACTCTATTAACAAGCAAGCAAAACAAGAAGTTAAAACACAGGATGACACTTTGTGAACTCGTCGTCACTTTGTGTGCTGATTGCAGAAGCGATAAGAATTGTTGCATTAAGTGAGTGACCTATTTTGTATGGTGTGTGAGTAAAATGTTTCTCTGTCCTTTCTCTCTCTCTCTCCTCCTCGCGCGCTCTTGACTTTCCTCTATCTTTTCTCTCTCCTCGCCAGCCTCTCTTTCTCTCTCCTCTTTTTAGCTTTATCTCTCTCTCTCTCACTCTTCTCTCTTTCCTCTCTCTTTTTCGTCTCTAGCTCCCTCTCCAGCTTCTTCTCTTCTTTCTCTCTCTGTCGCTCTTACTTTCTTTCTCTCTACTTCTTTCCTCGCGCTCGTTGCTTTCTCGTCTCTTCCTCTTCTTTCTCTCTTCTCTTCCTCTCTCTCTCTCTCTCTCTCTCTCCTCTCTATTTTCTTTCCTCTCGCCTCTCTTTCCTCTGCTCTTTCTATCCTTTTCCTCTTTCTCGTTGTCTTTCCGTCTTTTCTTTCTTTTTCTCTTCTCACTTTCTTTTCTCTCTTCATCGTCTCTTCCTCTCTCTTCTCTCTCTGTCTTTCTCGTCTCTCCTCTCTCTCTCACTCTCCTCGCTCAGCTCTCTCTCTCTTCGTCGTCTTCAATTTATCCCTCTCTCTCTCTCTCACTCCTCTCTCTCTCTCCTCAGGACCTCATCTCTCATCTCTCTCTCTCTCTCCTCTCTCTCTCTCTTCTTTCATCTCCCTCTTCCCTCCCCTCTCCCTTTCCGCTCTTCTCTCCACTCCTTCCTCTTCCATCTCCCCCCCCCCTCTCTCTGCTCTCTCGCTCTCGTCTCTCTCTTCTCATTCCATCCCTCCCTTTCCTCATCCTCTACTCTCCTCTCTTCTCACTCTCTCTCTCTCTCTCTCTACCTCTTCACCTCGTCCCTCTGCTACCTTTCCCTCTCCTCTCCATCTTCCCTTCTCTCTCTTCATCCCCCCACCCCTCTCTCTCTCTTTCTTTCTCTCTTTCTCTCTCTCTCTCTCTCTCGCCTCTCTTTCTCTCTCTCATTTCTCTTATGCGTCTCTCTCTCCTTCTAGCTCTCCTCTCTCTCCTCTCTCGCTCCTAGCTCTCTCTCCTCTCTCTCCCTCCAGGTCTCTCTCTCTCTCTCTCCTACGGAACAAGATCATTGTGGCTGAAGATCATTGAACATTTCTTCAAGAACCTTTTCACTAAATAAACAATTTCAATTGCATTTTCAATTCTAATTCCGCTCATTCCTCTTCCTCTCCCTTTTTTTATTTTTTCTTCTCGTTCCTCCATCGCTATTTACTTCTCGTCTTTTTGCCAACGTTTACGGCAATCTTTGACGAAAATTATTTTTTCCCGCGAGCAAGAATACTGGGATTTCCTCCCGTGAATTTAACACTATATATACGTTCGAAAACTATACATTGGGATTAAACCAGTTATGAAGCCCAGAACGAAAAGCAAATTAGCGTAGGCATATTTGTGTGTGATGTAAATGATATTATATTATATATATATATATATTTTATATATATATATATAATGATCAATATATATATATGTATATATATATTAATATATATATATAATATTTATATATATAATATATATATATATATATATATTTATTATATATATATACATATATTTACATATATAAAATAATATAAAAAATTTATTTATATATATATATATATATAGTATATATAGTACATATATCAGCCCACACATATATACATATATATATATATAATATATAAATATATAAACATAATATATATTTATAATATATATGTTATATGTAAATTATATATATCTATCTATAGTTATATATATATATAAGATATATATATATATATATATATAATATATGCATATATATAGGATAATATATATATAAGATATATATTTATATATATAGATATATATGTATTATAGATAATAGATAGATATGTCATATAATAAATATATATAATATGCGTTAGATATATTTATATATTTATATATTATAGAGGTATATGTATTTAGATATATATATATATATATATATATATATATATATATTATATAGTTATATATATATTAATAAACAGTGAAGAAAATAAAAACAAGAGGAGACGACAAACAGAGAGAAGAGGCGAGAGAGAACAAAGAAAAAGGTACATAAACATACATGATGTGTTCGAGCAACATACTGACAAATAAACAAAACCCGAAATGTAAACAGAAGAGGAAAGTAAAAAGGCGAGAGATGGGTAACCAGACAGAGAAGAGAAGAAGAAGAGCGAGAGAGAGAAATAATAATGATCGCAAAGAGAGAAGAGAGAGTACACAAAGCACACACACAAACACACACACACAACACACACACCACACAGCACAAAGGCACAAGTATACCAAGCAAACACACACAAATAAACACACGCCTAATCACCACACACACACCAGCAGACACGCACACACGCACAGATACGTAAATCACACTCAAACAAAAACTAACACTCACAAATAAAGCAATTACAAAAATCAAAAAAAAAAGTCTAAAGCTGATCTGAAAGGCGCGTGGGTGTCATACAATAGCAAAGTTACAGGTTCGTAATAGAAGGAGAATGAGAAGAGAAAAAGAGAGGAAGAAGGAGGAGAAAGGATGGAGAGAAGAAGAAGGAGAAGAAGACTAACGACGAAGGTAAGGAGGAAGGAGAAGACAGGAAGGGAGAAGAGGAGTAAGAGAAGAAAGGAAGAATAGAGAAAGGAAGAAAAGAAGAAGAGGAAAGAAGAAGAGAAGAAATGACGGAAAGAAGAAAAATAGGAAGGAGAAAGAAGGAGAAAGAAGAAGATAAAAAAGGAGAAAACGGGGGAAAGGAGAAAAGGAAGAGAGAAGAGTAGAAGGAAGAAAAAAGAAGAGAAGCGAAGGAGTGGAAAGAAATGAAGATGAAGAAGATAAAAGAGATGAAATGAAAGAATGCAGAAGAGAAAAAGAAGAAAAGGAAAAAGTGAAGAAGTGATGTGAAGGTGAAGAAATAAAAAGAAGTAAAAGAGAAGAAAAAAAGATAATGAAGGAGAGATGAAAAAATGTTAAGAGAAAAAAGGATAACAAGATCATAAGAAACAAATTCAAGAAAGAGAAGAAAAAAAAAAAAAATCAGTGAGGGAACCGAGATAAGCCCCCCCCCCCCTCCCCTCCCCACCCTCCATGTTCTAATCGAGGATTTCTGTAAATAATGGGATGATAGAAATGGTACGATGAATAATTGGAGGGCGAGAGGAAGATAAGAAAAGCGAAAAGAACCAGTGGACAGATACACATACAGACATACACACAAACACACACAAACACACGCGCGCGCGTACACGCTTACACGCACACACGCACACAAACACACACACGTAAGTACACCCAAATGCATACAGACACACACACACGCACAAAGACACACACACACACTCGTATACGTACAGACAGATAGACAGATAGAAAGATAAGTAGACAGACAGATAGGTAGATAAGACATACAGACATATAACCAGACGGACAAACAGGAAAGACAGCCACCCAACGAGACATAGAAATACAGAGAAACAGACAGACAAGAAGACAAGGAGACAGACAGACAAGAAGAAATAGAGACAGACAGACAAGAAGACATGGAGACAGACAGACAGACAGACATGGAAACAGACAGACAAGAAGACAAGGAGACAGACAGACAAACATGGAAACAGACAGACAGACAGGGAAACAGACAGACAAGAAGACATGGAGACAGACAGACATGGAAACAGACAGACAGACAAAAAGACAGACAGACAAATAAAAGGCTGAACCATCAGTCCCTATCTCAGAGGCGAGATGCTCTTGCTGAAAGAGGCTGCCTGAGCTAATGTTTCAGGAACGATTATCTTATCATGAGCAACGGAACCTGCCATAGCTAATAACGATGTATAATGTATTAGTGATTGTGTTAAGTAGTATGTGTGTATATGTTTTATAGTATATATATATATATTTATATATATATATATATATATTGCAATATACACACACACAAACACACACACACACTCACACACACACACACAGCACACACACACACAGACAGACACCCACACAACACACTCAGCGAACACACACACAATACACACACAGACACACCGCCAGCAGACACACACACACAACACACCACACACACAGCCACACACACACACAACACAGACACACTACACCATCAGACACATCACAGACACAAACACAACACACACACAGCACAGCACACACAGCACACACACACACACAACACACACACATATATAATATAATATATATATAATAGTAGTATCATATAATATAGATATTTATATACAGTATAAATAATATATAGTTAATATATATAATATATAAAAATATAGAATATAGGAGTATAGATATATTCAAATATATATATAGATATGATATATATTATATAATAATATATATATATATACGTATATATATATATGAATATAGTATTATGTTTTCATCGTGAGCTTATCATGTCCATTGCAGGAGCTGTAGACTTCGAGTTTCTCGATCGATCATGCCAATCATTCCAGTCTGTGGTCGCGCCTGCATTCCAGTTTATACTGTACCTCCTGCGAAAATTCGCTATTCATCACACTACTCTGTCATTGTCTTTGCGCTGGTTCTCTTAGAGTCGTGTATTTTCCCATTCTTATATGCTCTTTGTCCACCGCGGTCCGGACTCCGATATCAATGTCCTGCCGAACTTGCCACTTTTTTCTTTCTAATGCCTTAAGTATAAAGTCCTGCTACTTTTGTTTGGTGCCGGATCCAGCTTAAGCATTGTCCATTTATATATATATATATATATATATATGTATAGCGATATATATATAGATTTATAGTAAATATAAATATATATATATATATAGCACATTATATATATATAAGATATATATATAGTACAAATATATATTTACTAATAAATATATATATATAGTGATAATATAGTATATCATAGTAGAATATTAATGATATCATAATATATAATATATATATTAAGATAGAATAGTGTATATATAGATATATGATATATAATATTTATAATTTATACATAATATATATATATATAGTATAATAATATATATATATATATATATATATGATATACATACATACATAAATTCTTTCTATCGGATATGCTATAATCTCTGCTATTTTATAGCTATTATATAATATATAGTATTATATTATAAATATATCTATAAGTATATATACATACAATACATGCTAACATAATATATGAGTAAGTATATAGATAATATAGATATAATAAGTTGGGTGGTGTGTGGGGTGTGTTGTGTGTTGTGTGTTGTGTTGTGTGTGTTGTTTATTGAATATATATTTATATATTATAATATATATATATATATATATAATATATTGACATACATACAATGCATACATATATAATTATTATATATATAATTTAATATAGAGTATATATATATATATATATGTGTGTTGTGTGTGTGTGGTGGTGTTGGGTGGTGGTTGGTGTGTGTGTGTGTGTTATATAAAAATAAAATATATTGTATAGAGGATAGATATATATTTATATATATATATATATGATATATTTTATATATATAAATAATATAATATCATATAGATATAGTAGTATTTAATGTTGTGGAGTATATAATAGATTTAATAATATATTATATATATAGTAAATATAAATATATATATAGAGATCTATAATATATAAATATATAATATATTATTTGTATAGATAATATAGGTATATAGATTTAATATAGTTATAGTATATAGAGAGAGGAGAGAGAGAGAGAGAGGAATGGAGAGATGAGAGAGAGAGAAAAGAAGAAGAGGAGAAAGGAGGCGGAGTGAGAGAATGAGAGAGAGAAGAAAGATTAGATAGACAGAAGAAAAATGAGGAAAAGAGAGAATAAAAGAAAGAACTACGTATGGGAAATGAAGCACAGAGACAGAAAATATTGAAACTTTCACCAGAAGAGAGAAGAAAAACAATATCGAAAGAAGCTATATAGCGCCCACACGCCCACCGTAGATGGTACGATCCCGCGCGCCCATCCAACTTGCTGTATAAATAACACGGGCCAGAACGAATCATTGTATCAATTTTTTTTTTCTTATCTTTTCCCATGTCCTCCCCCCCTCCCCCCTGTGTCCCCCAACCCGCATCTATTTCCCCCTCGCCCCGCCCTTCCTACACTACCCACTTTAATTATTTTATTATTCTAATTCTTTCTCGTTCTGCTACCCACGTTTATATTTAGATTGTATTCTTCATTATTCTTTCTGCTTCTCTATCTACCCATCAACCCTCTATCTTAACTTCTCCTTAGCGACCCCCCACTCTCCCCCTCCAATTACCCCCTCCACCCCCCCCCTCCCTCCCCTCGTTTCCGAAGCCTGGAACGTAGAACAGCAAAAGTTTACTCATTTCGTGTGAGTTCGAAGCATATTCTTCGGATGAGGAAGAAACGAAGAAAAAAAAGAAAAAAAAAAGACTTGGGTATATGTTCGTTTTTCTTTTTTTTTCCTTTCTTGTTTTTTTGGGGGGGAGGTGGTATGGAGAGAGAGCAATGGGGGTTATGGGGGGGAGGGGGGTGGCATTGGGAAAGAGAGAGGGGGGGTCATGAGGGGGAGGGGGGATGGCAGAGGGGAAAGAGGAGGGAGTCATGGAGAGAGAGAGAGAGGGGGATGGCATAGGGGGGAGGGGGAGGGGACTAGGAGGTTTGGTTGAGAGGAAGTAGTTCGATGGGGGGGGGGGGTATGGGAGTAGAGAGGGGGGGAGTAGAGAGGGGGAGGGAGAGGGAAATTGGAGGAAAAGTAGGATGGGATTGCGAGGAAGAAATTGCGGGAAGTAAATTGGAGAAAGAGGGAGAGAGAGAGAGAGAGAGAGAGAGAGGAAAAGAGAGAGGGAGAGAGAGAGAGAGAGGGAGAGGGAAAGAGAAGAAGAGAGAGAAGGAGGAGAGAGAGAGAGAGAGAGAATAGAGGGAGAGGAATGTGAAGGAGAAAGGGAGCTAGAGAGAAAAGAGAGAAGGGAGAGGAGAGAGGAGGAGAGGAGGAGAGTGGGGTGGAGAGAGGGGGAGAGAGAGAGAGAGAGAGAGAGAGAGGGAGAGGGAAAGAGAGAGAGAGAGAGAGAGAAGGAAAGAGAGAGAGTAAAAATGCAAGAGAAAGAGAGACAGAAACAAATAATCGGAATCATCTTTTCTCCTTCTAACCAAATACAAAGCTACAATACATATTGATAAATAAATAAACAAACAAATAAAAATATACATATACGTATATGTATGTATATATATATATAACAACGAACAACAACAAACAATAATACAGGCGTTCTACTACTCAAATAAGAGCATAATATTATATATGATGTAATTTTATCAACGATAGTGCAAGCAAAAAAAAAGCACGATATGGAAGTCCACTATATTAGAGATCAGAGGGAAGATTTCCAGGGAGACAGTGGCTATGATTAGGTAGATGGCGAGGAAAAAGGAGGTGGAGATGGGGGAGGTGGGGGTGGAGAAGAGGTGTGCTGGGTGGTAGGGAGGGTGGGGCTGGAAGGGAAGGGAGAGTGGGAGGGAGGGTG
>NW_028234436.1:24077187-24079687 GCF_977035675.1 Penaeus japonicus
CCCCCCTCTTCCTCCTCTTTTCCTTTCCCCTCTTCCTCCCCTCCTCCTTCCCCCTCTTTCTCCTCTTCGTACTCCTCCTTCCTCCTTTTCCTCCTTTTCCTCTTTTTTTTTCCTATTCCCACCCTTTTTTTTTTCCTCCCCGCTCTTTCATTTTTATCTCCCTTTTCCTTTTCCGTCCTCCTCCCATTTCCCTCCTTGTTCCTTTTCCTATTCCTCCCTCGCGTGGTGGAGTGGGGGGTGGGGGGGGGGGTGGGGGGTATGGTTATTTCCACGCGTGCGGCGCGTCTGGGGGGGGGGGGTCTGTATGAGGGATGTGGGGTGGTGATGGGGTCCCATTTCTTCTCCTTGCTGTCCCTTCCCTTTCCTCCTTTTTTTCCTCCCCCCCTTTTTCCCCTTTTCCCTTTCCCTTTCCACCTCCCCTTCTTCCCTTATTTCCTCTTCCTCCTTCCCCTTCCTCTTCCTCCCTTTCATCCTCCTATCCCTCCATCCCTTGTCCTTCCGATTTTCCTTTCCCTCGTTCCTCCCTTCCCGTTTCTTCCCGTTCCTGGTTACCCTATTCCCTTCCTTTTTTCCCCTTACCCCCTTTCCTTCCCCCTCCTCCGTATGCCTTTTCATTATCCTTGCCCTTTACCCTTATCTTTTCCTCCATTTCTCTCCTGGATCTTCCTGTATCCCGCTCCATTTCCTCCCCCATCCTCTTCACCTAGACCTCCCTTTTACATCCACCCTTTGATTCCATCCTTTCCTCCCCTCTTTCCATTTCCGCCTTTCCGCCCCTCCTTGGTTCCGCTTTCTTACCTTCCTTCATCCTTTCCCATTCCTTCTTGTTTTTCCTCCTTTCCCTTCTCCTCCATCTCCCTTCGCGCCTCCCCGCCGCCGACTCTTTTCCTCCCTTTCCCTTTTTTCCTTTCCCTACCTCATTTCCCCATATCCTTTTCCTTCCTCCCCTCTCCCTCCCATCCTGTCCTTCCTTTATTTCTTCCCAGTCCCGTTTACCTTTTTTTTTTCTACCTCCGCTCCCCTACCTCCTCCCTTTCCCTCCTCCCTCCCCTACCTTTCCGGAGGGCCCCACCCCTTTTCCTCCTCTTCACCTCCCCTGCTCCTTCCCCTGTCCTTTTTTTCCCCTTTCCCGCTTTCCCCCCCTCGCCTTTCCCATTCCGTTCCCTTTTCCCTCTTCCTCCTTCCTGTCTTTCCCTCTCCCTTGACCGCCCTCCTCTTCCTTCCCTTTCCTATTCCCCTCCCCCCGTCCGCTCCCTCTCCCTTTCCTCCCTCCCGTTCCTTCTCTCCCACCTCTTTCCTCCTTTCCTCCCTCCGCCCTCTTTCCTCCCTTCACTTCCCCTGTCTTTCCCCCCCTTCCCCTTTTTCCTTCCCTCCCCTCTTCTGTTCCTCCGTGGTTTGTCCCTCCCTTCCTTCCTGCCTCTCCCTTTCCACTCCCGTTCTTTTCCACCCTCTCCTTTCCACCCTCGGCCTCCTCCCTTCACCTTCCTTCTTCCCCTTCCTCCTCTTCCCTCCTCTCACCTCTTGTTCTCCTTCTTCCTTTTCCCTTCCGTCCTCCTCCCGTTCTCCCTCCTTTTTCCTCCTTTCCCCTGTTCCTCCCCTTCCTTCCTTCCTGCTCTTCCTCACTTCCTTCCCCTCCCCCTCTCCCTTGCCTCTACTCCCTCTCCTTCGTCCCTCTCCTTACCATCCCTGGTCCTCCTTTGCCTCCCTGGCCCCCCTCCTTCCACCTTCCTCCCCCCCATCCACCCCTCTTCCTCTCCCGTCCCTACCCTGCCTCCCTTTCTTCCCCCTCCCCCCTCCCCTTTCCTCCCTCCTCCCTCCCTCCGACCCGCACGCCCCTACCCCCTTCCCTTCCCTCCCTTTCCTTTGTCCTCTTCCTCCCTCCTTTCCTTCCCTCCCATCTTCCGCTTCCCTTCCACCTTCCTTCCTCAGGGTGGGGGTGGGGGGGGGGGGGATGGGGGGGGGGGGTGATAACCCTTCACAACCCTACACCTCCACCGCCCCACCGCACACTTTTTCCTGTCCCTTACCACTTCCTACCTTTTCCTCCACATCCTTTCCTTTTCTTCCCATCCCCCCTTAGCCTCCCTCTTTCCCTCTTATACCCTCATCCCTTCCTTTACCTCCACTTTTTCTATAATTTCCCCCCCATCCTCCCCTCCCAGTCCCGACCCTTTAACCTCTTTCCTCCCACCCCTCCCCTTCCTTCCCTCCCTGCCTCCCCTCCCTTCTTCCCCTTCCCCCCTCTCCCACCACCCCCCTCCCTTCCCTTTCCTCCCTCTAGGTGGGGTCGGCGGAGGGGCCCCTGTGGGGGGGTATCCTCCCTCCCATCTTCCCTTCCGCCACTAACCCTCTTTCCCTACCTTCCTCCCTCTCTTCACCTTCCTTCCCGTTGCCCCTTGGGGTATGGGGGTGTGTGGTGGGCTGGGGGGAGGTGGGGGGGGTGTGCGTGTTCCTCCCCCCCCCTTTTCCCTTCTCCCGTCCCTCCCAATGACCCACCACC
>NW_028234436.1:24082187-24087187 GCF_977035675.1 Penaeus japonicus
CGTTTTTTTTTTTTTTCTCTCTCTCTCTCTTTCTTTTTCCTGTCCTATGTATATTATTATTATTATTATTTTTTTTTTTTTTTATCCTTCTTTCATTCTTATCTTTGCGTTTCTTATTTAATTTCCTTTTTTTCTGTTATCATTTTTCTTCTGATGATTTATTATCTATATTTTCCTTTTAATAAATTTTATTAATTTTTTTGAGATTGAGTATTGTTTCTGCTACTTTATCTTTGTTTATCTATCTATCCAATATGTATCTGTTTATCTATCCATTATCTTTACTTTGCAATATACTTCATGTTACATTTATAATAAACAAACAAACTAAAATATTATACTTATTCAGTACATAATCAAACTTTAAGTAATAAGAAAAATAATAAGAAAAAAGAATAAAACAACCTACGGTCGTTAAAGTTTCTCCCTCAAAGAAAAAAAAAGAAAAAAAAAACATATTTCCTTTTTTCAAAATAATTTTCTTCGTCAAAAAAAAAAAAAAAAAAAAAAAAATCTTGTTTTTTTCCTACATATATGTAAGCATCTTCATTATCAGACGCATAAATTTTCTTCAAGCTGCGTCGAGATAAACTCCATCTGTTCCTTACGATAAGAAATTCATTACATCTCCTCATGGTCAAAGTATGGGGGGGGAGTGGGAGAGGGGGAGGGAGGAAGGGAGGGGGAAGGGGGAAGGGGGAGTGGAGAGAGAGAAGAGGATATGGAAGGGAGGGAGAGAGGGAGGGAGGGAAAGGGAAAGAGAGAGAGAGAGAGTGGGGGGGAGGAGGGAGAGAGGGAGGGTGGAAGGGAGAGAAGGAGAAAGAGAGGGGAGGAGGAGGTGGGGGAGTGGAGAAAGAGAGAATGAGGGAGGGACCGAGGAAGGAAGGGAGAAAGGGAGGAAGAGAGAGAGAGAGAGAGAAATCGATAGATAGATAGATAGCTAAATAGATACATAGACAAAGATAGATAGATAGAAGAGAATAGAGACAGAGAGAAAGAGGAAAGAGAAAGAGATTTTTAAAAAAGTAAAGAAAAGAAAACTTTTTTTTTTTCAAAAGGTAAAAAAAAAAAAAAAAAAAAACTTTTCTGATACCTCTTGTGTCTAATGAGACGAACTCAAAACCTTTATGTTCCTGTCTGAGTAATTAAGAAAAGCAGGAAGAAAAAGAAAAAAAAGAAAAGAAAAATAACACGAAGACAACTCCATCCACAATATACCTCTTCCTTCCCCGACCCCCTTTTTAAAAAGAAGAAAAAAAAACTTCAAATTCAACTTCTAACAAAAGAAAAAAAAATTACTTGGACACGAAATTATTTTTATTTTCTTAAAAAAAAATACAAGATTACGAGGTTATATAATACTATGCTTTCTAATAAATTATTTATATAATTTGACTGATGACTTACTTACTTTATTTTTCCATGGAAGAATATTCTTATGGATATGAATATATGTAGTATTTATGTTAATATTTATGAATAGGTATGGTGTATAATGTTTGTGTGTGTGTTTGAGTGCGTATAATGTTGTAGGAAAGTGTGTGTGTTTACGTGTGTGTATTTATGTACATATAATGTAAAAGCGGTTATGTGTGTGTGTGTCTGAATGTAAATACATCTAAGCAAAGTATTTCATGTAGTGAAACGGAGATGAAATGGAAAACGATAAAGATAAATATTATTATAAACCACTACGTTTCGAATTTGATTAGAAACTATCTATCGGTCTATCTATCCATCTATTTAACTATATCTATTTATTTATTTACCTATATCTATTATTTATTTACCTATATCTATTTATCTATTTACCTATATCTATTTATCTATTTACCTATATCTATTTATCTATTTACCTATATATGTATCTATTTACCTATATCTATCTATTTTTCTATATCTATCTATTTACCAATATCTATCTATCTATTTTCCTATATCCATATATCCACCTATATCTATCTATCTATTCAACTATCTATCTATCCATCTATTTATCTATCCATCTATCTATCTATCCCACATCTATCTATCTACATGTCTATCTATCTATCTATCAATCTATCTAAGCCACTCGCACCATACTCATCATATTCATGCTTTTTATTCATATCTTTCGTGATTCCTCTGTGTTCTCTTCACTAGACACTGACATCTCTTGGACTGCTCAGTCTTGTTGAATATATAAAGGTTGGCTGCGGTTACAGACATATTTCCCTTCTGGCGTTTATTATATTTTTATTCATATTGCATACTTGCATGTATGCACGTTCATATATATGCATCCTGATATAGTAACACATATATATACATGTACATATACACACATAGATAAGTTAAAATGCATCAAAATAGATCAGTTAAAATACATCAAAATAGATCATCTAAAATACATCAAAATAGAAAAGTTAAAATACATCAAAATATATAAGTTAAAATACATCAAAATAGATAAGTTAAAATACATCAAAATATATAGGTTAAAATACATCAAAATAGATAAGTTAAAATACATCAAAATAGATAAGTTAAAATACATCAAAATAGATAAGTTAAAATACATCAAAATAGGTCACTTAAAATGCATCAAAATCAGATAAGTTACATCAAAATAAATCAGTTAAAATATATCAAAATAGATCAGTTAAAATACATCAAAATAGATAAGTTGAAATAAATAAAAATAAATCACTTAAAATACATAAAAAATATCAGTTAAATACAATAAAATTGATCAATGAAAATACATAAAGATAGATCAGTTAATATACATCAAATAGATCAGTGAAAATACATCAAAATAGCTAAGTTTACAAATTACATCAAAATAATAGTTTTAAAATACATGAAAAATAGATCAGTTAAATACTTTAAAAATAAATCATTTAAATTATATCAAAATAGACTACTTAAAATACATAAAAATCCGTTAAAATACATAAAAATCAGTTAAAATACACCAAAATAGATCTGTCAAAATATATCAAAATAGATCAACTAAAATACATCAAAATAAATCAGTCAGAATACATCAAAATAGATAAGTTAAAATACAATAAAATAGATAACTAAAAATCCATTAAAATACATTAAAATACATCATGATAAATCAGTTAAAATACATCAAAATAGATCAGTCAAAATACAATAAAATAAATCAGTCAAAATACATCAAAAATAGATCAGTTAAGACGCATTACAGACCAATTAAGAGACCTTCAGAATCAGGCTTTCCATCAACGAATTTAATTGCTCCTTTTATTGAAAGCGGTGAGGAAACATTGTTCTTGATATCTTCAATATTTCTCTTTGCAATTATCAATCAGTGTTTGTCTTTCTTTCTTCTCTTTCTTATTCTCTTTTGTTGTATTTTCTTATTTATTATTGCATGATTTTTTTTTTTTTTTTTTGGTCTATTTTTTTCTTGTTTTTTCTTCTTTCATTTTCGTCTTCCTTTTTTCTTCTTCGTTTTCGTTCGTTTTCTTTCTTTCTCTTTCTCTTTTTTACTTTCTTCTTACACTTTCTCTCTTCTTCTATATTGGTCTGTGTATCTTATTCCTTCTTCATTTTCCCTCTTCTTCCTTTCGTACTTTTCTTCCATCTCTTTCTTTCCCTCCTTTATTCCAAGACTTTTATCTTCTCTCTTTTCTCCTTTACTCTTCTCCCTCTCCTCCTTGCCTTATCCTTCCCTCTCTATCTCTCTCTCTCCTTTCCCCTTTTCCTCCCCCCTCCCCTCCTTTCCCGCTCACCTCTCTCCTCCACTCCCCACCCCTTTGCCCCTCACTCCCTTCTCCCACCCCTCTCCTTTCTCTTCCTCTCCCCACCCCTTTCCTCCCCCTTCCTCTCCTCTCTCCTCCTCTCCCCACCCTTTGCCCCTCACTCCCCTATCTCCTTTCCCTTCTTCCTTCTCCCCTCTCCTCTCCTCTCTCCTCCTTTCACCACCCTTTCCCCCCCCTATTCCCCCCAAAAAAAAATCCCAGTCCCAAACCCGATAACACAAACTGAAAAAAACAAAAACAATAAAAAAAAACAACACCAACCAGAAACACACAACAAAAAAACCACACTTTCCCCCTCAACACACACACAAAACACCAAACAAATAAAAACCCATACAGAACACAACCCAACAAAACAAACCCACAAACCCACCCCTTTTTTTTACTCCCTTTCCCCTCCCTCCTCTCACCACCCTTCTCCCCCTCCTTTCCCCTCCCTCCCCTCTCCCCTGTCCACTCATCCTCTCACCACCCATTCCCCCCACCTCTTCTCCCCCTCCTCTCACCCCCCTTCCCCCCCACCCCTTTCCCTTCCCTCCCCTCTCCCCTGTCCACTCATCCTCCCCATCTTTCGCCGTGCCTGTAAGAGCTCCCTGCAGACTGGCGGCACCCGATAGCTTCAAGTATAAATCGTAAAAGTTTTGCTAAATGAACGAGGAAGCATTAAAGCTCTGGAACTTTCCCTTTACACGATGAGGAAGGGGAAATGGGGGGAGGGGGGAAGGGGGATAATGAGGGGAGGTGAGATGAGGTAAGTGGGGGTAGGGAGCGGGGGATGGGGAGAGGGGAGGGGGATGGGGGATGGGGAAAGAGGGTGAAATGGGGTGAATGGGGAGGGGAACGTAAAAAGGGGGAGAGGGAGGGGAAAGGGGGAAGGGAAAGGAGAAAGAGGGACAGGGACAGGGGGAAGGGAGAAGGAAAAGGGGGAGGAGGGGAAGAAGAAGAGAAAAGCGGAAAGGAGAAAGAAGGATAGGGGAAAGGTGGAAGCGAGAAGGAGAAAAGAGAAAAGGGAAAAACAAAAAAAGAGGAAAGGATAATAGAAGAAGGGTAATAATCACCCTTGCTAATCCTGTCAGTCACCAATCCGCGAATCAACAACATATTATCAACAACCAGACATCAACCATTATTCTGTTTATGAGGAAAGAAAATCGCATCATTTTTAGACATTTTTCTTTTTTTTTATATATAATCCTTTTTTTTTTTTTTAGATCTTTAAAC
>NW_028234436.1:24103672-24106172 GCF_977035675.1 Penaeus japonicus
CCATGCCCCCCTCCCCTTCCGACACTACCCACGTTTAATTATTTATTATTCTATTCTTTCTCTTCTCTACCCACGTTTTATTTATTTATTCTTCATTATTCTTTCTCTTCTCTATCTACCCATCTACCCTCTATCTACTTCTCCTTAACCCCCCACTCTCCCCCCATTACCCCCTCCCCCCCTTCCCTCGTTTCCGAAGCCTGGAACGTAGAACAGCAAAAGTTTACTCATTTCGTGTGAGTTCGAAGCATATTCTTCGGATGAGGAAGAAACGAAAAAAAAAAGACTTGGGTATATGTTCGTTTTTCTTTTTTTTCCTTTCTTTTTTTTTGGGGGGGGGTGTATGGAGAGAGAGAGATGGGGGTCATGAGGGGGAGGGGGGATGGCATATGGAGAGAGAGAGGAGGGGTCATGGGGGGTAGAGGGGATAGTATGTGGAGAGAGAGGAGGGGGGGGTCATGTGGGGGGAGGGGGTGGTATGGGGCGAGAGAGAGGGGGGTTATGGGGGGTATGGGGAGAGAGAGGAGGGGTCATGGGGGGAGAGAGAGAGAGGGGGATGGCATAGGGGGGAGGGGACTAGGAGGTTTGGTTAAGAGGAAGTAGTTCGATGGGGGGGGGGGTATGGGAATGGGAGGGGGGGAATGAGAGAGGGGGAGGGAAAGGGAAATTGGAGGAAAAGTAGTATGGAATTGCGAGGAAGAAATTGCGGGAAGTAAATTGGAGAAAGAGGGAGAGAGAGAGAGAGAGAGAGAGAGCGAGCGAGAGAGAGAGAGAGAGAGAGAGAGAGAGAGAGAGAGAGAGAGAGAGAGAGAGAGAGAGAGAGAGAGAGAGAGAGAGAGGGAGAGGGAAAGAGAGAGAGAGAGAGAGAGAGAGTAAAAATACGTGAGAAAGAGAGACAGAAACAAATAACCAGAATCATCTTTTCTCCTTCTAACCAAATACAAAGCTACAATAAATATTGATAAATAGATAAACAAACAAATAAAAACGTATATTTATGTATGTATATATATATAACAACAAACAACAACAAACACAATAATACAGGCGTTCTACTGCTCAAATAAGAGCATAATATTATATATGATGTAATTTTATCAACTATAGTGCACATGGAATCACATATTAGATCAAGGGAAGATTTCCAGGGAGACAGAGCTATATCGAGGGGAGGGTGGGAGAGAGGGAAGGAGGGAGGGAGGGTGGGGGAGGAAGGGAGGAAGGGAGGGAGGGAGGAAGGGAGGGAGGGTGGGAGGGAGGAATGGAGGGAGGGACGGAGGAAGGAGGGAGGGAGGGAGGGAGGGTGGAAGGGAGGGAGGAAGGGAGGGTGGGGAAAGAAGGGAGGGAGGGAAGGAGCGAGGAAGGATGGGAGGGAGGGATGGACGGAAGGAGGGAGGGTGGGAGGGAGGAAGGTATATATATATATATGTATATATAACAACGAACAACAACAAACAATAATACAGGCGTTCTACTGCTCAAATAAGAGCATAATATTATATATGATGTAATTTTATCAACTACGTGCACATGAAATCATATATTAGATCAAGGGAAGATTTCCAGGGAGACAGAGCTATTTGGAAGGGAGGGAGGGAGAGAGGGAAGGAGGGAGGGAGGGAGGGTGGGAGGGTGGAAGAGAGGGTGGGTGGGGGAGGGTGGGAGAGGAAAGGAGGGAGGATGGGAGGGTGAGAGGGTGGGTGGGGGAAGAAGGGAGGGAGGGAGAGGGAGGGAGGGAGAGGGAGAGAGGGAAGGAGGGAGGGAGGGAGGATGGAAGAGAGGGAGGGTGGGGGAGGAAGGATGGGAGGGAGGGAGGGAGGGAGAGTGGGAGGGAGGGAGAGAGGGAAGGAGGGAGGGAGGGAGGGAATGGGAGGGTGGGTGGGGGAAGAAGGGAGGGAGGGAGGGAGGGTGGGGGAGGAAGGGAGGGAGGGACGGAGGGAGGGACGGAGGGAGGGTGGGAGGAAGGGAGGGAGGGAGTGGATTACCTTCCCCTCTCATTTCTGATCTTCCTTTTGCCTTGCCTTCCCCCTTCCCCCCTCTTCTTTTCCCCTTCTCTCTTCCCCCTCTTATCCCCTTCTCTCCCATTCCTCTCATCCACCCCCGACCTACCGTTCTGTTTCCCTTCCCTCTTTCCCTCTATCCCCTTTTCCTTTCCCTCCCCATTCACAAAACTCTCTGTCTTCCCTCTCTTTCCTTTTCCCCTCCACCCTCCTCACTCTCCTATCTCCTCCCCTCCATCCTCTCTCCTCTGGTCTCCCACTCTCCTCTCTCCCTCTCTCCTCTCTTCTCCCCTCTCCCCTCCACCCTCTCCCTACTCTCCCCTCTCATCCCCCTCTCCCCTTCACTCCCCTCCCCCTTCTCCTCCTCTCCCCTTCCATCCCCTCCCCTCCACCCTCTTCTCCTCTCCCCATCCTCCCTCCATCCCCTCTCCTCCTCTTATTCCCCCCCCCCCTCTCTTAAACCTCTCCTCCTCCACCCTCTCCCCTCTCCTAAACCTCCC
>NW_028234436.1:24111172-24113672 GCF_977035675.1 Penaeus japonicus
ATAATGTAAAAACGGTTATGTATGCGTGTGTTTGAATGTAAATACATCTAAGCAAAGTATTTCATGTATTGAAACGGATATGAAATGGAAAACGATAAAGATAAATATTATTATAAACCACTACGTTTCGAATTTGATTAGAAACTATCTATCGGTCTATCTATCCATCTATTTACCTATATCTATGTATGTATTTACCTATATCTATTTATCTATTTACCTATATCTATTTATCTATTTACCTATATCTATCTATTTACCTATTTCTATTTATCTATTTACCTATATCTATGTATAGATTTACCTATATCTATCTATTTTCCTATATCTATATATCCACCTATATCTATCTATCTATTCAACTATCTATCTATCCATCTATCTATCTATCCATCTATCTATCTATCCCACATCTATCTATATACATGTCTATCTATCTATCAATCTATCTAAGCCACTCGCACCATACTCATCATATTCATGCTTTTTATTCATATCTTTCGTGATTCCTCTGTGTTCTCTTCACTAGACACTGTCATCTCTTGGACTGCTCAGTCTTGTTGAATATATAGAGGTTGGCTGCGGTTACAGATGTACTTCCCTTCTGGCGTTTATTATATTTTTATTCATATTGCATACTTGCATGTATGCACGTTCATATATATGCATCCTGATATAGTAACACATATATATACATGTACATATACACACATAGATAAGTTAAAATGCATCAAAATAGATCAGTTAAAATACATCAAAATAGATCATCTAAAATACATCAGAATAGATAAGTTAAAATACATCAAAATAGATAAGTTAAAATACATCAAAATAGGTCACTTAAAATGCATCAAAATCAGTTAAGATACATCAAAATAAATCAGTTAAAATATATCAAAATAGATCAGTTAAAATACATCAAAATAGATAAGTTGAAATAAATAAAAATAAATCACTTAAAATACATAAAAAATATCAGTTAAATACAATAAAATAGATCAATGAAAATACATAAAGATAGATCAGTTAAATACATCAAAATAGATCAGTGAAAATACATCAAAATAGATAAGTTAAAATACATCAAAATAATAAGTTAAAATACATAAAAATAGATCAGTTAAATACATCAAAATAAATCATTTAAAATACATCAAAATAGACTACTTAAAATACATAAAAATCCGTTAAAATACATCAAAATCAGTTAAAATACACCAAAATAGATCTGTCAAAATATATCAAAATAGATCAACT
The DNA here is from genome assembly GCF_977035675.1 of Penaeus japonicus. Taxonomy (NCBI): domain Eukaryota; kingdom Metazoa; phylum Arthropoda; class Malacostraca; order Decapoda; family Penaeidae; genus Penaeus; species Penaeus japonicus. The sequence continues at coordinate 24,112,430 of NW_028234436.1, forward strand.
AAAATACATCAAAATAAATCAGTCAGAATACATCAAAATAGATAAGTTAAAATACAATAAAATAGATAACTAAAAATCCATTAAAATCCATTAAAATACATCAAAATCAGTCAAAATACATCAAAATAAATCAGTTAAAATACAATAAAATAAATAACTTAAAATACATCAAAATAGATCAGTTAAGACGCATTACAGACCAATTAAGAGACCTTCAGAATCAGGCTTTCCATCAACGAATTTAATTGCTCCTTTTATTGAAAGCGGTGAGGAAACATTGTTCTTGATATCTTCAATATTTCTCTTTGCAATTATCAATCAGTATTTGTCTTTCTTTCTTCTCGTTCTTATTATCTTTTGTTGTATTTTCTTATTTATTATTGCATGATTTTTTTTTTTTTTTTTTTTTTTGGTAATTGTGTTTTTTGTTTTTGTCTAATTTTTATTTGTTGGCTTTTTCTTCTTCTTTCATTTTCTTCTTCTTTTTTTCTTCTTCGTTTTCCTTCGTTTTCTTTCTTTCTCTTTCTCTTTCTCTTTTTTACGTCCTTCTTGCACTTTCTCTCTTCTTCTATATTTGCCTGTATATCTTATTCCTTCTTCATTTTCCCTCTTCTTCCTTTCGTACTTTTCTTCCATCTCTTTTCTTCCCTCCTTTATTCCAAGACTCTTGTCGTCTCTCTTTTCTCCCTCTCCTCCTTCGCCTTATCCTTCCCTCTCTATTTCTCTCTCTCCTTTCCCTTTTTCCTCCCCTTCCCCTCCTTTCCCACTCACCTCTCTCTTCCTCTCCTCACCCCTTTCCTCCCCCTTCCTCTCATCTCCCCTCTCTCCTCTCTCCTCCTCTCACCATCCTTTCCTTCCCTCCCTTCTCCCCCCTCCTCTCCTCTCTCCTCCTCTCACCATCCTTTCCCCTTCCTCCCCTCTCCTCTCTCCTCCTCTCACCACCCTTTCCCCCCACCTCATCCCCCCCTCCTCCTCTCACCATCCTTTCCCCTCCCCTCTCTCCTCCCTCACCTCTCCTCTCTCCTCCTCTCACCACCCTTTCCCCTCCCCTCCCTTTCCTCTCTCCTCTCTCCCCTGTCCACTCATCCTCCCCATCTTTCCCCTCCCTCCTCTCCTCTCTCCTCCACTCACCACCCTTCTCCCCCTCCTTTCCCTCCCCTTTCCCCTGTCCACTCATCCTCTCACCACCCCTTTCCCTTACCCTCTCCCCTCCCCTCTCCTCTCCCTCCCCTCTCTCCTCCTC
>NW_028234436.1:24121172-24138672 GCF_977035675.1 Penaeus japonicus
AGGTATATGTATTGAGAGCGGTGCTCGATGTGGGGAGGGGGGGGGTAGGGTTTAGGGAAGAGGGATAATGGAGTAAGGGATGGGGGGGGCGTAGTGGGGGGAGTATGGGGTTAGAGGAGGTAGGGGGAGGGGGGGTAAGGGGGATGGATCATCGGTTGCGCAAATATTGTTGTGAAATCGGTTTATTGGCAGATTCTTGTTCCTCTCACCTCTCTCTCTCTCTCTCTCTCTCTCTCTCTCTCTCTCCCTCTCTCTTTCTCGTTCGCTCTCTCTATCTCTCTCTTTCGCTTTTTCTCTCTTTCCCTCTCTCGCTCGCTCACTCGCTCTCTCTCTCTTTCTCTCTCTCTCTCTCTCTCTTTCTCTCTCTCTCTCTCTCTCGCTCGCCCTCTCTCTCTCTCTCTCTCTCTCTTTCTCTCTCGCTCTCTCTCTTTCTTTCTCTCTCTCTCTCACTGACTTTCTCTCTCTTTCTCTCTCTCTCTTTCTCTTTCTCTCTTTCTCTCTCGCCCTCTCTCTCTCTCTCTTTCTCGCTCTCTATCTTCCTTTCTCTCTCTTTCTCTCTCTTTCTTTCTCTCTCTCTCACTGACTTTCTCTCTCTTTCTCTCTGACTCTCTCTCTCTCTCTTTCCTTTGATCCCCTCTCTCTCTACCTCTCCCCTTTGTTTCTTTTCCTTTTACCCTATCTTCTTTCTTTTCTTCCCGTCTCCCCTCTTTCCTATATATCTCCTTTCGGCCCCTATTCTCTCTTCCCTCTCTCTCCTTCTTCCCTGTTCCGTCCCTCTTCCATCTTCTCTCTCTCTCCCTCTTCCCTTTACCCTCTCTCCTCCTCTCCCTTTCCACTTTCTCTGCCTCTTCCCTTTCCTCTCTCTCTCCCTCTTCCCTTTCCTCTCTCTCTCCCTTTTCCCTTTCCCCTCTCTCTGCCTCTACCCTTTGCCTTTTCTCTATCTCTTCCCTCTCTTCTACCTCCTCCCGTCTGTCCTCTTTCTTCCTTTCTCTCCATTTTCCCTCTCTCCCCTTCTATCCGTCTCCCACTTCTCATTCACCCCTCTTCCATCTTTCCTCGTTCCCTCTATCTCCCCTATTCCTCCTCTCCCGTCCCTTCCATCTATCACCTATCTTCCGCCACCCCCCCCCCCTCATCCCTCCCCTCGCAACATTCTTATAAAAATTAAAAACAAAAGACGTAAAAAATAAATAAAAAAAAAACGTAAAAAAAAAACGAGGGGGGAAAATCAGGAAAAAAAACGGGGAAAAGATCACGAACTTGGATCTTCTCTTGAGCCTCTTCATTAAAGGTTTAAATTCAAACCAATTACCTCTTCTTCCTTTGTCGTTTGTTGTTGTTGTTGTTTTTTCTAATTGTTTTTTGTTTGTTTGTTTGTTCGAGGATTGGATAGCGTTGCGATCAGAGTGTCATTACGTGTTTATTTATTTACTTTTTTTTTTCTCTCTCTCTGGTTCTTCTGGGAGGTTAAGAGGGGGAGGGTTAGGAGGGGGAGGAGGGGGAGGGGGAAGGAGGAGGGGGAGGGGGGAGGAGAGGAGATGTGGGAGAAGGTGAAGGAGGAGGGGAAGGGAGGGAGGGGGAAGGAAGAAGGGAAGGAGGGGAACGAGGGGAGGGAGGAGGAAGGAGGGGGAGGGTGAAGGAGGAGGGGGAGGGGAAAGGAGGAGGAGAAGCTTGGGAAGAGGATGGAGGTGTGGGAGGGGGAAGGGGGAGGGGCATGGAGAGGAGATGTGGGAGAAGGGGAAGGAGGAGGAGGGGCATAGGGAGAGGGTGGAGGTGTGGGAGAAGGGGAAGAAGGAGGGGGAAGGAGTAGGGGGAGGGGGAGGAGGAAGGAGGAGGAGGGGCATGGGGAGAGAGGGTGGAGGTGTGGGAGAAGGGGAAGGAGGAGGAGGGGCATGGGAAAGACGGTGGAGGTGTGGGAGAAGGGGAAGGAGGAGGGGGAGGAGGAGATGTGGGAGAAGGAGGAGGAGGAGGCGGTGGAAGAGAGGATGAGAGAAGAAAAAGAGGAAGTGAAGAGAAGGAGGAAGTGAAGAGAAAGGAGGAAAAAGAAGAAAAAAAAGGGAAGCAGAAAAGGGAAGAGGGGAAAGCAAAGGGGAGAAAAAAGGGAAATGATACCGTTAATTCACACTAATTGCACGAACAGAGATTAACGCAGCAGTAGCAGAGGGTCGGGGTGAGGAAATGAAGTAATTTGAGATCGAAGCGAAGGGAGGTGTGAAGGAGAGAAAGACGGAAGAAGCTAACGGAGAATAATAAGAAGAAAGGGGGAGAGGAGGGAAGAAGCAAACGGAGAATAAGAAGAAGGGGAGAAGGAGGGAAGAAGCAAACGGAGAATAAGAAGAAGGGGAGAAAGAAGAAAATGAAAAACAAGAAGACGACGAAGAATAAGATGACAACGAAGAAGGAGAAGAAGAAAGAAACAAGAGGAAATAGAAGGAAATAAAGAAGAAGCGTAGACAAAGAAAAAACAAATGGATTATAAAAAGGATGAAGGTGAAATCTGAAGCAGAAACAAGAAAAGAAAGAAGATGAGGAGAGAGAGAGAAAGAAAAAAAGTACGAGGAGAAGGCACATTTTTCCCTTCCTTTTCCTCCTCTCCTTTGCACACATATCCTCAACCTCTTCTCCCCTTCTCTTTCTCTCCTTCCTCTTCCTGTTTCTTGTCTTACTCTCCCTCTCTCTCTTATATAAACCCGTTTCAGACTTCTCGACTTCTCGCCGTGGACGGCAAAAAACCGCGCCGCGCCGTCCACAGTGGATGTTTTTCATCTTATGAACTCTGAATAAACTTCTTTCAGTCGTCTCGATTTTTCATCGTCTGTTGCGGAACGAGTCCACGTCGACGAGTAAATGGTATTTCATTGTGAACGAGGCGTGTGAAAGCACTCGTTGAGTCCTCGTCGACGAGTGAATGGTATTTCACTGTGAACGAGGCGTGTGAAAGCACTCGTTGAATCCTCGTCGACGAGTTAATGGTATTTTATTGTGAAAGCACTCGTTAAAATTAATTCACGGCGGACGGCGAAAAATCGATGGGTCTGAAACAGGCCGTAGGGTCCGATGTACTTGGTTGGCAATGGTTATTTGAAAGCAAGGTGTCGGGTGGTGGTCGGTAGAGAAAAAATGTTTCCGTTCCTCCTTCTCTTCTTTATCTATGTCGTCCTTCTCCTCTTCCTTTTCTTCTTCGTTCTTTTCCTCTCTCTTCATTCTTTCTCCTTTTTCGTCCACCTTTCTTTCTTCTTCCTTTCCATCAGTTCCCCATCTCCTCTTCTTTCTCCTCCTCCTCTTTGCAATTTCATTCTCTTTCTCGTCTTCTTCCTCCTCCTACTCACCCCTCCCCCTCCCCTCCTTCCTCCATCTCCTCTTCCTCCATCCCCTTCCATATCCTTTTCTTCCTCCATCTCCTCCTCCTCTTTCCTCCTTCATAACCTTTTCCTCCTCCATCTCCTCTTCCTCCATCCCCTTCCATATCCTTTTCTTCCTCCATCTCCTCCTCCTCTTTCCTCCTTCATAACCTTTTCCTCCTCCATCTCCTCTTCCTCCTTCCCCCTCCATCTCCTTATTCTCCTCCATCTCCTCTTCCTCTTTCCTCCTCCATCTCCTCTTCCTCATTCCTCTTCTTCATCTCCTCTTCCTCCTTCCCCCTCCATCTCCTTATTCTCCTCCATCTCCTCTTCCTCTTTCCTCCTCCATCTCCTCTTCCTCATTCCTCTTCTTCATCTCCTCTTCCTCCTCCATATCCTTATCCTCCTCCATCTCCTCTTCCTCTTTCCTCCTCCATCTCCTCTTCGTCCTTCCTCCTCTTCATCCTCATCCCCCTTGACCCTCTTCACCCCTCCCCTTCCCCTCCTTCCTCCACCCCCCTCCATCTCCTCTTCCTCCTCCATCTCCTCTTCCTCCTTCCTCCTTCAGCTCTTCTTCCTCCTTCCCGTCCATCTCCTCTTCCTCTTTCCTCCTCCATCTCCTCTTCGTCCTTCCTCCTCTTCATCCTTCCTTCTCTTCATCCTCATCCCCCTTGACCCTCCTTATATATATATATATATATATATAGATATATATATATATATATATATATATATATATATATATATATATATATATATATATATATCTTCTGCTCCGTATTTTTAGCGTTCTCTGCGTCTGCCTGGAGCCATTCACCCGTCGAAGGTTTAATTGTCGAACTTTGCAGAAGCTTTTTCTTCTTCGTCTTCTTCTTTGTTTTCTTTTTTCGAAAGAGAGATAGAGGGTGAGAGAGAAGGAAGGAGAGGGCGGGAGGGAGGGAGGGAAGGAGGGATAGAGGAGGGAGGAAGAGAGGGATGGAAGGAAGGGGAGAGGGAGAGGGAGGGAGGGAAAGGGAGAGGGAGAGAGAGAGAGAGAGAGAAAGAGTGAAAGAGAGAGAGGAGAGAGAAAGAAAGAAACATTCAACCACACATTCTTATCTCGTAATTTTTTTTCTTTAAATCACCCTTCCACTTACACACACACACACACACACACACACACACACACACACACACACACACACATAAACACACACAAGCACACACACACAAGCACACACAAACAAACACACTCAGACAAACGCACTCAAACAAACGCACTCAGATCCCTCCACACAATCCACAAGGAAATAAATGTTTACAATAAGCCAGCGTATGTATCGCCATTGTAAGAAGACCTGTCAGAGAATGTAAACAAAGGTCATTGTTATGATTTATGAGAGCACATGCGGTTGTTGTATTTGTACGGGGAATAGTGGAAGAATTATGAATGAAATGATGGATGAATCGGGAGTGAGATGTATGATTCATTGGCGGTCTTTGCTGTGTTATCATAAATCTCGTTTTCTGTTTTTTTTTTTTTTTTTTTTTTTTTTTGTGGGGGGAGGAGGGGGGATTGGATTGTTATCTTTCTTGCTTCCTTTCTCTTTCTCTCTCTTTCTTTCTCTTTCTCTCTTTCTCTTTCTCTTTGTCTCTCTCTCTTTCTCTCCCCCCCCCCCTCTCTCTCTATCTATCTCTCTGTCTTTCTGTCTTTCTCTCTCTTTCTATTTCTCTCTCTCTCTCTCTCTCTCTCTCTCTCTCTCTTTCTCTCTCATTCTCTCTCTCAGCATCTCTCAGTCTCTCTCTCTCTCTCTCCATCTATCTCTTTCTCCTTCACACATTTTCTCTCATTCATGTCTGTAATGATGTCATAACAGATGGCGATGCAGGCCGTAATAAAGAGTCAGGCATTAAAAATAATTTGTTAAACGTAAAACACTTTTATATTCCGACGAAAATGTTTTGCCTCGCGCAGTATACGGGTCTAAATATTTTTCAGTGGTACCTCGCACATTCACGTTCACTCTCTCTCTCTCTTTCTCTCTCTCTCTCTCTCTCTCTCTCTCTCTCTCTCTCTCTCTCTCTCTCTCTTTCTCTCTCTCTCTCTGACTGTCTCTGGCTGTCTGTCTGTTTTTCTCTTTCTCTCTTTTTATATCAATTTGTTTATTTCTCTGTCTGACTGTCTGTCTTTATCTATCTGTTCTGTCTGTTTTTCTGTTTGTCTCTGTCTAATTCTCTTTCTCTCTCACTTCCTTTCTTTATCTCTCTCTCTTTCTCTCTCTCTCTCTCTCTCTCTCTCTCTCTCTCTCTCTCTCTCTCTCTCTGTCTGTTTCTCTCTTTCTCTCTCTTGATATCACTTTGTTTATTTCTCTGTGTGACTGTCTGCCTTTATCTATCTGTTCCTTCTGTTTTTCTGTTTGTCTAATTTTCTTTCTCTCTCATTTCCTTTCTTTCTCTCTCTCTCTCTCTCTCTCTCTCTCTCTCTCTCTCTCTCTCTCTCTCTCTCTCTCTCTCTCTCTCTCTCTCTCTCTCTCTCTCGCTATCTATCTATCTATCTCTCTTTCTCCCTCCACTCCGCCTCCCTGATTGTTTTTTCTCCCTCCCTTCCTCCCTCCTTCTCTTCCTCCTTTCTCCCTCCCTTCCTCCCTCCTTCTCTTCCTCCTTTCTCCCCTTCCTCCTTCTCTTCTCCGTCCTTTTTACTCTCTTCCCTCCCTGTCTCCCTCCTTTCCTTCCCTTTCTCCTTTCCTCTCTCCCTCCCCCAGCTCCCATCCTCCCTCCCTCTCTCCCTCCCATCCTCCCTCCCTCCCTTCTTCCCTCTCTCTCCCTTTCCCTCCCATCCTCCCTCCCTCCCTTCTTCCCTCTCTCTCTTCCTCTTTCCACCTATCCTCCCTCCCTCTCTCCCTTTCCTCTCTCCCTCCCCCACCCCCCCTCCTCCCTCCCTCCCTCCCTCCCTCTCCCTCCCCCAGCTCCCATCCTCCCTCCCTCTCTCCCTCCCATCCTCCCTCCCTCCCTTCTTCCCTCTCTCTCCCTTTCCCTCCCATCCTCCCTCCCTCCCTTCTTCCCTCTCTCTCCCTTCCTCCTTTCCCTCCTATCCTCCCTCCCTCTCTCTCCCTTTCCTCTCTCCCTCCCATCCTCCCTCCCTCCCTTCTTCCCTCCCTCTCCCTCCCCCAGCTCCCATCCTCCCTCCCTCTCCCTTTCCCTCCCTTCCTCCCTCCCTCTCTCCCTCCCCCCTCCTTTCTTCCCCCCCTCCCCTCCTCCCGTCCTCCCATCCTCCTTTCCCACCCATCCTCTCTCCCTCCCATCCTCCCTCCCTCCCTCTCCCTTTCCCTCTCCCGCACACACACACACACCTATTGTTAAATAACTTCCATAAATTCCTTTTATAGCCACTGCGGGACACATTGTTTATGAACCTCCGACACCGCTCTGTTTATTCCTTGGCTTCTTGCATGATCGTTCATGATAGCCCCCAAGCTGTCTCTCGTTCGTCTATGTTGTCTCTCGTTCGTCTGTGCTGTCTCTCGTTCGTCTGTGTTGTCTCTCGTTCGTCTGTGTTGTCTCTCGTTCGTCTATGCTGTCTCTCGTTCGTCTGTGCTGTCTCTCGTTCGTCTGTGCTGTTTCTCGTTCGTCTATGCTGTCTCTCGTTCGTCTATGCTGTCTCTCGTTCGTCTTTGCTGTTTCTCGTTCGTCTATGTTGTCTCTCGTTCGTCTGTGCTGTCTCTCGTTCGTCTGTGCTGTCTCTCGTTCGTCTGTGCTGTCTCTCGTTCGTCTATGCTGTCTCTCGTTCGTCTGTGCTGTCTCTCGTTCGTCTGTGCTGTCTCTCGTTCGTCTATGCTGTCTCTCGTTCGTCTGTGCTGTCTCTCGTTCGTCTGTGCTGTCTCTCGTTCGTCTATGTTGTCTCTCGTTCGTCTGTGCTGTCTCTCGTTCGTCTATGCTGTCTCTCGTTCGTCTATGCTGTCTCTCGTTCGTCTGTGCTGTCTCTCGTTCGTCTGTGTTGTCTCTCGTTCGTCTGTGCTGTCTCTCGTTCGTCTGTGTTGTCTCTCGTTCGTCTGTGCTGTCTCTCGTTCGTCTGTGTTGTCTCTCGTTCGTCTGTGCTGTCTCTCGTTCGTCTGTGCTGTCTCTCGTTCGTCTGTGCTGTCTCTCGTTCGTCTGTGCTGTCTCTCGTTCGTCTATGTTGTCTCTCGTTCGTCTGTGCTGTCTCTCGTTCGTCTATGTTGTCTCTCGTTCGTCTATGCTGTCTCTCGTTCGTCTGTGCTGTCTCTCGTTCGTCTGTGCTGTCTCTCGTTCTTCTATGTTGTCTCTCGTTCGTCTGTGCTTCTCTCGTTCGTCTGTGCTGTCTCTCGTTCTTCTATGTTGTCTCTCGTTCGTCTGTGCTGTCTCTCGTTCGTCTGTGCTGTCTCTCGTTCGTCTATGTTGTCTCTCGTTCGTCTATGTTGTCTCTCGTTCGTCTATGCTGTCTCTCGTTCGTCTATGCTGTCTCTCGTTCGTCTGTGCTGTCTCTCGTTCGTCTATGCTGTCTCTTGTTCGTCTGTGCTTTCTCTCGTTCGTCTATGTTGTCTCTCGTTCGTCTATGCTGTCTCTCGTTCGTCTGTGCTTCTCTCGTTCGTCTGTGCTGTCTCTCGTTCGTCTGTGCTTCTCTCGTTCGTCTGTGTTTTCTCTCGTTCGTCTGTGCTGTCTCTCGTTCGTCTATGCTGTCTCTCGTTCGTCTGTGCTTCTCTCGTTCGTCTGTGTTGTCTCTCGTCCGTCTGTGTTGTCTCTCGTTCGTCTACGCTGACTCTCGTTCGTCTGTGCTGTCTCTCGTTCGTCTATGTTGTCTCTCGTTCGTCTGTGCTGTCTCTCGTTCGTCTGTGCTGTCTCTCGTTCGTATGTGTTGTCTCTCGTTCGTCTGTGCTGTCTCTCGTTCGTCTGTGTTGTCTCTCGTTCGTCTGTGCTGTCTCTCGTTCGTCTATGCTGTCTCTCGTTCGTCTGTGCTGTCTCTCGTTCGTCTGTGTTGTCTCTCGTTCGTCTGTGCTGTCTCTCGTTCGTCTGTGCTGTCTCTCGTTCGTCTGTGCTGTCTCTCGTTCGTCTGTGTTGTCTCTCGTTCGTCTGTGCTGTCTCTCGTTCGTCTGTGCTGTCTCTCGTTCGTCTGTGCTGTCTCTCGTCCGTTTGTGCTGTCTCTCGTTCGTCTGTGCTGTCTCTCGTTCGTATGTGTTGTCTCTCGTTCGTCTGTGATTCTCTCGTTCGTCTGTGCTGTCTCTCGTTCGTCTGTGTTGTCTCTCGTTCGTCTGTGTTGTCTCTCGTTCGTCTGTGTTGTCTCTCGTTCGTCTGTGTTGTCTCTCGTTCGTCTGTGCTGTCTCTCGTTCGTCTGTGCTGTCTCTCGTTCGTCTGTGTTGTCTCTCGTTCGTCTGTGCTGTCTCTCGTTCGTCTGTGCTGTCTCTCGTTCGTCTGTGCTGTCTCTCGTTCGTCTGTGCTGTCTCTCGTTCGTATGTGTTGTCTCTCGTTCGTCTGTGCTGTCTCTCGTTCGTCTGTGCTGTCTCTCGTTCGTCTATGCTGTCTCTCGTTCGTCTGTGCTGTCTCTCGTTCGTCTGTGCTGTCTCTCGTTCGTCTGTGCTGTCTCTCGTTCGTCTGTGTTGTCTCTCGTTCGTCTGTGTTGTCTCTCGTTCGTCTGTGCTGTCTCTCGTTCGTCTGTGTTGTCTCTCGTTCGTCTGTGCTGTCTCTCGTTCGTCTGTGCTGTCTCTCGTTCGTCTGTGCTGTCTCTCGTTCGTCTGTGCTGTCTCTCGTTCGTCTGTGCTGTCTCTCGTTCGTCTGTGCTGTCTCTCGTTCGTCTGTGCTGTCTCTCGTTCGTCTGTGCTGTCTCTCGTTCGTCTGTGCTGTCTCTCGTTCGTCTGTGCTGTCTCTCGTCCGTTTGTGCTGTCTCTCGTTCGTCTTTGGTGTCTCTCGTTCGTCTATACTGTCTCTCGTTCGTCTGTGCTGTGTCTCGTTCGTCTGTGTTGTCTCTCGTCCGTCTGTGTTGTCTCTCGTTCGTCTGTGCTGTATCTCGTTCGTCTGTGTTGTCTCTCGTTCGTCTGTGCTGTCTCTCGTCCGTCTGTGTTGTCTCTCGTTCGTCTGTGCTGTCTCTCGTTCGTCTGTGTTGTCTCTCGTTCGTCTGTGTTGTCTCTCGTTCGTCTGTGTTGTCTCTCGTCCGTCTCTCGTTCGTCTGTGCTGTCTCTCGTTCGTCTGTGTTGTCTCTCGTTCGTCTGTGTTGTCTCTCGTTCGTCTGTGTTGTCTCTCGTCCGTCTCTCGTTCGTCTGTGTTGTCTCTCGTTCGTCTGTGTTGTCTCTCGTTCGTCTGTGTTGTCTCTCGTTCGTCTTTGCTGTCTCTCGTTCGTCTGTGCTGTCTCTCGTTCGTCTGTGTTGTCTCTCGTTCGTCTGTGCTGTCTCTCGTTCGTCTGTGCTGTCTCTCGTTCGTCTGTGCTGTCTCTCGTTCGTCTGTGCTGTCTCTCGTTCGTCTGTGCCGTCTCTCGTTCGTCTGTGCTGTCTCTCGTTCGTCTGTGCCGTCTCTCGTCCGTCTGTGCTGTCTCTCGTTCGTCTGTGCTGTCTCTCGTTCGTATGTGTTGTCTCTCGTTCGTCTGTGCTGTCTCTCGTTCGTCTGTGCCGTCTCTCGTTCGTCTGTGCCGTCTCTCGTCCGTTTGTGCTGTCTCTCGTTCGTCTGTGCTGTCTCTCGTTCGTCTGTGTTGTCTCTCGTTCGTCTGTGCTGTCTCTCGTTCGTCTGTGCTGTCTCTCGTTCGTCTGTGCTGTCTCTCGTTCGTCTGTGCCGTCTCTCGTTCGTCTATGCTGTCTCCCGTTCGTCTATGCTGTCTCTCGTTCGTCTGTGCCGTCTCTCGTTCGTCTGTGCTGTCTCTCGTTCGTCTGTGCCGTCTCTCGTCCGTTTGTGCTGTCTCTCGTTCGTCTGTGCTGTCTCTCGTTCGTCTGTGCCGTCTCTCGTCCGTTTGTGCTGTCTCCCGTTCGTCTATGCTGTCTCTCGTTCGTCTGTGCCGTCTCTCGTTCGTCTGTGCTGTCTCTCGTTCGTCTGTGCCGTCTCTCGTCCGTTTGTGCTGTCTCTCGTTCGTCTGTGCTGTCTCTCGTTCGTATGTGTTGTCTCTCGTTCGTCTGTGTTGTCTCTCGTTCGTCTGTGCTGTCTCTCGTTCGTCTGTGTTGTCTCTCGTTCGTCTGTGCTGTCTCTCGTTCGTCTGTGCCGTCTCTCGTTCGTCTGTGCTGTCTCTCGTTCGTCTGTGCTGTCTCTCGTTCGTCTGTGCTGTCTCTCGTCCGTCTGTGTTGTCTCTCGTTCGTCTGTGTTGTCTCTCGTCCGTCTCTCGTTCGTCTGTGTTGTCTCTCGTTCGTCTGTGTTGTCTCTCGTTCGTCTGTGTTGTCTCTCGTTCGTCTTTGCTGTCTCTCGTTCGTCTGTGCTGTCTCTCGTTCGTATGTGTTGTCTCTCGTTTGTCTGTGCTGTCTCTCGTTCGTCTGTGCCGTCTCTCGTTCGTCTATGCTGTCTCCCGTTCGTCTATGCTGTCTCTCGTTCGTCTGTGCCGTCTCTCGTTCGTCTGTGCTGTCTCTCGTTCGTCTGTGCCGTCTCTCGTCCGTCTGTGCTGTCTCTCGTTCGTCTGTGCTGTCTCTCGTTCGTCTGTGTTGTCTCTCGTTCGTCTGTGCTGTCTCTCGTTCGTCTGTGCCGTCTCTCGTTCGTCTGTGCCGTCTCTCGTCCGTTTGTGCTGTCTCTCGTTCGTCTGTGCTGTCTCTCGTTCGTCTGTGTTGTCTCTCGTTCGTCTGTGCTGTCTCTCGTTCGTCTGTGCCGTCTCTCGTTCGTCTGTGCTGTCTCTCGTTCGTCTGTGCCGTCTCTCGTTCGTCTATGCTGTCTCCCGTTCGTCTATGCTGTCTCTCGTTCGTCTGTGCCGTCTCTCGTTCGTCTGTGCTGTCTCTCGTTCGTCTGTGCCGTCTCTCGTCCGTTTGTGCTGTCTCTCGTTCGTCTGTGCTGTCTCTCGTTCGTCTGTGCCGTCTCTCGTCCGTTTGTGCTGTCTCTCGTTCGTCTATGCTGTCTCTCGTTCGTCTGTGCCGTCTCTCGTTCGTCTGTGCTGTCTCTCGTTCGTCTGTGCCGTCTCTCGTCCGTTTGTGCTGTCTCTCGTTCGTCTGTGCTGTCTCTCGTTCGTATGTGTTGTCTCTCGTTCGTCTGTGTTGTCTCTCGTTCGTCTGTGCTGTCTCTCGTTCGTCTGTGTTGTCTCTCGTTCGTCTGTGCTGTCTCTCGTTCGTCTGTGCTGTCTCTCGTTCGTCTGTGCTGTCTCTCGTTCGTCTGTGCTGTCTCTCGTTCGTCTGTGCTGTCTCTCGTTCGTCTGTGTTGTCTCTCGTTCGTCTGTGTTGTCTCTCGTTCGTCTGTGCTGTCTCTCGTTCGTCTGTGTTGTCTCTCGTTCGTCTGTGTTGTCTCTCGTTCGTCTGTGTTGTCTCTCGTTCGTCTATGCTGTCTCTCGTTCGTCTGTGCTGTCTCTCGTTCGTCTGTGTTGTCTCTCGTTCGTCTGTGCTGTCTCTCGTTCGTCTGTGCCGTCTCTCGTTCGTCTGTGCTGTCTCTCGTTCGTCTGTGCTGTCTCTCGTTCGTCTGTGCTGTCTCTCGTTCGTCTGTGTTGTCTCTCGTTCGTCTGTGCCGTCTCTCGTCCGTCTGTGCTGTCTCTCGTTCGTCTGTGCTGTCTCTCGTTCGTCTGTGTTGTCTCTCGTTCGTCTGTGCTGTCTCTCGTTCGTCTGTGCTGTCTCTCGTTCGTCTGTGCTGTCTCTCGTTCGTCTGTGTTGTCTCTCGTTCGTCTGTGTTGTCTCTCGTTCGTCTGTGCTGTCTCTCGTTCGTCTGTGTTGTCTCTCGTTCGTCTGTGCTGTCTCTCGTTCGTCTGTGTTGTCTCTCGTTCGTCTGTGCTGTCTCTCGTTCGTCTGTGTTGTCTCTCGTTCGTCTGTGTTGTCTCTCGTTCGTCTGTGTTGTCTCTCGTTCGTCTGTGCTGTCTCTCGTTCGTCTGTGTTGTCTCTCGTTCGTCTGTGCTGTCTCTCGTTCGTCTGTGTTGTCTCTCGTTCGTCTGTGTTGTCTCTCGTTCGTCTGTGCTGTCTCTCGTTCGTCTGTGCTGTCTCTCGTTCGTCTGTGTTGTCTCTCGTTCGTCTGTTGTCTTTCTTCTTTTCCTTCATCCCCTTCCGTGATGATCGGGAATATGAGAAATGGAACGGAAAAAATGGAAAATAGGATGTTTATTTGTTTGTTTGTGTGTGAGTGTGTGTGTGTGTGTGTGTATGTAAGAGAGAGTGTGAGTGTGTGTGTATTATTAAACTATATTCTACATGAGTCGAGGTCAATGTTACAATAAGTAAATGTGTGTCAAAAAAGAATTGAAAATATACAGTATAGAAATGAAAGAAAAAAATCAAAGAAAAATAGGAATTATAAAATTAAAAGAAAAGAAACGATGATTCAGTTTCGAAATATTTTCCTTTTTCTTTTTTGCAAGAGATGGCGTTGGGAATAATGAATTATTCTTTCTTTTTGATAAAAATATAAATAGATAAAGATAAAAAAAACAGAGAAGATCAGGCGGGGGGGAGGGAAGGGTGATCGGGGGGAGGAAGAGGGAGGGAGGGGGAGGGAGAAGGGGGAGGGAGAGGGGGGAGGGATATTGGGAGGGGAAGAAGAGGGAGGGGGAGGGGAAGGGGGACCGGGGAGGAGGAAATATATCACTTTTGCATTTATTCTTTTGTATTTTCTTTCCTGTTTGTGGTCGTGATCATGTGAAAAGTGGGTGAGAGAAAGAGAGAGAGAGTGAGAGAGAGAGAGAGAGAAAGAGTGAGTGAGAGAGATTGAGTGAGAGAGTAAGTGAGTGAGGAGTGAGTGAGTGAGAGAGATTGAGAAACAGAGTGAGTGTGAGAGAGAGAGAAAGAGATTGAGTGAGAGAGAGAGGGAGAGAGAGAAAGAGAGAGCGTGAGAGAAAGAGAGAGAGAGAAAAAATGAGGAAGAAAGAAAGAAAAAGAGAGAGAGAGAAAAGAAAGAAAAGGAGAGAGAGTAAGAAAGAAAAAGAAAGAGAGAAAGAAAGAAAAAGAGAGAGAGAGAGAGAGAGAGAGAGAGAAGGAGAAAGAGAGAGAAAGAAAGAGAAAGAGAGAGAAAGAAAGAAAGATAAAAGATGGATAAAGAAGGGTGGCAACTCCACGATCTCTCTCCTTCTTCTTCTTTTTCACTAATCGCTAAATACACCATTAAATCACCATAAAATCACTACAAATCCATCACCTAAATCCATCCCTAAAAAAAAAAAAAAAAAAAAAAAAAAAATCCTGAAAAAAAACCTCTCACCTAGATAAACAAAGAAAAAAAATAGTAATAATAAAAATGATAATAATAATAATAATAATGATAATGATAGTAATAATAATAATAATAATGATAATAATAATAATGATAATAATAATCATAATAATCATAATAATAATAATAATAATAACAATAATAATAATAATGATGATGATAATAATAATAATAATAATAATGATAATGATAATAACAATAATAATAATGATAATAATAACAATAATAATAACGATGATAATAAAAATACATGAAGATATAACCTTTTTATTTTTCACATTCCATTCATATCACTGCTTGCCTATTTATCTCCTACCTATCTATCAACCTATTTATCTTTCTACATATCTACCTATCCATCTACGTACCTATTTACCTACTTACCTATCTATCTATATATCTGATAGATTAGGGTGTGTGTGTGTAGGTGGGGGGTGTTTGTGTGTGTTTGTATGTGTTTGTGTGTGTGTGTGTTTGTGTGTGTATGTGTGTGTGTGTTTGTGCGTGCGTGTGTATTTGTGCGTGTGTGTGTGTGTGTTCGCAAAGCCCTATCCACACTGAACCTCGTACAGCACTCCATGAGACAGTTAGCAGTGTCGAGTGGAGCGTCCGGAGTGCCACAACACGCCAGACTTCATGGATGCCCTCAGAGAAGACAATAATGCCCTGTGGCATTGTGACTCTCGTGTGTGCATTATCCTCCTAAAGTCCTCACTGCCCAGGTCACAGTTCACAGTGCGAAACATGTCTGCTTTAATTACTTTCAAACATGCACTTCTTAAGCCTACGTACCTCTCTATCTATTTTACTATTCTACCTATTTACCTATCGACTTATTTACCTATCTACCTTATTTACCTATCGTCTTATTTACCTATCGACTTATTTACCTATCTACCTATTTACCTATCGACTTATTTACCTATCTACCTTATTTACCTATCGACTTATTTACCTATCTACCTTATTTACCTATCGACTTATTTACCTATCTACCTTATTTACCTATCGTCTTATTTAACTATCGACTTATTTACCTATCTACCTATTTACCTATCGACTTATTTACCTATCTACCTATTTACCTATCGTCTTATTTACCTATCTACCTTATTTACCTATCGTCTTATTTACCTATCGACTTATTTACCTATCTACCTTATTTACCTATCGACTTATTTACCTATCTACCTTATTTACCTATCTACCTTATTTACCTATCGTCTTATTTACCTATCTACCTTATTTACCTATCGTCTTATTTACCTATCGTCTTATTTACCTATCTACCTTATTTACCTATCGACTTATTTACCTATCTACCTTATTTACCTATCGACTTATTTACCTATCTACCTTATTTACCTATCTACCTTATTTACCTATCGTCTTATTTACCTATCTACCTTATTTACCTATCGTCTTATTTACCTATCGACTTATTTACCTATCTACCTTATTTACCTATCGACTTATTTACCTATCTACCTATTTACCTATCGACTTATTTACCTATCTACCTATTTACCTATGTATCTATCTGTATACCTATCTCTCTCTCTCTCTCTCTCTCTCTCTCTCTCTCTCTCTCTGTCTCTCTCTCTCTCTCTCTCTCTCTCTCTCCCCTCTCTCTCTCTCTATATATATATATATATATATATATATATATATATATATATATATATATATATATATATATATATATATATATATATATATATATTCATGTGTGTGTGTGTGTGTGTGTGTACCTATCTATCTACGTACCTATCTATTTTACCTATAGATAGGTACATCACGTCTCAAAGGCAAGGATGCTTGTGTAATAGATCTATAAGTGCGAGAGTGTTCCTCCTTGTCCCCTCTGGAAGTGCCATCCTGGACAGCTCAGCGCGTGACGTGACCTTCACCCTCTGTGTCACGATGGGCACTGTCCCTCTGCATGGAATGAGAGCGGTTGTGAGGCACGTGGCGTGTTGGAAAAAAAACAAAAAAAAACGTCTACAATCAACACTACCACTAATATGTTGGCGTAACATGCGGTTCAGTGTGGAGGATAAGGGGTTAGGGTGAGGGGGGTGGGGGGGGAGTAGGATGCTGCTCTTGAGGAATGGCTGGGGGTGGGGGTGGGTGGAGGAGACGGAAGGAAGGAAGAAAAAAACAAAACAAATAGAAGATGAAGAATATATAGAAAAGGACTGCGAATATGATAAGTATATTTACTTTAATGTGTTTTATTTCTTCTTCTTTCACTCAACGGATAGAGAGAGAGAGAAATAAAATAAAAAACACGCACAAAAATAACAACAACAAAAACATGAAAAACCTTATTATATGTAAACACAATTCTATGATTTCCTTTTTCCATTTTTTTGCTTTCTTAGTTCTTCTTCTTCATCATCTTCTTCTTCGTCTTCTCCTTCTTCTTCATCTTCTTCTTCTTCTTCTTCTTCTTCTCCTTCTTCTTCATGTTCTTCTTCTTCTTCTTCTCCTTCTTCTTCATCTTCTTATTATTATTTTCTTCTTCATCTTCTTATTATTATTTTCTTCTTCATCTTCTTCGTCTTTTTTTCTTCATCTATGTCTGCTTCTTCTTCATCTTCTTCCTCTTCTTTTTCTCCTTCTTCTCCAACTTCTTCTCCTTCTTCTTCATCTTCTTCCTCTTCCTTCTTCATCTCCTACTCCTTCTTCTTCTTCTCCTTCTTCTCTCAACACCCAAAGGCAACAAAACTATAAACGTTTTGCTTGAGTCTTTCTCGTCCAAAGGAATTGTTGACATTGGCAAAGGTTAGATTTTTTTTTTAAGTGGGAATCACGTTATGGCAACACTTGGGTGAGCAGACCAAACGGATCATATTGTTGTGTGTCTTTCTGTCTGTTTCTTTCTCTTGTGTTTCTGTGTCTCTTTCCCTCGTTTGCTTTGTGTCTTTCCCTCGTCTGCTGTTTCTCTTTCCTGTTTTCTTTGTTTGTCTGTCTGTCTGTTTCTTTCTCTTGTCTTTCTGTGTCTCTTTCCCTCGTCTGGTGTGTGTCTTTCCTGTTTTCTTTGTCTGTCTGTCTGTCTCTCTCTTCTTCTTTTTTTCTCTCTCGCTCAGTCTATCTATCGATATGCTATCTCTCTTTCTCTCTCTCTTGCTCTCTCCCTTTCTCTCTTTCTCTTTCTCAATTTATCTATCTATTTGCTCTCTCTCTCTCTCTCTCTCTCTCTCTCTCTCTCTCTCTCTCTCTCTCTCTCTCTCTCTCTTTCTCTCTCTCTCTCTCCCATCTCCCTCTTTCTTTCTTCTTTCTTTCTTATTTCTTTCCTTATTCTCTTTCCACTTGACCTTCGTTCGCTCCGAATTACCACACGTGTATGACCTATGAACTTCATACATTTATCTCAATATTCTTTCTAATTTTTATCTTCGTTTGATTTATCTATTCTCAAAAATTAATTTCAACATGTGCATTTCTCATTGTGTTTGTAGGTTAGATTATAATAAATGGAATAAAAGATAAAAGTTGAGAGAAAGAGCGAGACAGGGTGATTTTCAGACAGCACTTTTGTACAAGAAGCCGCTCTATTTGTACAAGGAGAAAATCCGCTTGTACAAGAAGCAACTCTGCTGTATTTGTACAAGGAAGGAAGAAAGGTTTAAAGGGAGAGGGAGACTGGGTTGGGTTGGGTTGAGAGAGAGAGAGAGAGAGAGAGAGAGAGAGAGAGAGAGAGAGAGAGAGAGAGAGAGAGAGAGAGAGAGAGAGAGAGAGAGAGAGAGAGAGAGAGAGAGAGAGAAAGAGACAGAGAGCGAGCGAGAGAGAAAGAGATAGATAGAAAGAGAGAGAGAGAGAGACAGAGAGAGAGAAAGAAAGAGATAGATATAGAGACAGAGAGAGAG